>NC_056741.1:272221149-272588649 GCF_019279795.1 Protopterus annectens
ATATATATATATATATATAATATATATATATAATATATATATATATATATATAAAACTTGCAGAAATTATTTATTTATCATTTGTTAAGCAGAAAAGTCCGACTTAGAACAAAGCCAATTTTCAACAGAAGCCCGGGGAGAAACATGCCAGATGCATGTCTTTGTAATGTGGGGAGGAAACTGGAGCACCCAGATGAAACTGACATGAATGCAGGGGGGACATGCAGACTCCACACAGGAGGCACTCCAGCCAAGAATAAAACCAGAGAACCTCTTGCTGTGAGGTGACAATGCTATTGCTGCATCACTGCACCATTATACCAAACCTCTTCCTTATATTATATGTAGATGATGTATGTTTTTTTAAATACTCCCAGTATTGCATATGATCAGTTTACTGTCCATATGTATACACAATTATAATGAATGGTCACTTGACAAAAAAATTAGTAAGAGCACAAACTGAAACTGAATATGAACAAAATAGTCCTATGAACCATGTTAATTCTAACATCAATTCTCATTCCTCAGTAATTCTTACCACTGCATCTGTCCAAGTTTAAAGAAAAAGGTATGTTCTTGTGGGAGCCTTCCATATACTACAACTATTTAATCTGCAGTTCATCTCCTATTAAAGTGTGAAAGTTCTGCATTGATTCAGTTTCAGTCCCTTCTGAAAAGTCTTACTGATAACATTCATCTATGTGCTCAACTTCAGAACTATTCTCTCTGTCATAAAGATACACTTACTGAATCTTTGAATAATCTCAATTCATTGGGGAAAAACTTGAAAAGTGCAGAATATATCAGTTTAAGCTTTATGTTTTTCAAATGATATTCCATCATGGCATAAAAATCAAATATAGCTGTTCAACAGTCTAATCTAAAAAATCATACACACATTCATACATGCACACATGCAAATGTTTCAGGCAATAATGTCCTTCTAGCTTGTCAATATATCAAAACAGGCATTCTCACAATGTATCCAAGTTGTCCTTAAAATGTCTAAACTAGTGCTTGCTTTAATGTAATTTGGTAGTCTATTGCATGCATCAGTTGCTCTCTCAAAGAACCAATTAGTTCATCGCTCATTCCTATATAATCTCCTGCATAGGCTATCTAATGATTTTCTACTACTCTTTCATAATCTCAAACATTCCCAAAAGTAGATGTCTCTAAATGTCCTATATATCTGAATAAGGTCTCCTCTTAAATATCTGTATGAAACACTATACAAGTTCAAATATTTTAAGCTTTCAAAATAACTTACATTTTTCACATCCATGGATGCCCTTAGTATATTTCCACTGTTCTCTTTCCAATTTACTCATGCTTGTTTTCTTATAAGGTTTCTATAGTTTTATTCCATGCTCCAGTTTGGGTTTAATATAACTTAGAAACAATGATTTAATAATTTCTGGTTTTGTAAATTTTATATATCTTTTTATACAGCTCATAGTTTTATAACTATCATTAACCAATCGGTTGATATAACCGGGAAAAACTCAAAGCTCGTTCTAATCATATATCCAGGTCCTTAAACGAATCTATGGTTTGAATCACTATGTATTATATTGAATATTCACCCTTAAATATATGTCTTCCTCATGTTTAGTGTTTGATGTATTTATCAGCATTTTTTCTTCTGTGACAAAATGGTCAATTTATTCAAGTTGTTTCGCAAACATGGTCTGTCTGTAAGATATGTAATCAGTTTACCCATTTTCAAGTCATCTGGATACAGATTATAGAACACCTCAGATGAAAAAGATAGAGCTGAAAGATACAGTTCCAAAGAGCTCAAGTGTAGTTAACAGAATACATTTAATCTATAAGTGCTTTCATTCCTAAGTATCCTGAAACTTAATCAGATAGTGCATAATTTCTGATCAAACACCCCTTATGTTTGTATTTGGTTCCTGGTTGTAGTTTTGATTGTACAAATTTATAACCTAAACAAGTATTGGGCCTAGGACAGAGCTCTGTGAGATCCCCTGACTGTAACTTAGTATTTCACCTGTCCAATTGTTGTTGGATACTTGCCAACTCCTCTTTGTAAACCATGCGCCCATCCAATTTATAAGGATTACATCAATACCTAGTTGTTCTAATTTATTGATCAGTGTTTTGTGTATGACCCTATCAAAGGCTGAAGTTGTCTAAATAAAAAAAATGTTTGCCATTCCAGCAATAGATAGATAGCCTGTCTAGCTTCCAAAGCTGAGCTAGCACCTCCTCTTTAAGACCAACATTTTCAATGAAACAATGACAATTCTGTATTTTCTTGTAGCTATGTGTACTACTGATAAGAGAAGCCAACAAAATTTCTCACAGAAATAACATGCCAGTCCATATTATGTCTGTATTCATGTATTCAATAAAGTTCAATCTGACTTCTTCTTCTGGGTAAATTATAACTTGCAAATTTTTTCTCCAAGTCTTGTCTTCTAATACCATCAGATTGGATTTAGTTTGAACCAACTTTACAAGGAAATGCAGACACTTCACCTTTTTTTTTTACAGCAGTGAAAAAATGGTGTTGTCTACACCATAGCCTTTGTCAACATCTTTTCATTTCTCATTAGTTCATAAGGTCATAGGTGTGTACTAGGCTAATGGCCCTGGAGCTTTTACAAGCCTAGCCATAGGATTACCCTGGCATCATGCCACCTGACCTTAGTTCCAAGTGCCTGTGTCGAGTAGAGCCACTGGACTTATCCCCGGGGTGAATTTTCTATTTCCCATCCACTCATCAAGATTTCTCTTGAAGACGGTCAATGAGGTGCTGCAATTTCTGCAGAAAATCACAAAATTTAACTGTAACATTTTGAAGCTCTGTCATAGTAATATTCAGTACATGATCCAGTGCTACACTAAAAAGAGCTGCATTTAAATGTCTTCTGTAATGTGAAATGTATGCTCTAATGTAGTGTTTGCACTTCAGGAGGCAGCAGCATTAAGTCACAGCTGTGCTGCACCAGCAATTACTTATAGCAGAAACAAAGGGTCTACTTCAAAAGAACGAGTGGACAAATTGTCCAAACCCATATGGTCATGACCATATGGTCAACAATTCAGTCCATCAAACTCTTTTGTATGAGATTGTGGTATAGTGGAAATCTTCCCGTTTTCCCCACTGTAGTACAATCTTGAGTTGGTATATATAATTAGCAGGGGTGTGGGGGTACAGGGGGTCTTGCAAAAGCATCGTTTCTGTTGTTTGCGGGTGTTGGTTTAGTTTATGTTTTTTGTTGATGGACTGAATTGTTGACCATATATGGTCTTGACCGTATTGGTTTTGACAGTTTCTCCATTCTATCCTTTGAAATAGACCTTAAACAAAGACCTTAGTTGCTATGTTCCTGTCCAGCAGTTATGGAGATGGATTCCTTCTGAGAATGCTGTACTGTCATGCCATCCTTCACATGTCACATTATACCCTTCCAGTCACATTCAATATTTTTCTTACAGGCTTCTTCAGCACCACGGATAGCATACTAACATTCTGTGACACAATACTGGGTTGCTCATTGTGATGTTCTTTAGATATTAATTAGTCTGCTTACTGACTCCAGAAAGTGCAGAGCTGTTTCACATTATACCATTATACTTACTGCTGAAATGTTCTGTCAGGTATTTTGGGCTTATTCTGGCTTTATGTTTAGATTAGTTATGATTTGCTCTGTAATATGTATAAAGTGAATTACACTACTGCTTAACTGTAAGATAGGTTGCTGTGACTTAGACCAGTTACATTCACAATTCATTAGTCTGTGTATTAGTAAAGTGAATCAATCTAGTACCTAGCAGTAAACATTTTTTATCCTTCGATTTTACTTTAGACATATTTTTAATATTCCTTGCTGCAGAGTTTACCCTTGTTAGCTAGGAACTGCAGACTGTAGTGATTTTTCATTTAGTTTTCCTAGCCACTGTTGCTACCTACTGGCAACATTTTATAATTGCAACTGTTCTTTAAATGACTCTAATGTATGGAGCACAGTGATTACACTACTATATTCTGAAAAAGACAAATCAGTTGATGCGAGACTTGATCTTAAAAAATGTTAAGTACCCCCTGCTTAAGTTGTTAAGGTCAGGTCTAATGCTGGGCAGTAAAATCTGCCAATACTGATCAGCAAATCACTGATGCAGAATAAGATTTGTTTTCTGCCTGCTGTCTGTACCAATAACATGTATTTATTTACTTATTTATTTATTTTACATTTGTTACCATTCATATGCAATAATAAAAGTTTTACAAAGTAACAAAAAGAAACAAATAATAAAAGTGTTACAAAGTAATAAAAAGAAACAAATAGTTATAGAAAGTAATTCAAGAACAAAAAGTACAAAAAAATAAGACAGCGAAACAACTGGCAGGTTATAACAGTACAACAAAATGCATCCTCAAAACAATGAATATTGAATCAATACAGACTACTAACAGCAACACTGGGGTATGAAACACAATACCTGGAGTGGGATATAAGATCAATATACTGTAAAACGTTGGAAAGCATGTAATATTATTAGCAAATGTCAGAAGCAGGAAAAATGTAGGATTCTGAGTCAGGGTTGGAGCAGGGACAGAGCCATTAGTTGGTAAGGTATTCTCTTAGACTTTGCATGAATTTGGTGGTGTCATTAATTTTAAGGATGTGATGGGGTAATAACTTTCAAGACCTGGAAATTTTGTTAAAGTAGAGTGGGTCTACAAAACTGTTTGCAGATTTGGTTACTTGTAGCAAGAGTTTATCAGAGGATCGAAGGACTCTGAGGTTAGTATTTTATTTTATTTTTATTATTTATTTTACATTTGTTGACCGGGCTAGTCTAACTGGATATATTTCCATTTTCAGCAGAGGCCCGGGGAGAAAAGCTCCACATTTAAACAAAAGGAAATACATTTTAAGCACAAATATCATAATACACATTATTACCTATTTCTAAACAAGAATAGTAAGAGTAAGAGCAGGGAAAGAGAAATGAAACAAAGTTATCAAAAGAAAGAAAAGGAAGTTGACTTTCTAGGGAATAAGTAACATCATGATGAACATACTAACATGTTTTCATACCAGGAAGAGAGAGTAAAGATCAAGGAAAGAGAAGCAGCAAAAGTGGGAGAGCAAAAATAAGGAGACAAATACTTGTTTGAAAGAGATTTGTAGCCATAAGGAGGAAAGATGAAGAGGAGGAGTTTAAAGAGGTAGAGAAAGAAAGGTGAAGAGAGGAAGCAGGATGGAGAGTAAAGTATGGAGAGAAAGATGGATTAGATGAAGCAAATAACTTTAGTCAGGATTAGAGCAGGGACACATCCAGTGGCTTTTAAGGTAAATTCTGAGTTTTTGTTTAAACAGAACAGTAGATGCAATGGAAGTAAGTTCAGTAGGCAGTTGATTCCAGTGTTTTCCAATAGTATTAGAGAAAAGGGAGTCACCTGCTAGGTTATTGGATTTGGTTAAGGTAACTAGCAGCTTACTTGATGAACGGAGGGAATTCAGATTAGAGTAGGGGGTTATGAGGTTGGAGAGTATAGGTGTGTTGTGAGGTTGGTGGAATGCTCTTTGGACAAATGTCAGTTGGGAATGAAGCAACATGTTTGACAGTTCAAGCCAGTTAAGTTGCTGCAGATTCAGACAGTGGTGAGCTCTGAAGGGTTTACCAGTGACAAATCTAGCTATATTATTGTACGTGGACGATAATTTTGAGAGATTATTTTTCTTAAGGTTAGTATAGATTGGTGAGGCGTAGAGAAGAGTAGAGATAAGATGAGAGTGGGCAAGAGTAGCTTTGGCTTGGGAGGTTAAGAAAGTTTTAATTCTATAGAGAGAGCCGAGTTTCCTGTTTACAGATTTAATGTTATTATTGATATGACAATCAAAGGTAAGGTTGTTGTCAATCGTGACACCTAGCAGTTTGGTATTGGGGTCAGGTGATATAATGGTTCCATTGTTAGATAGGATAGTAAAGTCTAATGTAGGGGATCTGGTAGTGGGCTTAAAGAGTAGGAGTTAGCGTTTAGGAGTAGGCAGCGTTTTGAGAACCAAGTTTCAACTTTAGAGAAAACAGCTTGAGTATTACTTTGAAGTTCAGAGATGGATTTAGCAGAGCAAATTAATGTGGAATCATCAGCATATTGTATACAAGTAGCCTGGGGGATAGCTGTTTGTAAGTCATTTATAAAGAGGGAGAAAAGAAGTGGTCCAAGAATAGAGCCTTGGGGGACGCCAAGTGAAATTGGGAGAAGGGATGAGAGTTTATTATCCCAGAGAACGGCTTGTTTCCTGTTTGTGAGATAGGAACAAAACCAGTGATCAGCCTTAGATTCTAAGGAGAGAGATTCAAGAATTTTTAAAAGAATAGAGTGGTTGACCATATCAAAGGCTTTAGATAGGTCAATGAAGAGAGCTGAGGACAGGGTGTTATTATTTCGATTCTTGTTAATAAGGTCTGTAAAGGTGAGGAGAGCGGTGGTTGTGCTATGAAAAGGCCTAAAGCCATGTTGACAGGGAGTGAGAATGTTGTTTTTTATTAGGTGGTCCATTAACTGATAATGGACACATTTTTCCATGATTTTTGCTAGTGGGGACAAGAGAGCTATGGGCCTACAATTAGAGTATTCATAGGAGTTACCTCCTTTGTGTAAGGGTATGATGTGAGAGATTTTCCAGATGTCAGGTATGGTTTCTTCATTTATAGTTCTATTAATGAGAATAGATATGGGATAGGCAATTTCAGAGGCTGCTTTTTGAAGGAATTCAGATGGGAGTTGGTCAGCAGAGGGGGTGCATGGTTTGAGTTTGTGAATACATTTTTGTATGATGGCAGTGGAGATGGGTTGTAGCCTAAAGGTTGGTAGTTTGGAGGAGGCGGGGTCGGGGATACTAGTGTTGTCACTAGAGAGGTGCGAGGCCAAAGAGTTAATAGTATCAATAAAGAAAGAGTTGAAAGTGTTGGCAGTATCAAGGGTGGAATTCTTTTCAGATCCGGTAGGGGAAGGAGTGGTAGTTTGTCCAGGGTGTAGAAGCCTGTTAAGGGTTGACCAGAATTTTTGAGGGTTATTGTGGTTAGCTTGTTGGAGATTACTATAATAAGTTCTTTTATCAGAGAAAATAGCTTTTTTGGTACAGTTTCTTAGATGTCTAAAGGTCTGTTGGTCTACACTAGATTTGCTAGCTCACCATTTTTTCCATGCTTTGTTTCTAAGTAACATTTTTTGTCTTGTATCTTTAGATAGCCAGGGGGCAGGTTTAGATTTAATTCGGATGGAGCGTGATGGTGCATGATTATCTAGAATAGTTAGGAAAGTGGTGTTGAAGTAAAGCACAGCTTCTTCAAGGGGAAGTGTCTTTAGTGGGTTCCAATTGCAGGCCTTTAATTCAGTTTTAAATTGAGTAGGGTTGAAACATTTGAGATTGCGTAGGGTCCTATAGATAGGTATATTGTTAGAGGCATTTCTTTGTCTAATAATAAAGGTTAGATTGTGATCACTAAAGTCATCAGGTTTTGTTCCAGACTGATATTTAAGTTGTGGTTTGTTATTGAGTATCCAATCTAGAGTGCTTTCTTTGTTGTTAGATTTATTAATCCTAGTAGAGGTGTTTATTATTTGACTAAAGCCATAGAGGTTGATATGGGAAGCTGGGTTATTAGTAGTTAAAGAGGACCAGTCCAGATTGAGGTCACCAAGAATTATGGTTTCTTGTGGATAGGAGGTGGTGAGCCAACTAAGGATATTTTCTATAGTAGTGGAATTATTTCCAGGAGGTAGATATATACAGATAATATAGATGGACTTTTTAGGGTTTAGTTGCAGCTTTGAGATGAGAAGTTCAGTCTTATTACTGTCTGGGTTATCATAGGGTATTAATGTTACACTAAGTTCTGTTTTGAATAGAATTGCAACTCCTCCGCCTTTTTTAGTTTTGCGGTCAAGTCTTAGGATGTTATAACCTGGAGGTAGGATTATATTATCTTTAGTAAAGGGTTTCAACCAGTATTAGTTTGAGCTAAGTCTATTTCGGGCTGGGCAGTGATTTGGTTTCATTAAAATGGTATGGGAAACAGTGAGTTGGTTTAGTTGTAGTAAATTAGGCAGCTGAATCCAGTTAAGTTTTTTAGGACTAGGCATTGGTGCTCCCTATAGGGTACACTGTTAGCAAATTTAGCTATTTTATTGTAGCATGCCTCTAGGTGGTTAATATCAGTCTTTCATAAATTAGTAAAGATTTATGATGAGTACAGAATAGTGGAGAGAAGAAATTACCTGGCTGTGGCTATTCTTGAGGTGCCTTTGAGATAGGATTTAGCTCTATAGAGTTGACCTAATTTTAAATTAACTTCTTTTATAGTTATTGTGATGTGTTTGTCAGGTTTTAGTTGATTGTCTGTTGTGATGCCAAGGAGTTTGGTGTGATTTATTGGTTCAGTAGCAGTTTGGTTGGAGGATTAAATGCTAAGTGAATGATGTTTAAAGGTTGACATGCTTTTGGTGAAAACCATGAGCTTTGTTTTTTTTCTTTTTTGGGGGTTGAGGATGAGTTCATTGTCTACAAGGTAGGTTTCTATGTCTAGAAGTGATTTTTGTGTTTTTTCCTGAAGTTCACAGGAAGAGGGAGCAGAGCAGATGAGGGTGGCATCATCTGCATATTGAATTATGTTGCAAACTTAGTGGTAGTGTGGAGATTATTAGTAAATACGTTGAAAAGAAGGAGGCCCGGAATGGAATCTTGTGGAACTCCTACTGAGAAAGGGAGGAGGGGGGAGAGGTTGTTAGCCCATTTTGGTGAACTATTGTCTATTGGAGAGATAACTATGAAACCAGTGAAGGGATGAGGAACTCAGGCTGTATGCAGAAAGTTTGTTGAGAAGTTTTTGGTGGGAGACAGTGTCAAAAGCTTTTGACATGTCTAGAAAGACTGAGGAGATGAAAAGGCCTTTGTTTTTATTGAGGTTCACTGTGTTGGTGAAACTAATCAAGGCAGTACTGGTGCTGTGTTTGGGTCTGAATCCATGTTGTGTGTTAGATAACATATTATTTAGTAAGTAATCAAAAAGTTGACGGTGGATCCATTTTGCTAAGATCTTTGGCTAGGGGAGAGAGGAGAGCAATGGGATGGTAGTTAGAGAAGTCAATGTATTGGCCACCTTTGTTGAGTGGTATGATATGAGAGATTTTCTAGATAGTGGGGACATAGTTCTCAGAGATGGAATGATTGATGAGAATGGATACAGGATAACAGATAGATGAAGTAGCTAGCTTTAAAAATTCATTTGGGAGAAATTTGGCAGCAGGGGATGAGGGTTTAAGCCTAGTAAGAAGCATTTTGATTTAGCTAGTCTGGATTAGTGATATTGTGAATGAATAAGGAGAATTGATAGGATTAAGGATGGTTAGTGGTTCACTGGGATTATTTTGTATGAGGGATGTTACAGAGTTGATGAAGTGTGAGTTGAATTGTGAAGCTAGACTGTCTATGACATTTGAAGTGATGGGAGGTGGGGTGGAAGATTTGTCAGGTTTTAGGAGGTGATTAATGTCTTGTCAGAATTTTGAGGGATTGTGTATATGCTTCTGCTGGGATTTGAGGAAAAATATTTTTTTATCAAGGAAATCTGTTTTTTACCTTGGTTATGTAGTTGTTTACATGCTATGTCCATGACTTCCTGTTATAAAATAAGAGACCTGCTAGAATAACATGATGTGTGTTCAACTGCATTTTCGGAAGGATATGAAGTCTGTAACTTAAATGTATGTCAATATTTTACTAATTAATCCCTCAGTAATTAGTCCAAAAAAAACATGGACTTTATGAGGGACAGACCAAACATGTAACAAACATCTGGACATTCTGGGAAAATCTGGACAGTTGAGAGGCAAGGAAGGTGAGTGTAAATGAAAGGGACTGTGTTAGACTATCTTTCTGATGGTGTTCACCAAGTACTTTACAGCTTGAAAGTCAGCAAAACACTTAGCATTTTTTTTCTTTTTTTTACTGTAACTAGTAGTACATGGAGCAGATAAAGCTCCATACACTTGAAAGAATTATGACTGGGTCACCAAACCTCACCTGCTATTTGTTCTCAACATGGACGTCGAGATTCTCCTCATGAGCTTCACTTTCAAGGTGAATTTCTTGGTGTCAGTATTTCATGTAATGCGCAAGTTATAATCTGTGACCTTCTCATAATCCTCTATGTTTCCTCTGCTGGAGATACCTTGCAGTGGTGTTTTCAGTGTGAGTAACTTAGTTTGAAATGTTTGTTCTCTGTATAACTTATCATTTCACATGCAGTTTCTATAAGGCTGTATAACACTTTTATGTTACTTCAACTCCACTTAATTAACAAGTAGTGGGTGGTCTTACTCTTCAGATGTGGTCAACGGTCAGCTGCTCCATTCCATCATTCCTACTGATTTCTCTTCAGCTATACCTTTAGTGCACCTTTGTCTTCACTTAATCCATTAATTTACTCAGCCACACCTTGAGTGCACTCTTGCCTTCACTAGATCCCCTCACCTATCCCATATCTTGAATGCATATTTGTGCTCACTTGAATACAGCTGTAGTGCAAAAAGCTGATTTTTATAAAGCCATCGTTAGGTATCCTTTAATAAGACATAGTGAAAGGAATCTGTACTATAACCAATTAACCCCTCATTGACTCCTTCATGCTGACCCATTTTAGAAGTTAGGAGATTACTTGGAAATTATAATTTAGAAAACATTTTTTGCATTGTGCTGCATAGTTTTGTTGCAGTGGCCGATACTTAAGTGTCATTGCATTCAGATGACTCACTCCAGCTTTTCCTGATCTCAGCAGAGTTCAGCATTCTCTCCTGACTAGTACATTTCCTGAATACACCTAAGTTTACGACTTGTTCAAGGCACTACTTGAACACCATTAGCTTTATATATTTAAACTGTGACAGATGCATCTAGGGCAGGAAAGGGAGAATGGTTGCATGGGTCAACATATGTTTCCACAGAGTAAATTTAACTTGTGTAGTTAACTTAGGCTTGTAGAGAAGCAAGTTGTAAGGCACTCACTAAATCTTACTTAAAATTGGCTTAATACTTCTGTCTTCTATGCCCATTTCATTTACCATATACCAGTTTTTAGTTAGTGCTTTCCTATCACTGACATGTATATTTACATCTGTATTCTAAATAGTTTGACCTGTGCTACACCTTGTTTGAAACATCCGTATATGGCCATTATATTTATTTTTTTCTACAGTCCATTGCAACCAACAGTAAGTCCTGGTACTGAGTCATTGCTGGCAATTTATCTTCTGTTACTGTCTTATAAGTATTTTCACCCAACCTTAGTAATCTGATTGCAGTCAGCATGCTTTATCTCCACCCTCCACACACACAGACGCACACAGACACACACACAGTTAAGATCAGAAATAAAATGTTATAGTTCTCTATGGTAAGTACTGGGGGGACACATTTATTTTACAGTTGTCAAAGTTTCCCATTGTTTTAATGGGACAGTGAAAGCACTACTGCATCAATTAAGTGGTGCTCCCCTTTCTGAGTGGCACGTTTTCCCCCTTAGCTCCATGGGTGGTATAAGAGGATCTGAAAAGACTGATTTTGAGCTTTTTATGATGAGTTCACAATTTGAACACCTGTGATTATACATTTTATTCACTGGGGAGTTAGAAGTTGGGGCTTTGCAGGGGAAACAGAATCATGATCTCTAGGAGTTTTAGTCTAATTTAGCACCCCCCCCCCAGTACATCATGTTTTGAATAGTATATACTTAATGTCTCAAAACAGTAAAATCTCATATCAAGCAGCAGGCATATGACAACAGAATCAGACTGGGGTTCAACAGGATACCAGCTCACCAGTCCACAGGACATCATGGAAGGAGAACATGGAGTTAGTGTGTCACATCAACTGTCACCATCTCTCGTGATTTAATGCCACTCTCTTACCTTCTTTGACAGTCATACCTGACTGTCACAGGTACTCTCCCACACAATCCATCAATCTATGATAGTGATAGAACTATCAGTTGTATAAAAATATTTAAAAAGTCTAGGAAATCAGAAATGATGAAATCATTGTTTGTTGGTTACATTAGACCCAAACCTGAGTATGGAATACTAGCATGGAAACCTTATAAGAAAACAAGCATGAGAAAACTGGTGAGAGTACAGTGGAAATATACCAAGGGCATCCATGGATTTGAAAATTTAAGTTATTATGAGATACTTTTTACAGCGTCTCATATGGATATTTAAGAGAAGATGTTATTCAGGATATAGGGCATTTAGAGACAACTATCTCTGGGAATGTTTGGGGTTATCAAAAAGTAGCAGGGAATCATCAGGCAACCTATGTAGAAGATTATATAGGAATAAGAAGTGTACTAATTGTTTCTCTGAGACAGTAGCTGATGAATGGAACAGATTACCAAATTACATTAATGCAAGCACTAGTTTAGATATTTTTAAAACCAGCCTGGACACTTATTATGGCAACGACTGTTTGGCAGTCTAGAAGGGCATTAATGCCTATGCTTGAAATATTTGTATGTATGTATTATGCATGCATGTATGTATTGCTTTGCTCAGTCCCTTCATTTCCTCTTGCTTTCTTCCTTTTATGTCCCAAATCTTCTCCGGATTGCCTTCTGCTTTTTGCACATAAGCGTGAACCACCATAATCTGTTCTCTTTGACCTTGTCTGCAATTAGAGCTACTTGTGTTTTGCTCTGATGTCCTCATTTCTTCATCTGTCCAACAGTGTACGTTCTACTACCTGTCTCAAGTACTTCATCTCCATCACCTCTAGCTTCCTCAACAGCTCTGCCTTCACTGCCCAGGCTTCTGGACCAAAGAACCCTATACTGGTTGCACCAATGTTTTGTACACCTTACTTTACAGTTTCTTTGGCATCCTTCTGCCATATATTAGTTCTTCTTTTTCTGATGAATTAATAAATATTGTGAGGAGATTTTGGTCTATTATTTCTGATGATGAGAACATAGGTCACCTGTTCCCCAAATATGTCACTTTTTTTCTTTTACTAAAGGAAAAAATTTGAATGAGTTATTAAATTATAATTTTTTTGTGAGAATTAATGCTAATTTGCCCTTGGGCACTTTCCCCTGTGGTCATTGCAGCATTTGTAATAGAGTTAATAATTTATCAATAATTAATGGGAAAAGGTTTAACTGTAGATATTATTTTAACTGCAGTTCGACAGGGGTGGTGCATATTTTGTGTTGTTCTTGTTCTAATACTTGGTATATAAGAAAAACTAAACATATGGTTAGGATTCAGATCCTTGAACATCATAGAGACATAAGAAGTAATAATGAATTCAGTCCTGTAGCCAAACATTTTCATGAAAAGCATGGGGGTTCAGATAGTGGCTTGATTTTTTGTGTACTTGCAAAACCTTTTTTGCCTAGAGGGGGTGACTATATTGGGAAGTTATTAGAGTTAGAAACTAGAACGATATTTAAATTTCAGACTCTAAGGCCCCTTGGTTTAAATCAGGAAGTAGGTATTTAATGGACTTCTCATAGTAGCTATTTAATGTGGTTACTTATTATTTATGAATTTACTTATATGATGTTTCTGTGGAAAAATTATATATTTGTATATTTGTGTGAATTTGTTAGATTTATTATTGTATATTCTATGATATTGTATCTAAGATGCACTGTCACTTTAATTTAATGTAATTGAATTATTGGATCTTATTAAGCTGTTTGTAGTGTATAAAAAACAGCTGAAAATATTGTACTGTGATCCTTGAAGGCGAATTACAGAGGTGCCAGATCGCTGTTGCTGGAATAAAAGAAGGTGCTGGTGAAATTTGTGTTTCTTTGATTAGTTCTGACACTCTGTGCCCATTAGCTGCAGCCCCTCTGATTCTAGCTTTGACCTCTCCATTCAGACTTCCCTCCTCCTCAAACACCACCCCATGAAAATGAAGCAGTTAAACTGTTCCACTATTTCCCCATCTGTCTCAGTTTTCAGCTTCTACGGATTTTCCCCATTTGCTGCCATTACAACTGTCTTGTGTGTATTCAGTTTCATCCCATGTGCCTTCAATTTTGCATTCCATTCCCATATCCTTTGCTGTAGTTTTTTTTTTTCTTTCAGAGCAAGTAATGTCACATTATGTGCATATAGCAACTTTGTTGATCCGTCCCCTCTAACCTATTTGCTAGTGTGGGCCATCAACACAATGAATAGCAGTGGGATCACAGCTTAACCGTAATGCTCACCCACTCCCACTGGGAAACCCATATGCCAAGAACAAAACAAACCAAAAAAATTCTGCATGGGCTGGCTCTTTGGCAAAGAAGGATGAACTCCTGATTATGTCCCAGATGACTCGAGTTTGGCTAGCAGCTCGGCTATGGACAACCCGGGAATGAGATTGTGGCAATGAATGACATACGCTGACTCACTCATTCTAGAAAGTAGTAGTCACAGTATGCAACATTGTTGCCATGCAAGTAAAGGCTTGCACAAGGACAATGACTGCAGAGCCATGAGTCAGGGAGTTGGCAACCAGAGCAGATTGTTGTCGCTCTTGTAGGCATGTGTGTGGAAGCAAGCAAGCACATGCTCCAGGGGAGGACATGGAGTGCCCCCACACTGATGCATGTGCTCATGCCATTCACAATAAAGGGATACAATCCTAACCATAAAATACTTGATGGCTGCCTATATGATGGATTCCCAAGATGTACAGCAGTCAATGAGGGAAAAAAGCTACTGCAAGCCAAGCAAGGAAAATGACCTCAGTTGCTTACAACACTAGCCTCTGCTAAGCAGTGTGTGGCATCTCACAGCAAGTTTGTTACACAGCATCACAATTATGTTATGTCTTTATTCGTTTATTTATTTATGTTATTTATATTTGTTTACCAGGGCAGCACACTGATGAATATTGACCAATTTCAGGCAAAGCCCTGGTGAAATACAAAACATTTTCACAAACAAAAATACAGAAATGAAAGCAATAATAGAATAGTTTTGACTAGTCACTTGGGAAAAATCTGTATATATACATTCCAGTTAACAAGCACGGTGCAATGTACAGCCAAGCAGAGTATAATGCACAATATATACATTAGTTTTTAAGCTGGGCTAACCTTCAAAAAATCTTGACAAAGGAGAAGAGATTTGGAAAGGAGAAACCTAATGAACATCTTATTGCCATTTCAGCAAAAAAATATTTTTGTGACAAGGAAGATACCTGTGATTTGCATCACAACAGAGTTAAGAAAAACAATTGCTGACAGAAAAAAGACAGCTACCTTCCTAAAGCATATCGATGAGTCTCTCTCCTTGTCACCCATAAAGGTTTCTGGAAAGAAGTAAATAATCTTGAATGAAGAAAAAAAAGAAAAATGCAAGACATCTTGAAGTCAACTGCCCAGCCAGTTCTTTTCTTGTTTAATGTGGCTGAAATATTTCAATTTTTTTTTTCTTGCAGTTAGACTATGACTCACATCTTGAAACTACTTTGGCTTGCACGCCACAGAAAACCATTTTGAATTCTTATTTTCACCCTTCCCATATAACAATGTATCAGATGCTTAAATGAGATTCTAAACTGAAACCAAGCAGACACTGATGAGTTTTCTCCTATATCGGTTAAGGCCTGTGAGAAATATTTCCCATTTCCTGTCCCTCACATAGTGGTTAAGGTTTATGTTTAGCAGCTCCACAGTCTGGATACAGTTGAAATCTCTGGGCAACGTCTATTGGACGTTGCATGTTCTCCCCATATCTGACTGGAGTTTTCCCCATGCAGCATGTTTATTCCTACCCCCCAAAAAGTGCTGGCTGATTGCCTTGCCTGAACTGACCATATATAAATTACCTATACTTTGTTAAGGCTGCTTCCCCATTCACTGGAAGTCACACAACATCATGCTACTTCCTAAAACTCATAATGTCTACAAGACTGAAGTGTACAGTCTAGTCATAGCCAGCCTTACGCATAGGACAACTAGGCAGCTGCCTAGGGTGCCGTTCTAACAGGGGCACTTTTTCAGTAATCTGGATGATGTAGATAGACCAGGATGGGGGCACTGGGTGGTGTGGGGAGGTGCTGTGGAGCCCTTTTCCCTAGGGCACCAGTTGACCAAAAACCATCCCTGAGTCTAGTCTGTTTGCTAGCTCTGCTACCTAGAGAGCAAGACTGAAGTGCACAGTCTAGTTTGTTTGTTAGCTCTGCTACCTAGAAAGCAGGAAGAGGCTGTATCTGTAAAGAGTAAAACCTGCCTAAACCCTATCCCCTCTTTTATTTACAGGACCATTGCTTTCACAATGGAACTAGCACTATCTTTGCTTAGCTCACCCTCACAAACTGCACAGAAAAGCAAAAATAATGATGAACATACAGCAGTAAAATGTGTACAGTCTACGTAAGCCTTTCAGCTCCTCATGGGCCTGTGTGGTTTAAACGCAGCCCATCCACCATTGTATCAAAGTTTTCTTTCATCATGTATTTTCAAAATGGTTTAGCTAGAGTATGTTACAGCCACTTCTAATCCCATCTGGAGTACCTGAGGGCTCACTGTATTTATCATTATTTTTTTACAGTCTGTTAAAGTGCCATCACATATTGATTAATCAGTATAAACTCTTCAGTGTATGCTGATGTCCCAGTTGTAGAAGGAAAGCTAACCACTTCTACAGGGTTATTGGCTTTAATTTAGCTCAAGAGTTAAATGCATGATCACTTTGACCAACTTGTCTTGCATATAAACATAACTGTTTTGTTGTTTCTTTGTTTTGGCTTTGATCTTTAAGGACTGATTGTTAGACATTCAATGTTTTGTATACTTAAATGTTTCAAATTACACCCATCTATTTATATATAGCTAGACAAATAGATAGACAGATGTATATATTACACCAGCCTTTTTACTGTAATAATGTCATGGTTGAAAGCAATGTATTGCAGGCTAAAATAACAGAAAAGGGAGATCTCCTAGGAAAACTGTATTACGTTTAACATGGATCAGTTAATTGCCGGTGCTATATTAAGTTGTATAATCTATTTTTATTGTTCTAATAAAACTTGCTAGTTTATGCTTTCTTTCAATACTTACAATCAATAATTTATACACATTGTGCCATATGATGAGCTTCTATTTATGTAATATTTGATATCAGAACAGAAAAATGAGCATTTATCTAATAATGTCATATAGCAAAACATATTTCTGTCACAAAGATATATTTGCAGTGTACATTTATCCTTATATGGTAGAAATAAAATGTAAATTAATATTTCTAATCTAATTTATAGAAGAAATGTTTTATTCTTGCAAAACAAATGCATGCTACAGTTGAAGACAAGTAAAGCAGATTTAAGGAATATTGCAGAATTTAACTGTTTTTGCAAAAACAAATAATCATGTCATGATTTTCTTTAGTTTGCATTAACATTCACCGTTTAATAGTGCAGTGAAAATCCAGCATAAATTTACAAAATAAAAAATGTTTTCTAATATGTAAACGGAATACATGTACATCTTGCATGAATCACCCTGCCAAATGGTAGTTTTATATGGATTACAATGGAAATGAATGTAACACATAATGTCAAACACTGCAGCATTAATTTGTGCTGAAATTTGCACTGCTAAAAGTATCAGTTAATTCCCAGTTTATACAACAGGGAAAATATTTCTGGTATGGAAAAATGAGTAAGGAGGTTAGATTAGAAAACATGGAGGACTATGTGTATTGTCTATTTACTTTAATACATGTGAAGAAGCAGTTTGTCAGCACATTATATGCCTCTCCACTAACAAAGACATTTGTATGAGGGAACACATTCAAAATGTCTTATGCTATATTATGCAGAGTCTTAACTACCAACACCATCCACTCAAGGTCAAGAATTCTGAGGTGGGATCACAAGTAAACTGTTATTTCCCAAGTACTCATGAGCAAACTAGATGAAAGAAAATGTTAGGTGTTAAATTGCTGTGAAGATAGGCAAAAACTTAAGCAAGATGGGGCTCTCTTGCCATCTTGGACTCTCCTTGCCACTAAACTGCACATTTTAGTCAGAATCATGAAAAGACACATCAGCTTCTCCATAATAAAAAGTTAAGTGCAGGCTCTGTCTAGAAAAGAATTTCCTGACAAAAATTATATTGGAACTTGTGAAAATATTGTGTGCCAAGTTAGCATTTCAATAAGTAGGTTTGCTGCCCAGTATTAAATCCATTCTGTCTTGCAGTGAGACATAATATATGAGTTATTACAAAACTAAACAAAAAAGTAAGTAAGGGATTAGTCGATCAAGTAATGCCAAAACCTGAAGGTGAAATCCCAAACACCATGGGCAGAAAAGCCAAACACCAACAAAGATAATGCAATTGTATTATTGATTTATTTAATAGTTATTAACTGGGAAATCTGATTGGGACCGAGCCCATTTTCAGCAGAAGCCCAGGGAGAAACACTTCAGATGCATGTCTTTGAAAGATGAAGCACTCAGAGGAAACCCATGCAAACATGCAGACTCCACACAGAAGGTGCCCACGCTAAGAATTGAACTAGAGAACCTCTTGCTGCAAGGCAACAATGCTAACCACTGCCCCAGTACACCAACCTATTTATAAACACTACTTTAATAACAAGCTGTGCACTATTTAAAAACAAATACAATCTATTCCTTAAAAAAAGATGTGTATACCTCACGGTTAAAACAACTATTATATTTGTCAGGTAATGCTAAACCAATCTGATCTAAAAAAAGAAGAAAATTGGTGATTATATCTCATGCAGGCCATTACAGTTTAGCAGCCTGCAACTTAAGTATAGAATTAATTGACACGTGCTCATGCAGGTTTTAATGATAGTTTTTAATTACAATTATTTAAATTAACTATTTTATATTTTTTTCTTGGCTGGATGAGTTTTTGGATTTACTGATTAATGGGGTTAATTCAAATGTAGACTGTTTATGTAATACATAATTTAGGGGTATATTGTATTTAAACAGTGTTGACTGCTTTTAGTTCTGATGCAGTCTCTTTTATTTTCGGAGAGCTGAAAGTGCACTATATTCCCTCAGATTCAGCAAGCCCTGCATGGCATTCAGGACTAGTGCAGGAAGTCCAGCAGGCAATAATATGTCTGCTGTACAATCCAGGAATAACCTGTATGGAAGTGCACGAGCGCTCCTGCACTAGTCCTTCATGGACTCAGCCTCTGTATGCAAATTACCCCATTTGCAGGAGAAATCCATGCAAATGAGATGAATTTACGATTCAGGAAGCTGGAAACCAGCCGTGCAGGACTAGTGTAAGCAGAAATGTACTCCACCAGTAACAGAGTACATTTCTGCAAACTACAAAACGGAGCCATGATAGCTCCAAATAAACGGTGTATATCATGTATAAGCATGCCAATGGCCAGCTATAAGGCCATTGGCATGGAAAACAGTTGCATAAAGAAAAAAAATCAACTTTTATTTTTTTTTAGCCGATCATGGCTGTTTAAGCATAGGGCAGTGACACGCAAATGGGGTCGGGCAGAAAATAAGAAAAAAAAACTAAAATAAGCATTCTAACCAACATTACTATTTTGCCATTATACTCAATGACAAGCAGAATACAACATGGCCAGTGAATAGTGGTTGCTAAGGGGGGAGGCTCAGTGTAGGACATGTAACTATGCATCAGCAAGCAATCCTATGCAAATAAGGGGAATAATACTGAATCCCAGATTTCTCCTGCATACTAGTCAGCACCCAACAGTGTAAAATTAGGAATAGCTTGGTGCAAGCCTAGGAGTTAGCTGACATTATAGGGGGGTGTGTCAGGCATACTGTAAGTGGAATGGAGCCCTGTGGCTTGGGTTTGCCCTTAGCTTAGCATTGCTAAGCAAGGGGGTGTGTCTGAGGCTGCCTAGCACTCTTTACATTGCCTAAGCGGGTGTGCATGCCAAGCACCTGGTTTTAAAGGAAAAAAAAGAAAACCAGGAAATAGCATCTCTGTGCACATTTGAGGACTGTGTTTGTGCGGCGCACCCCTGGGCTTAAACAGGAAGGCAATGGGAA
Source organism: Protopterus annectens (assembly GCF_019279795.1). Classification (NCBI taxonomy): domain Eukaryota; kingdom Metazoa; phylum Chordata; order Ceratodontiformes; family Protopteridae; genus Protopterus; species Protopterus annectens. Next base: position 272,241,234 of record NC_056741.1, read on the forward strand.
GGGAAAACAGCAATAGGAAGGTAATCTAGGAGAACTAGCATAGCTGGCAGGTGAAATGTATCAGAATCAGCCAATTACAGACAGCAGACCAGCCCAGCCCAGAACACCACTATAAACTATGCAAACACCTTTCCCTCTGTTTTTCCCACATACTCTACACCACTGGTGTATACAAGTGGGGAACTTTTAACAAACAAAACAACAAAATGATAGGGGCTGCAATAGCTATCATACAACAACATGTGGAAGAGGCTGAGAGTGGTGAGGATGTGAATGCTGTCATCCAACCCACAGTGCGGAGACAGAGAAGAGTGTACAGACCCAGGGTAACCTACAAGGGGCTAATGAGCTGGAGATAATGGAGCACCATAGAGTGGACAGGGACCTCCTACAGAAAATTGTTGAGCTGTGCTGGGCACGTCTGACACACAGAACTAAAACAGGGGAACCCATTCCAGTGGATGCCAAGATATGTGTAAGCCTAAGAATACTAGCTTCAGGTACCTTCCAAAGGCCAACTGGGGATATCATTGGGATCTCAAAGGCATCAGCATCTAGGGTACTCCACCAGTTCCTAGATGCCATGTCAGCACATGCTGGTGAGAACATATATTATCTCAACACCCGTGACACGTTGGCCAGCAATATGCATCTCTTCCACCAAATAGCAGAATACCCTTAGGTAGTGGGTGCTATAGACTGCACGCACATACACATCAAAGCACCACCCGGTGAGTGGGATAGGGTCTACATCAAATGTAAGGGCTTCCCCTCAATCAACTGCCAGGTCGTGTGCAATGCCCAGGGCATAATAATGAATGTGTGTGCTGTTTGCCTTGGAAGCAATCACGATTCCCACATCTGGCATCTGACTCAGCTGTACCAGACATTTTCCAATGGGGACATCCCCAACGGTCACCTAGTGGGGGATGCTGACTACACACTGGAGTCGTGGCTGATGACACCCATCAGAAATGCACACACACCCGAACAAGAACTCCATAATGAGGCACACGCACAGACCAGAATTATAATAGAGCGTGTGTTTGGGATGCTCAAGTCATTGTTCTGGTGCCTGGACACATCCAGTGGAGTCTTGCAGTATTCACCAGCTACATGCACTCAAATTGTCATCGTATGTGCCATGCTAGACAATATGATCCTGTGGAAACAGCTGCAGCAGGAACAGCACGGGGCAGGGAGACCCAGCCCCCCACCATTGCCAAGGCCTGCACAAGCACAGAGTAACTCAAAGGAGGAACAACCTGAGCCTGCCCCAGTAGGCAGAAGGAGGCGTGCCTAGTATGACCTGGCCTTGGCAAAGAGGCAACGCATAGCACATACACTGACACAGCAGGAACCCAGGGAATGACACCTCTCTCTGACTCGCACATACAGTAAAAGGGATGCCAAAAATGACACTACCTGTGCTCAACCATGCATAGGGAGTGTACTATGTGCATCTGACATAGGCAGCCCTTCAGCACCACCCTCAATACTGACACAACCACAAGGTAAGTCACTCAACTTACCAATTGCTGAATGCAGAAGTATGTGTTGTTACCTTTATCTATGGTATGGATGTGAGCATGCAAGGGAATCGGTGGCTGAATGGGATGCCAGCAGATAGTAGACACATATAGTGGCAGCATGAGATCTGTAACAAATACAGGTGTCACCATAGAAGCCGGTACTACACATGTTGACAAAACCCACTGCAGGAAATGTGCTGGGCCACATGTGCGTCCATATGACATGCACATGCCAGTCAAGGAGGTTCACATACCCAACAACAGTCACAGCCAGCAGGACAGGTGTTGACAAACACAAACAAAGGCTGTGCTAAGGCCACTGAATGATGCCTATGGGTAACCTCCCCCCCAGGACTACACAGACAGACTACACCAGTTCAGGCAGTGGGATGTTAGTTCTGAAGGGTAGGAAGTCAGAAACTAATATGTAGGTCAATCAAATGTAAAACCTGTAGTACACTGACATGCCTCTAGTCAGCATGATAGGTTAGGAAACAGAATTAAATGGCATACCTGACATACCAGTACTGTCATAGCAAATGTGTACAAATGTCAGGTGTGCCCCCCCCAATTCTGTGTAGCAATGTAGAAACATTCAGGTGTGCCCCCCCATATCCTATGTAGACATGTAGTAACAGTCAGGTGTGCACCCCCCCCCAGTCCTGTGTAGAAATGTAGAAACAGTCTGGTGTGCCTTCCAACCCTACTTAGACATGTAGTAACAGTCAGGTGTGCCCCCCCAATCCTATATAGAAATGTAGTACCAGTCCGGTGTGCCCCCCCAATCTGATGTACACACATCGTAACAGTCAGGTGTACCCCCCAGTCCTATGTAGAAATGTAGTAACAGCCAGGTGTGCCCCCTCAATTCTATGTAGAAATGCAGTAACATGTATGTGTAGATATAACACCAGTGGAGCTCAGATGCCCAGAGGTAGCCAATGAAGCATGATAGATTGCAGCATTTGCACAATATGCAGGTATGTGTGTGTTAGGTTGGTGTGTGTTTCATATTGTGTAAGAATGGTTAGTATGTATGCATGTTGAGGTATGACCTGGTGGCCATTGCACACTACTGTTGATGACAGGGCCAAGTCCTCACAACTGCAATGCCAAAGAAAATCCCCGCCACTGTAACACATGCTAGCAGTAAGCCATTGAAAATTTATGGTGGTAATATGTGTCACCATCTGAAAGATTGACATGGCATGGCTGTTGGGATAGATATACAAGCAGTGCACAGGGGAAAGTACCCCAGACAGACTGTATGCAATGTGTAACTGTGAAATGGACACACCCTTGGAATTGTACATACAGGTATGCATCACATTATCTGGGCCTGTAGTAGGGGATACTGGTGTTGTCTGGCTGAACACTTGCAGATCACAAAAGTGGTAGGACTGATGTATTGGGAAACAGCTGATGTACCTGCACATGCCAGCATAACTATAATGCCCCATGCATATCTGTGCATCAGATGCAAGTAGTGTCCATAGCACACATGCATCCAGCTCACCCAAACACCACCCACAGGTACCTCTCTGGTCGTATCTCTGCTGTTGGGAATGGGTACAATATGACCCCACTTGTATATGGCAATAGTGAAAGAATGCAGCATGCAATGCAGGTGTCCCATGCAGGTGTGTCCCTAGCTGTAGGTAGCACCCTGCTAGCATCCACACCACCTAATCAAGACTGATAGAAAGTATGGGCATGAACACCTAGCACACCTACCCTGTCACCCCAGGGGAATATACTGTATGGCGGTCTGAAACTGTAGGACTGATAGAATGCAATGGCCTGCCACAGCTGGCATGCATTACTACCAAATGGGCTACAGACCTCTGCCAAAGGCCTGTGTCTCACACGTACTGCCAATGCATGATATGTCATGGACACCCAATTAACAACATAACACACTCCACATAAGCCATATGCAAGGCCATGTGGACAAATCACAGTGACATGTCCACCATGTTCCACTGCATAAACTGTGGTCCAACACCAAAACACAACTGTGATGAGGTGATAATCTTAGGGAAAGTATCAGAGAATGTATGCATAATGTATGGAAGAGGATAGAATAATAGAGGGGGGGGTGGGAGCACTGGCAGCATGGAATGTGCAAGGTCCAACACACAGCTATGTGCACACTCTATCCCTGGCTGCAGACACATGAATAGGTGGCTACAAACCTTCCCATACACCACAATAGGGGTAATGTCCTGAGTCATGGTCCCTGCCTCTGGGTAACCTGCGTGAATCTGTACAGCTGTGAGGTACTGCCACAGCAAGATAAGGCCATACTGTTATGTTGATGGATGTACAAGTATGGGAACCTCTGCCAGCACTGTACTAAGGTGCTGAACCGGATACACAGACCCAGCAGCAAGTGTCTGCAGCTCCCACTCCAGAATGGCATAACTTACCATGAATATGTAGGCATCTGCCCACAATACTGGACACAACTGCAGTCACCCTTGTCCCCCAGGACATCACTATGAGCAAAAATGTCCACCTGAAAGTACTTGAGGACATAAAACATCACAGTGTATAACACATGCACACGTCTGAATATCTCTGCTAACACCAGTACCATGTAGCAGAAGCAGCACAGACACAATCACCTACATTACTATCCCCTGCACAGCTTGTCCCCATATTGCCAAATGATCTATGGATACCCTGCAGAAACAGTTTTCTACCTGTAGGTGTGCAACACAAAGGTCTGTACTGGAGTACAAACTACCTGGAATGGATCCACACATTCAATACAGTAGGGCATAGTGGGCATGCTCACACACTTATACTGGGCATGCTCACACACTTAAACAAATGAAGCCCATGCCTGCAAATAACAGTGGCCCATACATATCTGACAGTTGCAGATGTTATTGCATACACTCCTCAGTATGCACCAGTCATGCTTTGCACACACATTGGATAGAAATACAGACATATATCCAAGGACAACATACCATAATAAGCCAAACGTAGACATACATAGATGTGTGGAAGAGAGTAACTGTGACAAAGTGCCATCCATCACGAGGCCTGTCCCACCTGGCACACAGCCAAATGACTACAACCACATGATGTGTAAATGTCACTCACTGTAGAAATTAGGCACTGGTATCCATCAGCATTCCAGACTATGTGGTGCAAGTGCTAGCTGTGCAACATGACTGAACAAGGCAGTAGTCATCTAGCAGCTGTATACACATACTTGCAGAATATAACCCTGCGTCTGCCTGCATGTGATGTTTCAACCTCTAGATGAATGGGTTATGGCCCATGCACACGCACTGCCCTCCACATAGCCCTACTATGACAAACAAGCCTGGTGATGTCATCCACTTTGAAATGCACCTCTGAGAATAAAGTAGCCAGTAATCTCTGTGGCGCATCCTAAAACTGTGTAATGCTGTAGTGTGCTAAACTAGTTAGGTGGGAGTTCTAATCCCAGACATAGCAAGTGTGTGTGTGTGTGTGTGTGTGTGTGTGTGTGTGTGTGTGTGTGTGTCTGTGGAGGGAGCAATTCTTTTTAGGCTAGTCACACTCACTATAATTCAAATGTCCTACTTTGGCAAGGCTGCTGATGTCATTCAATGTGAAATACACCTTTGGGAAAGGTGTAGCCCAGTGAAATCCATGGCACATCCTATTACTGAGTACTGCTATAGTGTGATAAACTAGGTAGGAATTCTAATCCTAGACATGACAACTGTGTGTGTGTCTCTGTCTGTGCAGGGAGTAATGCTTTTTAGGCTAGTCACACACACTACAATTAAAATGCCCTACTTTGACATGGCTGCTGATGTCATTCACTGTGAAATACACCTTTGAGAAAGGTATAGACCAGTAATCTCCACGGTGCATCCTGTAACAGCGTAATGCTGTAGTGTGATATAATACTCTGGAAGGGATTCTAGTCCTACACATAGCAAGTGTGGATGTTTGTGTGTGCGTTTCTATGTCTGTGTAGAAAGCAATACAATTTAGGCTAGTCACACTCACTACAGCTCAAATGCCCTACTATGGCAAGGCTGCTGAGGTAATTCACTGTGAAATGCACCTTTGGGAAAAACATAGCCCAGTAATCTCCATGGTGCATCCTATAACAGCATAATTCTGTAGTGTGATATAGTATTCTGGTAGGGGTTGTATTCCTACACATGGCAAGTGTGGATGTTTGTGTGCGTGTTTCTATGGCTGTATAGGGAGCAATGCTTTTTAGGCTAGTCACACTCACTACAATACAAATGCCCTACTTTGGCAAGCCTGCTGAAGTAATTCACTGTGACATATACTTTTGGGGAAGGAGTACTCCAGTAATCTCAGTGGCACGTCCTATAACTGCATAGTGCTGTAGTATAATAAACTAGTTAGGTAGGAGTTCTAATCCCAAAGATGGCAGGTGTGTGTGCTTTTTTGTGTTTTCTATTCGTATCCTGTGTGGAGGTGGCTGTGAGTGTGTAACAACTGGACTCATTGTGGAGCGGGTTTTGCAAATTTCTTATATGGTGGCCCTATTATATGTCACAATGTCCACCTTACAGGGATAACAGATGTGAAATAGCCAAGAGGCTGGGGTGCCAAACCATACCCCTACATGTGACATCAAGGCCTGGTGAACAAAAGCAGCAACCCTTGTATTACCCAGAGAACACTATCAACCCATGTCTCATACACAAACACACTTACCTAGGCAACAACCGCTATGTTGGAAGCACCCTGCATATTGCCCACAGATAGTAACCATGGTGTGATTGCAGTGGACTACAGAGGGCATGGCACCCTGTCCATCAGTACAATAGGCATGTATATACAGACAGTGCACCTTCACTATGTTCCCCACTGGACACCTGCAACACCTGTGGTGCCATCAAATGTGACCCACAAAGGACATACCATGCCATAGACACATGCCCTGTATGGACAGATGCCACTGACACCAGGGAATACCTGTATCATCCTATCAATGTAGGAGCAGGGTCAACCTGATGTCTATTACCAGTTACCGCCACATGGGGCCAGGACTGGCACATCTGATGATAACAATCTGTGTACACAATATGAGCCAGACACCCCAGGTACAGTTCCACATGTCACTGTACATGCATCTGGGATGTGTGCACATCCCAGACACTGCCCACGTCATTGACTAAAGAACACATACATGGCAAGCAATGCACAGCAATGGTCACACACAATAGTTATCCAGGTGACTGGATGGTGAATACAATACCCACCTGTGTGGGCCAATCCAGACACTACATCCCTGAGCCACACTGCAGACCATTGTCATGTGGCCTGATGCCAAGGTATACCCATCACCTAGCCTTGTATAGCCATCTGGAACAGTCAACCATTACACACCCATGAAGCAATGCACCCATGCACGTCAGTACTGGCACCCTGTGTCTCTCTGTGTGGTGTGTGGTGTATGATGTTTTTGACCACATTCACACTCACTACAACCCCCATTGGCATACTGAAGCATGATGTCTGATGCCAGACACCTACACATACCCTTTGCCTATATATCCTCCGGATAACCCCTGTGGTGCATGTGATACCTGCACAGTACTGTATTGTGGCAAACTAACTAGTGAGGAGGGGTATTCCTGACCCTGCCAAGTGTGTCAATGTGTGTGGGTCCCTGAGAGTGTGTGGCTCTGTTAACACTGACATCTGTTCATGGGGACACCCATGTATACTACACCTACCGTATAGCTACCATATCACTGTTACAGATGTCACTCACCATCATATATACATTTGGAGAGCTCCCCAGTATGTAAGCTATGTGACACATCCAATAACTACATAGGCATTCTAGCAATACATAGTCAGTCAGGGGTCTGATAGCCTGTACTGGTAGGTGTGTGACACAAACATGCTTAGGTTTTACTCTCCCACCCCCTCCCTGACTTATCTTTACCTCTGTGCGTCTCTCTCACTCCCTCTCTGGTGGATGTGGAGACTTACACCTTCTTTGCTTAGGCAGCAGCATATATTTTCTAAGTGATGCTCATGATCAGCTGATGGCCTCTGAACGAATTGCAGCCCTCCTCGAGCTGATTGCATGTGGAACAGCTGTGGTAGCATTTCCATAGCCAATTGCATGGAAACACACTCCAATATCTAGGTACATCATGTTGGTGTTGGGCCTTTTCATTCACTGTGAGCAGGACCTAGATCTGCTGTTTGGCAAACAGCATCTCAGATGGATTGGGGATTTACCTCTAACAACATACACTGTGGAAACAGGCCAACACACAGGAGGGGGATGTGCCTGACATGACTACAGAATTTAAGAGTTGTTATTCTGCATTTGGAGTAATGTTGGATTAACAGGGTGTGTGTGAATATGGCTGGTCTACATGTTTTAATACCTGTCATGACAGTGCTATGTTTCTGAGGAAACCCCATCTGTAAGGTCATCTGCAGACTGGACAGTGTGTGGTGGCTTTTGTTACTTGTGTTACTCACAGTGCACCTATTTGTGAACTGCAGAAGCATAGTGTGAGGATTTCAGTCAGTACATGGCAACAGACATGAGAATTACTGACCTCATATCCTTCGTAGGACATATGTCGCAACAAACCCTGTTACAACAGTAAATGTTTGAGGTTATCACAGCAACATGTCAATACTGGCCCTGTGTTTGTGCCTCCAGCCACAACTCTGGTAACCTGTGTACATATGTCATGCAGTAAGAGGTGCATATACCCTGTTGACATCATATCTGATAACAAGCCATTGAGATATCAGACTGCAACACATGTTATGTATATCAGGGGTTCTCTTTGAGGACATAACCTGGGCATTCTGTGGTTGTGTGTACAGTACTGAGGTATGGTGATTGTCAACAGTGTGTGTATTGTGAATATGTACCTTGGCCTGTGTACAGACTGTGGTAGATTTCATTGTTCTTGGTTCTGTTCTATCTGTTGTTACATGCTGCTTCACTGTATGTTACCCTATTGGCTTACATGTTTGTAGGGCCAAACAAACACATGTCCCATACCACAGACAGGCATCAGACCACACTGTGTAGTGGCCCAGTATATGTAGGGTTAGTGTGTGAGTGGCACATATGAGAATGGTGTTGATCAGAAAGTCCATATACTGTAATATTATGCTAGCTACCATATGTGGCTGTGGCTGTGTTTACATTGGTTGTGGTTATGCACTTTCACACAGGTGTCTGTTACTCTGTGCTGTCACATGCCTGTATAGCCTGCTATATATGTAGTTATATGTGTATTCCCCCAAAAGAAATGTAGGCCAGTGTTGTGGCAGTCTGCCTGTAGCCTGCACAGTGCTTTGTTACATGCCTAGCAGCTTAGTGTACTTAGTGTGATGTTATCTACAGATACTTGCCAGATGTACCGCTGCCAGGCCACCATAACAGTCATGTATGTCAGACAAAGCAGTGGGATGCTGTACAGATGTATGTCACTAAGTAGAGGGTAGTATGTGGCCATGGCACCTCTGTACCAGTGGTTATTATGTGTCAGGACATACAGGGGTGTGTGAATGCATAACATATGGGGGCAAATGTATACCAGTATTTATGTGATATACTCATCTACATGGCTGTTAACATCCACATTGTCAGGCTTGGTCTACATATCTTGCACTAATGGGTTATGTGTATATGTCTGGACTGACCAGTGTGTATCAGACTGTCCACATTTATTGGCCATATTTCTGCTGTAGTCCACAGGAAAATTACTGTGCTAGCAGTGGTACTGTACTTTGACGTCCTTAGGATGTCTCTCAGTAGCCAATAGTGCACGTTAAAAGCAGATGTGACCCCCCCCCCCACAGACAACATGTCTGTGAAGACAACCCCTATCACAGTAGCAATAGTGTACATATATACCTGCCCTACATACCTAACATCCCCTTGCACTAAGTGGTTGGGACTATTGGGGCTGAGGTAGGGCTCCACATATCGACAAACATGGATATGTATATGTACATAAATATATATATATATATATATATATATATGAATATATATATATATATATATATATATATATATATATATATATATATATATATATATATATATATATATATATATAGATATACATATAAACACTCAGATATATACATATACACAGCAATAGATGTCTACACATATACAGATAGAGATACATATGCACATATACTTATGGATATCTACATATATATTGTCAGTAATAGGTATAGCAGAATAGATATGTATGGACATATAGTTATAGATATTTACATATATATCTACATAAATAGGCAATTCTGTACACAGAGGATGTGCATACATATATGGCTATATATACATATATCTATATATACATATAGCTATATCTATCTATATATATATATATATATGTATATATGTATATATATATATATATATATATATATATACACATATATATATATATATATATATATATATATATAGACATATATATATATACACACACATATATATATATATATATATATATATATATATATGTATGTACATATGAACAGATGGCCATATATATGTTGCACTATACAGATGTGTATACAGACATATGTATGAACATACATGTATATGTACATTTAGACATATAACAACCTATTATATGCATATATCCATATTTCTGTCATGTGTAAACCTCAAGGTTGTGTATACTCTCCCAGATGCATCTCACCGTATGTATCTGCTATGTGTACATTATGTTAAAACAACATATGTGATGCAACAGTCATATTAATAACAAGTACTACACAATTGTGGAAGTAAAGGCAATTGTTCAATACTAATCAATATGTGTATTGACAGATATTTTGGAAAAACAACAGCTGTCTTCACAGTGGTCATGGCATACGGGTAAAGTGCTGTGACATTAGTGTACAAGGTCCTGGGTTCAAGACCTGCAAGGGCTGCTCATTTTGTTACTGGGCAGTACAAGGGCCATTGGATACAGAGTGACTAAGGCACTTGTAAGCAGTTATAAGTGGGTTTGTGCGAGTTAGCACTGGGGTAAGCACTGCTAACTTCTGGTTACAGTTTCTTATACTGATTTAGCTTCTCAATTGCTTATCCTGTGTAGGCATTGCTTATCCCCACACAAACAAGCTTAAACCCGCTTACTGCTGCTTAAAAGTGCTTACTTCCACTTACCCCTTGCTAACTTCTTTAAAAGAAAAGAAAAAAAGGGTTGATAGGAAAGTGGTGAAAAAAGGGCACAAAGAGGGAAAGACAGTGGGGAAAATAGCTAGGGATGTACAGGAGAGTGTAGGGAAGATCCATAGCTGCCCATTTCTTCTACAGGAACAGCTGTGCATATACACTAACTTTGAAGATAGATTTGGACACTCAAACCCCTGAGAGAGGGGTGAGGACAACAATAATATGTTGTGATGCCAATTAGACCAGATTACATGTGTCCAGTGGACACGTGTGAAATGGACAGCTATGTATGCAGCAAGATTATTTTTTGGGAAGAGTTTGCCCTTTCTTTTTTCAGGTGAGAGTGGGATGTTGGGTAGAGATAGTAGGTATATTTGGGGAGGTAGGTTTGGTAGGGTAACAGACGAGACAAACAAGATGCATACAGGGGCAGTATATGACACATGTGGGGGTAAACACCTTGATGGGGGAGGGGTGTTGGGAAATGGGAAGCCCATGAGCCCCCCATTGGAAATGGAAACAGTGGGACTGAGATCCTCACCCATACTTCACAGCCCTGAAGGTAGCTGTGATGTGGGCTGAGTCAGAGAGCCAGGTCAACCCTGTAGTCATGACACAAGGCCCTCGAGTTGGCGTAGAAGATCTCCAAACTGCTGATTGAGTTCTCTACGCATCACAATCTGGACCTGGTGATGGGTGACAGCTTCCTGTCTGCGCCTGCTCCCTGGGGGGGTGATCCCCTGAGATGGTTCCACCCAAAGGTGGTGTAGGACCAACAGAGGGGGTCCCGGGTTCAGCCCCAGATGTGCTGGTGCCCGGTGCCACGGCCAGCTGAGGTGGGACAGGTGGGTCCGCTGGGACCCGCATTCCCATACATGCTATGGTGTTTCAACATATGTGGGCTAGTAATAGTCAACACATTCCAGGCTTAGGTATAACAGCATGCATAGATATTCCCATTAACCCAGACACCAGATACGGAACAGTTGCATAGCAAACGGAACACATGCATATATGGGACCACAGTGGTAATAACAGCATGCAGGTACATTGATGGCACCATGCCACCAATTTTGGAATATTTCAATATAGCACATGCATAGAAACAGATTTAAATATTTATCAACCAAAAGGACATATGTCCCAACATAACAGTGGAGTCATCACATACCAGTTGAGGTGGGTATTTAGTGTATTGTTGGAGATATAGTAGGGGGGAGAAAGATGTCAATTAATAACTAGTATATTCCTGTAGTTTGCATTACTTTCCTTGTCAGTGCTGTTATCTGTACCTTACAAGTATTACTACACTACCCTATTGCCTTAGTTTGGACAGTGATATGGCTGTCAACATCTTTATACATGGACTGGTTTTACCTGCAGTATACACCTCTTACCGGGTATTGTTTGTTAACACTAACTGTTTCTACACATACTCCCTGCAGGCTGATGTTATGCACATACCTGTCCATCTCTTTTTGCACAGACTCTGGCCATGTCTTGACCACATGCAGGTGAACCGGGACATATGTAGACTATTACTCTCTTCAACCTTTAGTGACTTACAACACTCTTATACAGGATTTTCTTCTTCTTCTTTCAGCTTTCTCCAGTTAGGGGTTGCCACAGTGGATCACCTGTCTGCTCATGATTGGCAGTGGAGTTTTATCGTGTCAATTTTCCAGCCCGGCACCCAACCTTCCATAGAAGGCACACACACATGTATGCACTCATGCCTAGGGCCAATTTAGAGTGTCCAACCCACCTACAGCATGTCTTTGGGATGTGGGAGGAAACCGGAGCACCCAGGAGGAACCCACACGATCACAGGGAGGACATGCAGACTCCACACAGAAAGCACCCCGACCGAGGATGAAACCGGAGAACCTCTTGCTGTGAGGCAGCAATGTTAACCGCTGCCCCACAGGATTTCCTACACAGTTAAATTATGTAGCATAGTGTGGGTGACAGTGATCAGTGATACCTTATTATTCAGAGCAACTGCAACACTCACAATTCCATACAATAACAGAGTAAACAGTACCAATACAGGGTATCAAGCTTTGATTTCTAGGCACAGTGTTCATATCTGACGTACCTGTGGGAGCAATGTTTGTTAGCACTACTTGAATGTTGCCATACAAAGTACCAGATTTCACATTAGTATTATGCACATACATCTCACTCTGTTACTGTACACACTCTAGTCACAGCTTGACAACATGGGGGTGTAGATAGGACATACTTGGCTTGTTACTCTCATAACAGTTAGGGGAAGTGCAAGAGTGACAGGTTTGTTCTTGTAGATGTGTGACAAACAGTTGTATTTCTTGTTTGCTGCCTATACATCTGGGATCATCCCACTGATTTCCCAGTGGGACAGAGTGACAGGCAGCAGATAAGGGCCAATTTACTGAACATTCTGGACATATCTGTACAGTTGTGGGGTGTGATTCTGTATGCAGACTACTACCACTCCCAGGATTCGAACCATGGCTGTATGTGCTAAAACTACAATAGTTCACGTCTCAGTTGGGTGTGCTATTCAGCTTTTGTTGTCTGTCTTTTCATTGTTTTCTGTCTATGTCTCCCTCAGTTTTACTAAATGACCTCTGGGGATTACACCAGTCATATATAGACATTCCTACACATTCTATTTATGTTGCACAGTGTGGATAACAGTGCTTAATACAACAGTACTATTAAATGATTGCAAATCTACATTACCATATGATACCAGTGAATACACATGCAGTCCCGCAGTTAGACCTTTATTGTCAGGTTATTATGCTTTTATTTACATACAAACTATATTAGACTTTTCCTGCCATATTCTCTGGTGTATGCAGTACTTGCCTTAAACAATACAGGTTTTATACTGGCAATTAACTTACTAATGCTATTAGATTTATTTCCTATGACAGCACAATCAAGAGTATTAATAACCTACCTCGAGTCACAACCTCTGCAGGTGACATCCATGGAACTCCTGGTTTGCAGCCCACTCACTTGCAGCTGTGAAGGACATAAGAGGAATATTTAGCCATACCTATCCATAATATACATGAGCTGGCAATTATTAAACACGTAGTGGAGTGATACTTATACACAGCTGGGACAACCCCTGCTGTCCTAGCCTCTTGGATCCACTGATCCAAGAGATCCCTCTTATGCTGCTTCAGGTTGGCATAGTGATGCCTGACCTTCTCACCAGTTTGGGGTATGCCAGTGGCACTGGTGAGGTCACGGGTGAATTGGGAACCCTGGTACTGGCCCTGCAGCAGTCTCTGCTCATGGTCTTTGACCCTTCCTTACTCCAATAGCTAGAAATATTATTGCCCACACCCATCTTATCTCTACTCTCCTCTATGCCTCACCTATTTATACTAATCTGTCAAAAAACAAATTCAACAAACTGGCAACCTCCTATAATAACATTGCCAGATTTGCCACTGGCTCCCCATTTAGAACCCACCACTGCCATAATCTAAAACAGCTAGGATGGCTGGAGCTGCATAATCAGCTTCAATTTCACCAACTTATTATTGCCCACAAGACCCTTTATCATCCTAGAAATACTTCAATACTTACTAGCCTTATCACCCCCTACAAAAATCTTACAACCCTTCACTCAGCAAATAAAATTCTTGTATCCATGCACAAATCCAACAGTAAGGCTGGGGATTCACTGTTCTCCAACACTGTGGGGAAAACCTGGAACCTACTTCCCACTGAACTCTCATCTCTTTCTTCAACGTTACTTTTCAAAAAGAAACAAAGTATACCTTAGAACTCACTGGCTGGCCTTGGGGCGTGGCCAAGGATGAACACAGGATAGCAGCAGATTTCTTCAGCTCCACCAATTTCATTACATTGACAGGAATTAATTACTTAAAAAAATAATTTTTGAAGTAATTTTCTTTCTAAATATGTTTGTTTTATATAGTTCTTGAACTATATCTAAAAAAGAAAGGAAATCTTAATAATATTCCTGTCAGAAATTACTTTGGAAATTTTCCTGTCAGTTTATCAGTCTGAAATGAGTTCCAGTAAGACAAATTATCAAGACTCCAGCATCAAGAAAGAACTTCAGTCTCTGATAATTATAGTCCAGCAACTTACTGCTAAGATGGATAAAATGGATACTAAAATAGACACTTTCATAGAAAAACTGCAAAACAAATAGACTTGTTACATATGGACCTGCAACAACAGAAGATCCAGATGACAGGCATAGAAGAAGCTGTGAATGACATGGAAAATAGAATACAAGAAGAGGAAATCAACATTGAGTTTCTGCTGAAACAAAATACACATTTACAAACAAAGCTGGATGACCTGGAAAATAGATCTAGGCGCAATAACATTAGGATTTTTGGACTGCCAGAAAATATTGAAGGTAACAATATTACTTCTTTTTTAACAACATGGCTCCCTAAAACTTTAGATTTACCAGAAGCATTCTCTTTTGGTATCGAAAAAGCACATAGATCTATAGCTAATACTAACTCAAACAAAAACTATCCTAGATCAGTTATAGTTAGATTTCTATCATCTTTTGATAAAGAGATGGTTCTTAAATCTGCTTGGGCTAAAGCTCCTGTTAAGATTAATGAAACAATTGTGCATTTTGCCAATGACTATTCTTCCATGGTATTAGCTAAAAGAAAAGTTGTTCTGCCACTAATAAGGGAGCTTAAAAAAGCAGTTTAAAACATACCTTCTGTTTCCTGCCAAGCTTAAAATCTTCCTTCCTGATGGTCCTAAAATTTTCGATGACTTAGACTCTGCTTTACTGTTTATCAAAAAAAATAAGATTTTGGAAAAAATAGAAGAAATGGAATGGGCTAGTCCTTTGTTAAAGAGACTGGCAACTGAAACTTCGCGGAAGACTTCAGAGAAGAAGAAGAGACTAAAAAACAAATGATTTGTACTATGTTTTTTTTTCTCTCTCATCATTTTATTTTATTATTAATCTTTTTAAATATAGTTCCTGCATTTCCAAGAAGCAACAAATATTTTGAAAAAGATTTAATCAAAGTTATTCTCTGTGTGCAAAGAAATGTTTTGTTTCATAACTAGTCAAAATATCTGGAGATTTAATGGCAAGCTGTGATTTAACTTGTTTCTCTTTCTGAAGAGGAAAAATAAGGTCAGTAATTTGATACATTTTTTTTCCATTAAAAGTTTATATGTTCTTCAAATGCTATTCCTAATTATACTTTCTTGATTACACTGCTTATGCTTGTTTGTAAATAATCTGTCATGCTTTAACTAATAATAATTAGAACTAAATAATAGTAAATAATATGTTTTATTTTTAACTCTATTAATATAAACAGTAAGTAACATTCTATTGTATATACTTCTTATAGCTTTCTCTTACATTTTTTTTATTTCTGCCTTACACCCTTTTACTTTCTACTCTCTTTTCTTTTCTTTATTAATATATAGAAATGCTTTGGATCATATAGACACAGTAAATAATAAGATTTGCATAGGAGTTGAGTTGGGACAAAAATGTTGAGTTTTGTTACTTATTAATAATTTTGGGCTTGATTTCACTTACATAGAGTCTGTAATAACCTGTAGAATGCATTGTGAAGGTTTTGTCATGTTTAGATGCATTTACATTGCTAAATGAATGTTTGTCACTAGTTTTTAATAAGTTTCCCGCCAAAATGTTAAGAGAGACAATCTGGGATGTGGGCTGTCTCATGCACAGTGTCCATGAGCTACTTCAAAAGCTTCAACTCT
The DNA here is from genome assembly GCF_019279795.1 of Protopterus annectens. Taxonomy (NCBI): domain Eukaryota; kingdom Metazoa; phylum Chordata; order Ceratodontiformes; family Protopteridae; genus Protopterus; species Protopterus annectens. The sequence continues at coordinate 272,257,707 of NC_056741.1, forward strand.
CAGAATTCTCACAGAGAAGCTGAAAGCAGCTAGTCTCACCTTTGACCTAGATATCACACTGACACATCACAGATACAGGAATGACACTACCTAATTATACTTTCTTGATTACACCGCTTATGCTTGTTTATAAATAATCCATCATGCTTTAACTAATAATAATTAGAACTAAATAATAGTAAATAATATGTTTTATTTTTAACTCTATTAATATAAACAGTAAGTAATATTCTATTGTATATACTTCTTATAGCTTTCTCTTACATTTTTTTTTATTTCTGCCTTACACCCTTTTACTTTCTACTCTCTTTTTCTTTTCTTTATTAATATATAGAAATACTTTTGATCATATAGACACAGTAAATAATAAGATTCGCATAGGAGTGTTGGGACAAAAATGTTGAGTTTTGTTACTTATTAATAATTGTGGGCTTGATTTCACTTACATAGAGTCTGTAATAACCTGTAGAATGCATTGTGAAGGTTTTGTCATGTTTAGATGCATTTACACTGCTAAATGAATGTTTGTCACTAGTTTTTAATAAGTTTCCCGCCAAAATGTTAAGAGAGACAATCTGGGATGTGGGCTGTCTCATGCACAGTGTCCATGAGCTACTTCAAAAGCTTCAACTCTCAGAATTCTCACAGAGAAGCTGAAAGCAGCTGGTCTCACCTTTGACCTAGATATCACACTGACACATCACAGATACAGGAATAGCAGATTAATAATATGTATTAAAAACCTATGTCCCAAACATATACATTACTATAACTCATTTAATTCATCTGATTGACAAGCATAAATAATTTTATAACTCTATACTGGTAGAAATTGTCATGTGATATATTTTAAAGCAGTAGTATAGCATGTTTGTAAAATCTGGTTACTAAAATGTGTTTGCTGTGCATTATTTTGTATAAAGCAGACAGATTTATTGAAGGGACAGCAATATAAGATGGTGCTCAGTAAAGATACAACTCAGTGAGATCAGATATATATATATATATATATATATATATATATATATATATATATATATATATATATATATATGTATGTGTGTGTGTGTGTATGTGTGTGTGTGTATGTGTGTGTGTATGTGTGTGTGTTTGTGTGTATGTGTGTGTGTGTGTGTGTGTGTGTGTGTGTGTGTGTGTGTGTGTGTGTGTGTGTGTGTGTGTGTGTGTGTATGTGCATGTGTGTGTGTGTGTGTGTGTGTGTGTGTGTGTGTGTGTGTATGTATGTGTGTGTGTGTATGCATGTGTATGTATATATATATATATATATATATATATATATATATATATATATATGTATAGCTATATATATACGTGTGCATGTGTGTATGTATGTATATATATATATATATATATGTGTGTGTGTGTGTGTGTGTGTGTGTGTATGTGTGTGTATGTAGATATGTATATAAATGTTTCTGAGAATCTGCTTAACTATGAAGTATGATTTATAACAATTTCTACGAATACAATATTTTATTCTATTGGCAATAATGAGTTTGAGTAAATGCTCATATACAAGCAATTCAAGGTTTTTTTGGAAGCTGTTAACTGTATTTACATGACAGAAATTAGATGCATCCTAATATATGTAATGTCTGAATCATATTAGCCAAAGTTTTTGATTTAAATGAATGTTAGAACCTATTTTTCTCTCCTCTTGATTTCTAACATCAAGATTATTTGAATGCTATTTGAATACAAGTGTTTTATATTACATGGATGTATATAGTAGTATGAACAGTTTTTTTTTTAAAAAAAAAATGTTTATTTTAGTTTATTTGATGCTGTTTTACCAAATGTGTAGTCTTGTCTTGCTAGATAATTGAATTGAAAACTGTTAACTTCAGTTAAATATAACTAGTATTAAATTGATAAGGTGGTAGCTGACGTACTGCTGCTTAGGGTAGGGGGTTAACTTGAGTGGTAAATACTACTCTAAGTTGGAGTTTACAACTCCAGGCTGGATGCAAGGTTTAATCCTTACATTATTTTCACTTGTTCATTGTTATTTGTATATAGTTTTGACATCCACAATATATTTTGTACATTCATTGTCACTACAAACAAAATTGAATCCTATACGAATCCCATAAGAGATTCAATAAATACAGCTATATTTAAAGGTACACCTAAAGGAGGAGATGTAACATTACTTATCTTGTTATTTGTTATTTTGATCATAAGATTCTTAACTTTTAAAAATGCCAAATGACATCTTTAAAAGGAATTTCTTTAAACATTAATGGATTGAATAATCCATGTAAAAGGGCAAGCCTAATAAGATACATTAATTTACATAAGGCCAACTTATTCTTCCTACAAGAAACCCATCTCTTGAAAAAGATATTGATAAACTAGCCACAAACAAATATACAGTATTGGTTAGTTCAGAGCACACTCAGAAAAAAGAGGAGTGGCTATTTTATGGAATAAAAGTATGCCCATTCCTAAAACCATTAAGTCTTATCAGGATGACAAAGGAATGTTTTGTATGGTTGCAATACAAATTAATGGGAAGACTTACACTTTAATTAATGTATATTGGATACCTGGAATTGGTATTAATACAGTGAAACATCATCTTGATAAGATCATATCATTCTCTATAGGAGATATTATTTTAGCTGGTGACTTTAATTGTATACTACATGAAAGTGATACTACCACTATAGGAAAGAGAAGAATTACATCTAATGCAAAACATTTAAAGGATTTTGCTAATTCTTATCATTTGAATGATATTAATAATCAGATAGATTCAAAATCATTACCATACACCTTTTTTTCTAACAGTTACAAAACTTATTCAAAAATAGATAGGGTCTTTATTTCTAACCAGATGGTAACAGATTTAATTAATTCCAAAATCATTTCATGTCCTATATCTGATCATAATTCAATTGTTTTGAATTCATGATAAAAAATACTCATAATGTTCAGATCAAAAGGATACCAGCATACTTAACTCAACTAAAAGACTATAAAGAATATATACTTTCAGAAGTAAAACATTTTTAGACATAAATAACACTCCTGAAGTCTCCATTGTTTATGTTTGGGATGCCTTAAAATCATATCTATATGGACAAAGTATCAGATGGTATAATAATAAAAGGAAATCTTGGGATAAGGAATTGTTAGATATTCAAAGTAAATTAGACTCTTATAAACATAATAATAAAGAAAATATTATGGACAAGAAAGTTATTGAAGAAATAAACAAACTAAATGAGAAATACAAAGAAATTTTAACTCATAAAGTTAAAATAACTTTAGAGAAATACAAGTTTTGTCTTATTCAATAAGCCCCAAATACTTACATAGACTTAAAAATAAAACAAAAAGGTTGAATAAACAAAACCATATCAAAGAAATCTTTTCTCTAAGGAAAAAGAAGAATGTTTCTAGTATACCAGAAATACTAGATGAATTTAGAAATCACTTTCACAAAATTAACCATAATAATATTAACATGGAACCTAAAGATAAAATAAAGGAGTTTATAACCACAAATATGAATAAAAAGCTTAATAAACAACAGATTAAACTATTGGACAAGAGTATTTCATATACAGAAGTTATTACACAAATAAATAAGCTTAAATCAAACAAAGCACCGGGTAATGATGGTATTATACCAGAGATATATAAAATCCTTTCTAAAAATACATATTCATTAATACATAAGGTTTTTATTTTGGCCCAAACTGAGTTAATAACCCCCCCTTCTTGGCAATATACATTTATTTCGCCAATTTTAAAACCTAATAAAGATCCAACTAGATGTTCTTCATATCGGCCCATCTCATTACTTAATGTTGATTATAAAATGTTTATGAATATCTTTGCTGATAGATTGAAGACAATCATTCCTGGCATTATAGATATAGATCAGACAGGCTTCATTGTAAATAGAAATACTTTTGATAATATAAGAAGAACTTTAACATTAATAGATTTTGCAAATAGGAAAAGAAAGATTTAACACTTATTAGTCTTGATATAAGTTCAGCATTTGATTCAGTAAGTTGGGACTATCTGTTTACCTTAATGAAGTGCACAAACTTCTCGGATGCATTTGTAAATCTAATTGAACATTTATACAAAGGAACGTTGGCTTATATTAAGGTAGGAACATATGTTTCACAAAAAATACCCATTCTTAAAGGTACAAAACAAGGATGTCCACTTTCTCCACTATTATTCACTTTAGTAATGGAGCCTTGGGCTAATTTGATCAGAAACAGTACTGACATAGAGGGTTTTGAAATAGATGAAAATACAACATCCAAAATTCAACTTTTTGCAGATGATGTTCTAATTACATCAGCAGGATCTAATTCTTCTATACAGTCTCTATTTGACAACATGATGAATTTTAAAAGTATTTCTGGCTTAATATTCAATGAAGAAAAAACTAAAATACTACCTATATATATACACAAAAAAATATTATCATTAGTGATTTTACTAAATATGTACCCAATTCAGGTCAGATAACTTATTTAGGTATAATACTATCTAAAGATATTAAATCTATTATATATAATAATTATAATACCTGTTTTCTTAATATACAAAATCTTTTTAATACCTGGAATAATATGTTTTTTACTATGGAGGAGAGACAATTATTAAAATGATAATATTCCCCAAGATTTTATACTTAATACAATCAATAATACTTCCACCTACAAAAATAATTATCAAGAAACTGAACACACTAATGTTAAATTTCTTATGGGCACCTAATAGACCTAGGATTGCATTAAAGAAACATACTAATAGCTGGTCTCAAGGGGGTATTTCTTTTCCAGACTTTAATTTATATACTATCTCTTCTATTGTAAAAGTTATTACTTAATTAATCGATCAGTCATATGTCACAAAATGGAAAGATTATTGGGAGCTAATTAGTATACACTTCATGAAAATCTCCTTAACACATAAAAATATGATTGTAAATAACTCCATGTTATGGTTACTAAAGGAATTTTGTACTTCACCTATTACACCTAAACATATGGTTTGTTACCCATTAAATATTATTATTAGTTATCGTAACTTTATATTCATGCACCCTAAGTATAGGGAATGGAATTTTATTGTATTTCCTATAATGTATACTCAGGGTATGCTTTTGTCATCTACTTCTGAAGGAACTCATTTAGCTATAGATAATGATCTAAAGTACTGGTATCAGTTGATATCTGATAATAAAGTTAAAAATCTAGATTTCTTAAAACAAGAATTTGATCTAAGAAAAACTTGCTGGTTAGAGGTTCAGACCTTTAGACAATATCTCATTAATAAAATAGATTTAATGTCTATAACTGTTAAATAATCTATTCCAACACTGATTGATTACTTGATAGTAAATTTACAACATAAAGTTTCTGATAAAGGTAAACTTTCATACATACATAAAGTTATCAGACAAGAAACTTTTTACAGTGTAGATTCATACTGGAATTATTTCACTTCTATTAATGGGGACCCACCAAATCAACAAGATAAACAATATATATTGGAATCTGCTTATAGAACTACGTTTTCCATTGTCTGGAGACTTTATACATGGAAATTTTTACATAGATCTTTTTATACACCTTTGATGATGAATAAAATAAATAATAAAGATAATCTATGTAAGAGATGTAATGTAGAAATTAATGCTGACTGGGCTCATATGTTTTATGACTGTATAAAATTGAAAGAATACTGGAAGTCAATTAATGAATTTTTGCAGGCTCTTTTTACAGATAATTTCATTATTTCTAAATCTCTTATATTATTCAACACACCTGTACCTCAAAGTGTTAAAAAGGTTAAGCTTCCCTTGTTATGGTCTATTCTAGCAGTGGCTAGGAAAATAATAACTAGAAATTGGATTTCAGATACACCTCCTTCGTTCAATGAATTTAAAAATGTTATGAATATAGTGTGCCATATGGAAATAAACACAATTAGGACTAGAACAAATAGAAAAACATCTTATTTTATTGTATGGGATAATTTACAAAATTTGTTAAAAAATTTTAATTTCAATAGCATGGTATTTTAGTTTAATTAATTGATCTGATTGTAGTGGATGTCTTTGTAAATACTTTAGTTGTTTTGTTGAATATTATAATAATACCTATTTTTAATTACTTGTATAAAATTGTTATGATATTTCTCTTATATGTTAAAACAATAAACCTGTTTTGAAAAAAAAAAGAACTCACTGGCTATGATCCTGTACTAACCCAGACTAACAATCCCCTCCTTGCTATGTGCACTGTATACTCACTTCACTATTGCTGCATTAAGTCTAGCTCTTTCATAAACCACAGAGAGTATGATCTGTTAAGCTAAACTAAAGTCTGTATAACTTAGTCTTTTTAAGGAACCACTATAGAGTATGAACTTGTATACCAAGCTACCAAGCTATCAACTTTATGAATGTATCTCTTCCTTATAAATGTATTTATTTATTTATTTATTTATTTAATTTTTTAAATATGTTAAGTAGTAAGATTACTAAGTTGCTATGTAAACAATTACATTCCAGTCTTAAATTTGTACTGTACCTGAAGTTGCTATTATCTGTATAGTGGAGCTTATCTCCCCAGGCCTCTACTGAAAATGGACATATATCCAGTTGGACTAGCCTGATCTCTGCCCACTAAACTATTGCTATACTACTTAATTTGCATATATCTTCCTTTTTATCCTGTTCTGCCATTTAAGCTGCATTAACTGTAGCTATGCGATGGGCAAACCCGCACACCTACAGTTAAATTTAATCTGTCTCATAAAAAAAGAATTTTGTTTACTATTGCTCTTGTACATGTGGGGGGATGTTGCTGGGCATGTGAGGACACCTATGAGCAGTCCTGCTCATTCTTTTGGGCTTTCTGCTGTTCTTCATTGCAGGGGCATGTATATTCTGGGAGGTCTGCTCTCAGACATGCCCCCTGCATTGTTGCATACTCGGTGTAAGATTAGGAGCTCAGGCAGTGCGCCTTCATTACTATGCAAGGCGCACTGCGATCCTGCTCCTAAACGGCCACTTCCATGCAGGACTAAGCTAGTCCTGCACGGAAGATTAGTAAATACGTATGTTTTAAATAGTGCTCAACTTGTTATTACAGTGCAATTTACAACCACATTATTGTTGGTGATTGCTGGTCACCAGATTTTATGGCCATGTTGTTTGGGATTTCATCTTTGGGTGCTGGCATTCCTTTATTCCAAAACTATTATCATAAAACACTATCATGAAGATTATAAGCTGTTAAAACTAGTCTTAAAAATTATTTACAATCCACATCCAATAGTAAACAGAGATGAAACTCAGTCTTTTGCACTGCTAACCCTGGTACTACTAATGACCTGGATGCTGGGGGGGGGGGGCTGGTGCAAGCAGAGGTGGTAGAAGAGTGTCAATTGGTTTATTACTAGGTGGAAAGGTAGGTGAGGTCAAGAGATGGTCAACTTGAGGGATCCAAATAACTGTACTTTTATTATGTGGTATGGTGCTTACCAGGAGATTGCATGTGTGAAAATACACATATGATCTCTGTAAAGCAAGCTATTGAGGAATTCAACACAGCCAGAGGACAGGGAGTTTGGCACATAAACAAAAAAGCCCCACTTCTGCATCAGTTGACAACGCCACTATTTAAATCCAGATCTCTCATCCCAATGGGAATAAAAGGGTTAGTGTTTTTTACCAGTGGAAAGAACAAATGGTGCAAGGTTGACTGAGATGACTGAGTGAGAAGCTTGATGTTCATTGCAGGGATGGGGACCCCCAAAAAAGAAATAAATATAGTGACTAAAAGCATTCCCTGTATGTTCAATTTCTAAGCATTAGGACTTAAAATAAAATCCAACTTTTTCTCCAGGAGTAACTAAAATCCATTTTCAAGAGGTAAGAATCTATAATGTTAAACCGAATTTGTCATATTTAGACAGGGCTGGCCTTAGATGACATGGCATCCTCAGTGAGGGGCTACATGGCACACCTCCTCCCCATTGTCCTCCTCATGCATATCTCTCATTGCCCCTATGGAAACTCCTCCCACCCTGGCTTACTCACACCAACCAGATTGCCATTCTCTTCCTTTCTCACTGCTTGTCTCACTTTTCATATTTTTTCCAGCGTTCATTCATTCAACACATCCCAACTAGGCAACGCTGCACTTGGATAACTGTGGAGAAAATGACTGCATTAAGCCAGGGGTCTGGGGCCCCCTGTAGAACCCAGAAGCCACGAGAGTTCTAGATGCTTTAGATACACTTTAGAGATTTTTCAAGCAAACTTTTCATTCAAGGATGGGATGAACAAAAATCATGATTAAGGAAAGAAATTCAGTCTTACTTTTCAATTTTGCTTTTTTCTGCTTTTTAAGGAAATAAATTCAGTCTTACTTTTCAACTTTGTTTTTTCTGCTTCCTTTCAGCATATACTAACTTATCATGCTGTGATAACTTTTGAGTTAATAACTGCATACACCATGGGGTTAGAAATGCTCTTAGGTACATTCTAGATCTTTTTTCCTACCTATTGATTCAATGATGGCTTGAACATTGGTCAAGAGTAAGGAAATACATTTAGTCTTTCGTTTTTTATTTCAATGAATAAACAAGTTGCATCTATGGATTAATGTTAAAAGCTGATAAAATAGCAGTTCACAATAAGCTGAGAAGACAAATGCTTGCAAGGATACATAAATCATATCTGGAATAGTACCTGTCTCCTACCCCACCTAAAAAAAATAGTCATCTTCTGTGTACTCTCCTCTGGTGTTAGACTGGGATGGAAATTAAAGAACAAAAGGCCCCAGATGTATATTTCATGTTGCTGCTGTCATACATTGATACAACATGCCTCCTCACCCTTACTCCAAAAAACAACCACCGTCTGTGCCCCCCCTGAAGTCAAACTGGGAACAAATTGAATGAAAACAAATAGAATATATCATATTTTATCCTGTTGCTGTCAGACAAATATAAACAGTACACTTCCTTATCTTCCACAAAAAGATAACCACCTGCGTATGTATCTGATATCTGATTGTAAATAAAGTGAAAAAAGTAATGTTTACAGTAATGTTTCTAACTTATTCCTATACAATGCACTGTTTCTATACAAGCTTTAGTGACTCTATCTACACACCTCTGAAGTTTGTCAGGAGAGTTGAAGAAATAATGAACATACCGCATACCCCCAGCAACACCCCCCCCCACGTGTACAACAGCAATAGTAAATGCAAAGAAAATAAACATACCATTACTTTTTTATGAATCCAATTAAAGCTAACCATAGGTGTGCGGGTTTACCCATGGCTTAGCTATGGTTAATGCAGCTTAAAAATAGCTGAAGAGGATAACAAGGAAGATATATGCAAATGAAACAGCATAGCAATAGTCTAGTGGGTAGTGCATTCGCCTTACAAGGAGGCATTCCCAGTTCAAGTCCCACTACAGTACATTCCATTTTCCATGTCAAATCACGTTATGACCAATATTTTAGTTGCATAACATACTAAATAAAATATATTTCAGTACTGCATTAAATGCAAATGTGAGGTGTCAGTGTCATAATGTTGCAAAGTCCACAGATAATCAAATGTGCCCCATACAGTATATGTACACAGGAATCATGGATAAAAATGGAAGGTAAAATGTGTAATAAATGATAACCCTATACAGCTTCCAAATCCCCCTCCTTCCCAAGAACCATTAGATATTACTGTCTAAATCAGTGCAGTTGTAAGCAGGAGTAAGCAAGTGTAAGCACCAATAAGCAGTAGTAAGCACATTTAACCACTAGTAAGTGAGTTTAAGCCCGTTTGTGCAGGGGAAAGCAATGCCTACATAGGTTAAGCAATATTGAAGCTAACTCTCTGTAAGAATATGTAACCAGAGGTTAGCATTGCTTACCCTTACACAAACCCACGCAAACCCACGTACAACTGCTCAAAAGTGCCTTAATCACTCTGTATCCAATGGCCCTTGTTCTGCCCATCAACAAAATAAACAGCCTTGCAGGTGTTGAACCCAGGACCCTATACACTATAGTCACTGTAGTTAACCACTAAGCCATCACAGCAGTACTGAATGATGAGGTATCACCAAACAAATCCTCACTACAGTAAAATCAAACTGAACCTGTGAAAGGACATATGTTCTATAGCCCACTACATAATATAAATATGTGAACTGGGGTACAGCAGTAAACCCAGATGTGAGGTGTAATTGTAATAGAGCGTTGAATTCCCCAATAAAACACAAGGACCCCATACAGTGTACGTACACATGAATCATGGATACCAGACACACATATATATATATATATATATATATATATATATATATATATAAGATGTAATGAATAATAAATCAATGCCAAAAATAAAATATAATGCAAAGTCTATTGTAAGCAATGCTAAGCATTGCACAGGCCAGCTTAGGAGGTGTAAGCAATGTGTAGGCCAGCTAACTCAATGTGCCCAGTGGTATACCCCTTTACACAATGCCAACCTAAACAGGTTTGCCCATAGCTTAGCCTTTTCAAAATCAGCCAGTCATGGCAAAGTGCGGGAAATCGGCCCTACTTAAAGCCAACAGGTGGGAATACATCTCATAACTGGTTGTAGCTTCCCCTTGCAGGCACCATGGCAGAAAGGGGTGAGGGTGTGTGCTACTGGGTGAAGCGCTGGGGCATCCAGGTGTCCAGAGTCATGGCAGGACTCCTTGTCAAAGACCATGAGCAGAGACTGCTGCAGGGCCAGTACCAGGGTTTCCAATATAACGCGGAAGCCTGGGACTGTCTCGCCTGTGACCTCGCCAGTGCCACTGGCATATCACGAACTGGTGAGCAGGTCAGACATCACTATGATGACCTGAAGCGGCATAAGGGGGACTTCTTGGAGCAGTGGATCCAAGAGGTTAGAACGGCAGGGGCTGTCCCAGTTCTGTGTAAGTATCACTCCACTATGTGTGTAATAATTGCTAGCCCATGTATATCATGGATAGGTATGGCTAAATATTCCTCTTATGTCCTTCACAGCTGCAAGTGAGTGGGCCGCGAACCAGGAAGCCTATTGCTGTTGCCTGGAGAGGTTGTGACACAAGGCAGGTTAGTAATACTCTTGCATGTACTGTCATAGGAAATTAATCTAAAAGTATTAGTAAATTAATTGCCAGTATAAAACCTGTATTGTTTAAGGCAAGTACTGCATACACAGGAGAATATGGCAGGAAGAGTCTCATATAGTTTTTATGTAAATAAAAGCATAATAGCCTGACAATAAAGGTCTAACTGTTGGACTGCATGTGTATACTCTGGTATCATATGGTAATGCAGATTTGCAATCACGTAATAGTACTGTTGTATTAAGCACTGTTACCCACACTGTGCACCATAAATATAATGTGTAGGAATGCCTGTATATGACTGGTGTAATCCCCAGATGTCATTTAGTACAACTGAGGGACACATAGACAGAAAACAGTGAAAAGGCAGACAACAAAATCCAAATAGCACATGCAACTGAGATGTGAACTGTTGTAGTTTTAGCACACACAGCCATGGTTCAAATCCATACAGAATTATACCCCACAACTGTACAGATATGTCCAGAATGTCCAGTAAAGTGGCCCATATCTGTTGCCTGTCAACCTGTCCCTCTGGGAAATCAGTAGGATGATCCCAGACGTATAGGCAGCAAACAGGAAATACAACTGATTGACACACATCTATGAGAACAAAGCTGGCACACTAGCAACTCCCCAAAACCTGATGAGAGTAAGAAGCCACGTATGTCCCATTTATACCCCCATGTTGTCAAGCTGTGGCCAGAGTGTGTCAGTAACAGAGTGCGATGTATGTGCATAATAGTAATGTGGAGTCTGGTACTGTGTGCTCATCACTGTCTCCCACACTGTCCTACAAAATAAATCCTGTATAAGAATGTTGTAATACAAGGTCAGAATACAAAACCACAGGAGAATTATAAGACAGAAAGCAGATAGGAGATATACAGCAATATCTATATAGCACACACAGAACTTTGATGGACAGTGTTTTAGCTGTAGCAGACACAGCCATGGTCTGAATCCTAGGAGTGGAGGTAGGTTGCATACAGAATCATACCCCACAACTGTACAGATAATACCAGAATGTCCAGTATATGGGCCCATATCTGCAGCCTGTCACCCTGTCCCCCTGTGAAGTCAGTGGGATGATCCCAGATGTTTAGGCAGCAAACAGGGAATACAACTGATTGTCACACATCTATGAGAACAAGCCTGTCACTCTAGCAACTCCCAAAACTGTTATGAGAGTAATAAGCCAAGTATGTCCTATCTACACCCCCATGTTGTCAAGCTGTGACCAGAGTGTGTACAGTAACAGAGCAAGATGTATGTGCATAATACTAATGTGTAATTTGGTACTTTGTGTGGCAACATACAGGTAGTGCTAACAAACATTGCTCCCACAGGTACGTTGGATACAAACACTGTGACGAGAAATAAAAAGTTTGATACACTGTACTGGTGCTGGTTACTCTGGTATTCTATAGAACTTTGAGTGTTGCAGTTGCTCTGAATAATAAGGTATCACTGATCACTGTCACCCTCACTGTGTTACAAAATATAACTGTGTAGGAAAGCCTGTATGAGTGTAGTAAGTCACTAAAGGTTGAAGAGGGCAATAGTCTAGATGTGTCCCAGGTTACCTGCATGTGGTCAAGACATGGCCAGAGTCTGTGCAGAAAGAGATGGACATGTATGTGCACAACATCAACTTGGAATCTGGGAGTATGTGTAGAAACAGTTAGTTAGTGTTAACAAACATTTCCTCCACGTTTATACTGGGTAAGACGTGTATACTGCAGGTAAAACCAGTTCATGTATAAAGATGACGACAACCATATCACTGTCCAAACTAAGGCAATAGGGTAGTCGAGTAATGCTTGTAAGGTGCAGATAACAGCACTGACTAGGAAAGTAATGTGAACTACAGGAATATACTAGTTGTTAATTGAGATCCCCCCCCACCATATCTCCAACAATAAACTAAATACCCACCTCAACTGGTATGCAATGACTTCACTGCTCTATTGGGACATATGTCCTATTGGTTGATAATTATTGAAATCTTTTTCCATGCATGTGCTATGTTGAAATACTCCAACATTGGTGGCATGGTGGCATCAATGTACCTGCATGCTGTTGTTATTACCACTGTAGTCCAATATATGCATGTGTTCCGTTTGCTATGAAACTGTTCCATATCTGGTGTCTGGGTTAATGGGAATATCTATGCATGCTGTTATACCTAACCCTGGAATGTGTTGACTATTACTAACCCACATATATTGCTACACCATAAACACCATAGCACATATAGGAATGCAGGTCACAGTGAACCCACCTGTCCCACCTCATCTGGCCATGGCAATGGGCACCAGTATGTCTGGGGCCCAACCCGGGACCTCCTTGTCCATTGGTCCTGCTCCACCTTTGGGTGGAACCACCTCAGGGGATGGGATTCGCCCCACCGGGAGTGGGCGCAGACAGGAAGCTGTCATCCATTGCCAGGTCTGGGTCGTGGTGCATAGAGAGCTCGATCAACAATTTGGAGATCTTCTATGCCTGCTCGAGGGCCGTGTGTTGTGACTAGAGGGTTGGCCTAGCTCTCCGACTCAGCCCCCAGCACAGCCACCTTCAGGGCTGTGAACATGCAGTGGTGACTGCCCATGGGTGGGAATCTCAGCCCCACTGTTTCCACTAGGGGGCTCATGGGCTTCTGATTTCCCAACACCTCTCCCCATCATGGTGTTTATCCCCCACATGTGTCATATACTGCCCCTGTATGCGTCTTGTCTTGTCTGTTAACCTACCCAACCCACCTCCCCAAATATACCTACTATCCCCCCCCAATATCCCACTCTCACCTGAAAAAAAAAGGGCAATCTGTTCCCAAAAAAAATCTCGCCCCATACATAGCTGTCCATTTCACACACGTGTCCACTGGACACATATGATCTGGTCTAAGTGGCATCACAACATATTAATGTTGTATTCACACCTCTCTCAGGGGTTTGAGTGTCCACATCTACCCAAAGTCAGTGTATATGCACAGCTGCTGCTGTAGAAGAAATGGGCAGCTATGGACCTTCCCTACACCTGACTGCACATCCCTAGCTATTTTCCCTACTGTCTTTCCCTCTTTGTGCCCAATTTTCACTACTTTCCTATCAACCCTTTTTTCTTTTTTTTTAAAGAAATTAGCATAGGGGTAAGCAGGAGTAAGTGGGTTTAAGCCTGTTTGCATGGGGGTAAGCAATGCCTACACAGGTTTAGCAATTTAGAAGCTAACAGAGTATAAAAAACTGTAACCAGAAGTTAGCAGTGTTTACCTCCACGGAAACCCGGGCAAACCCACTTACAACCGCTTAAAAGTTATTTAATCACTCTGTATCCAATGGCCCTTCTTCTTCCCAGCAACAAAATAAACAGCCTCTGCATGGCTCGAAACCAGGACACTGCACACCATAACCAAAGTGATTTACCACTAAGCCATGTCAGATATACCTATATGTGATGTTTTCACAAACATATCATCCAGCACAGTTATTCAACAGTACAAGAAATGTATTTAAACATGTAGATGTGTGTGTGTGTGTGTGTGTGTGTGTGTGTGTGTGTGTGTGTGTGTGTGTGTGTGTGTGTGTGTGTGTGTGTGCGCACATATATTAATATCTAAATAGATATATAATATGTATTTATTTATTTATTTTACATTTGTTGACTGGGATAGTCTATCTGGATCTATGTCCATTTTCAGTAGAGGCCCGGGGAGAAAAGTTCCAAACACGGTTATACAAAGTGACTAAAGATATTAAGCATCTACTTAAAGAAAAACATTACAACAATACAATAATTTGTAAAAACAACAACACCTTACCTTACATTTGGTTTAAGATAGTAGATGAGATAGGAAAAAAAGAGAAAAGAAAACTATATTGGAGTAGGTCTAGAGAGATTAAGAGCAGTAGAAGTAACTATAAAAGGAAGGTATAGTAGATTTAGAGCAGTAGGTCAGACATAGAGAGAGAGTAAAACTAATAGCTATTATCTGTAAAACTTCTTATGCTCATAAATACTGACAGTTTTTGGGATAATATGTAATCTCTAAAAGGCTAGTTTGGATTATGTAGTAGTTCAGGAAGGGATAGGTTGGATTAAACTAGAAAATTTGTAATGATTCCTGAATAAATAGTGAAGGACATATGAATAGACATAACTGCCGAGGTAGGTTTAAAGTTGGTTTAGCAAGAGGAGGGGTATCAGTCTGGTTTAGTACATGTACATAACCATTGAGATTTAAGGAAGGCTCTTAACTGGTTCCTGAAGAGTGGTGTAGATGTAAGGGAAGTTAGATTGCTTGGAAGCTTGTTCCAGGTGTTTCCAACAAAGTTAGTAAAAAGGCAGTCACCAGATTTGTTATTGGATTTATGGGTGGCTACTAGTAACTTATTTGCTGAATGTAGAGTTTTAAGATTTTTATAAGGACTAATGAAGTTACAGAGTACAGGGGTATTAGTGGGATGGTGCAAGACCTTGTGAGTGATAGTAAGTTGTTGAAGAAGAACCTGGTTTTCAAATTCCAGCCATCGTAGCTGTTTCAGGTTTTGGCAGTGATGGGTTCGAAAAGGGGAGCCAGTGATAAATCTGGCAATGTTATTAAAGGACGTTGACAGTTTGTTTAGATCAGTTTTGGATAGGTTAGTATAAATGGGGGGGCATAGAGTAGGGTGGAGATTAAATGTGTTTGTGCAATAGTAGTTCTGGCAGAGGGTGTAAGAAAGGGTTGAAGCCTGTAGAAGAAACCAAGTTTTCTATTAACTGCTTTGATGGTTAAGTTTATGTGAGTGTCATAGTTAAGATTATGGTTAATTGTTACTCTTAAGAGTTTGATGGTTATGTCAGGTGCTATTACAGTGCTGTTATTAGATGTAACTGTGAAATTAATAGGGGCTGACTTCTGTGTGGGAGTGAACAGTAATAGTTTTGTTTTGTTTTGGGTTGAGGAGGAGACAGCATTGTTGGAACCAATTTTCAACTAAGGTAAGTACTTTTGGGTACTGGTCTGGAGTTCAGCCGAAGAGGCTGTAGCACAGATTAATGTCAAGTCATAGGCATATTGTATACAGGTGGTTTGAGGAAGGGTATTTTTCAGATCATTAATAAAGATAGAAAAGAGGAGAGGTCCCAGAATAGAGCCTTGTGGGACCGCCAAGGTGATTGGGAGCTGAGTGGAAAAATTATTGTCCCAGAGGACTGCTTGCTGCCTGTTGCCTACATAGGACTTAAACAATTTGAGTGCCAGAGTATCTAAGGAAAGAGATTGTAGTGTATCTAACATTAATTGATGATTCACCATGTCAAAGGCTTTAGAGAGGTCTATAAACAGAGCAGAGGAAAGCAAGTTGTTATCACGATTTTTATTAATACAGTCAGAGAGGGATAAGAGTGCAGTTGTAGTGCTGTGAAATGGTCTAAAGCTATGCTGACAGTCAGCCAGCAGATTCTAGGAGATGATCAAGTAGCTGCCAGTGGATACATTTCTCCATGCATTTTGCTATAGGAGAGGGTAGGGCTATAGGTCAGAAGTTAGACAGTTGAGTTACCACCCTCATGCAATGGAATTATATGGGAGACTTTCCAGAGAGAAGGGACAGAACTTTCTGTAATGGTTCTGTTTATTAAGATGGAAATAGGGTAGGCTAGTACACCAGCTGCCATTTGGAGATATTCGGCTGGGAGGAGGTCAGCTGATGGTGTACAAGGTTTAAGTTTATGAAGAAGCGTATGGACTAGTGATGTTGGAACTGGTTGAAGGGTAAATGCAGGAGGTTTATTGGCTGATGAGGGTGCTAAAGTGGTGCCAGCTGGGGATAAGGTATTTGCTAACAATTTAACAGTTTCAGAGAAAATTTTGTTAAATGTATCTGCAATCTGACCCAGTATTAAACACATACTAATATTATGATTAGAGTAAAAGCAGTGAGTAACATCATAAAACATTCCTATTTCTTTGGGTCATATCAGATCAGAATTAATAGAGTCAGGGACATAGTGGTTAGCAAGCAGGTACACAAAATATGGTATCAAGAAAATGGAAAAATTTGCAATACATCAGGTAAAGAAACAGTTCCAGAAAATAGGGTAGCACAGCCAAAACAATACTACAATTCTTTAAGCTATAGGAATAAGGCTGTTAAATATTTTGCAGAAAACATGCAGTATACACCATCCAAAGTTAAACTTTGTTAACAATATTATCTTGTAGAACATTCAATGTCGGCTAACAGTTTCAGCGCATTAGTATGTGCCATAAACTTACAGTAATGAGGTTAGTGTCCAAAACAGAGGGGAAAAACTAGTGATAGGTTGCACCCTAAAGTGGAAACAGAGCTACATATGCTAGACTGTCTTAGAGAACAAGGGTTCAGGCAGTTAAAAGGCACTCATGTGTAGGCAGTGTTAAGCATTAACTGTAGCCTCTGCTACGAGTGAAATGGAATGCAAGAGGTAAAACAGTTAAATAAAACAGGCAGTTAGGCAGCGATTATATCACTGTCATAGTCATCTCTATGAGTGGAGATGCACAGATAGAGCGAGGCTCTTGCTATAGGCCAAAGTGAGTTAACAACACTGCTATCTAAGTAATACGTAATACTTATTTGTGAAAAAAGGAGCAAAAGATAAATAGGGAGAGGTACGTACATGCAGCACAGAAAATGCACAGTGTGAAGCCAGCTGGGTAACGCTCCTAACAGTTCTACATTATAGAGGCTAGGTGAGTGGCGTACCTTAAAGCCATGTGGGGAACGCCAAATATGCAACTGGTCCAGCCAGTCAATTATACAGAGTTTCCAACTAAATAAATTTAATGTTAAAAAGTTGGCAGATGAATTTAAGACAGTGTGCAAAGTCTTGAAGACAATGCTACTGATGGAAGTCCAAGCACAGTAGCATAAACTGGCCACGCTGATAATCACAGGTTACAGCACAATTTCAAGGGAGCTGGAAGTTACAGGAAGCTAAGATTAGCTTTTAGATGAAGGGCACTTTCATAACTAATGGAAAGAAATAAAAGCGCTATACCACTTGAAACATATAATAGTATCGTTTTCATAAACAGCTAAATCTATATATGTAGATATAGATATATACATACATACATTATATATAAACATACATACATACATATGCATATATATATATATATATATATATATATATATATATATGTGTATATATATATATATATATATACATAGATATATATATAGACATATATATATCTATATAGGTATATACAGACATACATCTGTAGATAAAAATGGGAACATAACAAAAACATATATGTCCACATGCACCTTTAATAGGGTTGAGAGGCTCCAAACAACATACGTCTAGTATGACTAGGTATCCCCCACCCCCACAGCCAAACATGTCTGCCCTGCAATACACTACCAACTGTTGCAGATCTCATAACCAGGACCTGACACGACATGTGCACAAGATGTTAGCAGTACTCCATCCCACCTGTATGATGTCAGGCTGGTATCAGTAACATATCATGCAGTACAGTCTGGCTCCCATAGGGAATGTACAATGTGGAAACAATCAACATCCCTAGGATGCATATACACAGACACATATATGCAGATACAGATATACACACACACACACACACACACACACACACATATATATATATATATATATATATATATATATATATATATATATATATATATATATATATACATATATATATATATGTAACTACACATACACACACACAGAGATATGTATAGGAAGATACATATGTAGAAGGTGCACACAATATGGAACAGCCACTATGCCTACAGTTACCACCTTAACAACTGGGCACTGTATGAGCCACCCATACAAATGACAATCGTTGCCCTCAACATATACCCAGAGAGGACAAAGGATATAACATCACACACAGGTTTGCATACATGGGAAGCTTTATTTGTGTACTATTACAGTTGTATATGGCATGTCATATAGCTGTTTAGACACTGACATCCATATAAACAGAGTAATGCAACTGTGAAACAGTTATACCAATACAGTAGTCTGGAAAGGTTTACATATGTTGTTGTCCAGGCCAAGGCCTTCAGGTAATACAATAGTAAAGACAGACTGGCCTACAGGATACCAAACAATCAACAGTAAGTAATGCAGATGTATAGTCCAGCAGGCTCTATCTACACTCTGTACACAATCCCTAGGGGGTAAAGACCTCAGCTGATACAATGGGATGTATCTGTTACATAACAAAGCATAACTGACACCATCACAATCACTGACAAACAGAACAGTCTGTATGGCAGGAGACAGTAGGCCTGCATTTACCCGAAGTAGATTGTATGGTACTGTACATCCACATACCTTAAGGCAGCTTACCCCTGATACCCCCACATGTTGTAACAGCCTAGGTTAGTTATGGTGCATCCCCCCCCAAGACTCAATAATACAGGGCCATATACCACTGTTACATACACTGGCCTCTGGAGTGCATAAGGACACACATGTATTGTGTAGGTGAAGCTCACACATACATGGACCCTGGCCCACAGTATGTGTGGAGGACACAACAACAGTGGACTGATGGCAGGAATGGCAGCATGACATACTCACAGCCCACTACATAACAACCCCTGTTAGCATGTCATATGTGCAAAGCCTGGTATGTAGGTGGAGGACAGAGGCTGGAACACAGGCCCATATGTGTAAACCTGTTGTCACACACTAAGCAAGTCGCTGGTGTTACAAGATAGTCTGCAACATACCCTTAGTCAGGAATATGAAGTTAGTAACAGAAATGGATCTAGCCATGTACTGATAGCACTCAACACACACACTGCCAGTAATATATCTGACACAAGACCTGTGTGGTAGACAGACAAAACATAATAGGCACACATCTGGCCATCAAGAGGATAGGCCCACAGTTGAGAGCTATGCAGACAGACTGCATTCCAAGTTACACTAGTATGTACACACAAACCCTGTAACACCAGTGCTACACAATGCATACAACACTACTCACACTCTGTCTGTAGTTCTGTAACCTCCTACAAATATGTAGTTGGCCTGAGTGTGCAGGTTCTCCTGTAAGAGGTATTGCTACCTGCTGTCTGTAACACTGATGCCTACACACAGGAAGGATGTCCATCATACAGGAAAGGTAAAGGGACCATGCTCACATGATGTAGGGATTTATAGTAGTTGATTGCCATGACAGTGGTAACTGGAAGTACTACACAGCATGCTGCATGCAGGTAGCATTTAGAGGACACTGGCTGGTGAAGAGGCCATCACCTGATCATGTGCATCACCTACAAATTCCATGCTGCAATCTATGCAAAGCAGCTCATTCCATTTACTGGATAGATACTGAGAGAGAGAGAGAGAGAGAGAGAGAGAGAGAAAGAGAGAGAGAGAGTGTGCGTATAAGGCACAGAACAAAAAAAAGAAAACATCCAGAAGAGCAGAATAGTCTGCATTCCCATAACAGGCATGTGAAGTATATATGTATGTAACTGACCATAGTACTGTGTCCATAACAATGGTATAGATGATGTGGAATGATTTATATGTGCCTTCATGTGTTGTTGTTGTAATGATGTTCAGCTGAACAACTGCTAAGGACAATAGAATCCATCCCTGTGGGTAGTGGGCCATACCCGTCAACTGTGCAGAGCAGCACTGACTGATAAGATGTAAGCCATCATAGTGTGTGTTGTGCAATGGAAAGTATGTATATTACGTGGCCAATAGCTGGTAGTGGAAGTAATGCCATTATGATGGACAAGTGGGATCCACAGCCCAACCCTTGCAGGATACTCAGGTTAATCTGTATTGTAGCATGCAGGAATGCCATAGGTGTGTAATAGGGTTACCTGCAATCTGGTCCTACATATACCCCCCCTAATATCAGGCTGTGTCCATATGTGGCACCTGCCTGTATTGTAGCAAGGTGGAACAGTGCAGCTGACAGAAAGGTGTTGTGAAATTGTGGACCTGATGTCTGAATGTACCCGACATATGGGTATGCATATGTGTACATATATACATATAAATAATATACAGATATATATATATATATATATATATATATATATATATATATATATATATATATATATATCCACAAATCTACAGAAACCCATGTGTAGTCATATATATGAGCACATATATGCATCACATTTATCTACACATATATACCTATATGCACATGTCGACATATATACAAACACACAAACATATATGTATGTAAATACATGTCCCCTATATTACTACCACAGTGCTGCATGCTATGTGTGAGGAAACAGCACACATAGCAATACACACTGATATCTACAGCTGTCAGTGTGTGCAACATGGACAGGTATGTCACATGTGAACCCCTTGTTGGGACCACATTGCCCTTGTCTGTAAAGTATGGAATGGGAATATGGGGAAGTATGGCAGGTATAGTTGTGGAGGTGGTTAGGGTTTTGTTGATATAGAGGACAGCCTACACGGGTTGTATGCGACACATGTGGTGGGTAAATACTCTGGATGGTGTGTGTGGTCTGTGATGTGGATGGGATGCCCCATGGGCCGCAATATGGACACAATGGGAACAAGCCTCCCACCCACTGCTACTCACAACAGCAGTCCACATCCTGAAGATGCCTGGCCTGGAGGCTGAGCAGGAGGAGCATGTTGGCCCTGTGAATGTGTACTGGGTGCCTCAGAGTGATGTAGCACATCCCACATGTGTCTGTGGAGCCCATTATGGAACAGACCCTGGACCTGACCTCAGGGGAAAGGAACATGTCTGTGTGTGCCCTCAGGGGTGGACAACATCCCCTGGGTTGGTACCACCTGACGGTATTGCTGGACCAGTACATGATGAGGCCCCAGGGTGGGAAACACATGTGATGTGGCTGGATAACATGTGCAGATGAGTTTGGAGAGGTGGTTCTGCTGGCCAATAGTACATATACATGCTACTGTATCACTGTTATAGAACATATGTTGGTAGTAATAGTCTACACAATCCCAGAACATGTCCAACAGCATGCATAGATAACCACAATAACACAGTATGTCAGATGTGCAGCACACACACATGGCAAGCATACCACAGGCATAGATGGAACCACTGTGGCTCTGACAATGGCATGCAGGTGAATAGTCTGTAACAGGCCAGCAATGATAGTGTCCACACAGGGAACATGGCTACAAAAACATTGCACAAAGCATGGTACAGTACAATATCTGCCCCACTGTTAGGTATGCTGTAGCCATACCTATTGAGTTGTGTGCATGGTTTGTTGTCGCTGATATGGGCGTGGGTGACAGTGATGTGTATTAAGAACTGTGGTAACCTTGCTGCATGACTTGCTCACACCTGTGTCCATCTTTATGTCTTTCAGGCACGATGTCTCATGGAAGGCTGCCAGCCTACACAGTACCGGAAAATGACATCCTGCTGGATGAACTCATTCATCACTATGCAACCTTCTTTGGCCAGGCTGCCCATGATCAGCAGGAGCGGACCGCCCTGTGGAATGACCTAGTCCACAGGGTCAATGATGTTGGACTGCACAACCGCAGTTATGAGCAGGTCTGGCATCATTGTTCTGACCTGCTTTGCAATGCCGGTCGGCATGCTGTTGCAGTCCAGGGGGATCACCTCACCACAGGGGGTGGCATACCATCCATCCCCGCCTGTCACATGTGGAGGAGCTCCTGGCCAACCTCTTGGCACCTACCCATACGGCCAGCCACCAACCACCAGACACCTTTGTGGAGATGGGTTCCACCCACACACTGGCCGAGAATTGTGCAGGTAAGGCCACAGGGCACATCCGTAGACCACTGTTGCATATACATCCGCATCAGTACAGGTAGATCATGCATATCTGACATGTCATAGATATATTTTGTTGCTGCATAGTAGTGATAAAAACATGTCAATATGTGGTAGTATTGTGGAAATGTACTGTTGATGTATTGTAATACTGCACCCACCCTGTAGCACTGCCACAGTTGTGGCCACTGACTTTGCATCTCTCACACTCTTATGTAGGTCCCTTTGGGATACCACCAAGGCAGCAGCCTGTAGCTGATGTGTATGGTTTATGTAGATGCTTGCCAATACACTGGGCATGTAATGGCAATGGTATATTCCATGCAAACATCTAACACACCTACCCAGAATGCATGCTTGTACTTGTGCATGTATTGTTGCTGTGAAATGCACGGTGTCACAGGGGTGACCATGACGGCGTATTGGAAGGGTATGTCAGACACCTGCATGATAACTAACATCCTGTCATTGTGGAATGTGTCCACAGGGAGTAACATAATGGTGGGAGACATGGCCTACAGTAGGGACATGTTTGGAACAACACCCATATACAGTGCAACACCAGTGTATATACCTGTAGGACAATGGCAACTGCTGCAGAGATACACTATGGCATAAGGCATCATAGTGGTCCACATTATCAGCAGGGACTAGGCTGTAACATGTGGTGTTCAGTGTATGGGACACTGCAAAGTGACACACATGTGTAGGGCTTACTTGTCATGCATCTGCAAAAAGGCTGAAGGAGGGGGAGGTGTGTCAGCATGACACACCAGTGCACTGCAGCAGGGATCCTTAGTATGCTAAGGATGGCTGTATCTGCACATAATCAGGTTCGGGACCTGTGGCAGCCATAACCCTACCCTCCACAGTAATAGTGATGGCAGTGTGTGAACACGAAAGGATGTGCACATGAGTAGACCTTGCAATAATGCAGAACAGGGTGACGTGTAGGGAAGACTGAACATACACTGGGAAATGCAGATGTCCCACGCTGGTATACCCCTGCCAGGAGTAGTGACTACTGTAGTACACACAACAAGAGGTGCGACAAACCATCATGATAAGGGTGTGCACACATATACCCACATGGTGTGTGTGCATTGTGGTCAGCATCCGCACACCTAACATATTCTGTAGACACTGCATATGAAAGTACGGGACATATGTCACATATCGGGCTCATGTACTGTTAAAATATGCGGTAATGTGGTCCCATGGCAGATCAAGGATGGGTGCATCATAGCAATAAGGGTGTGTAGACCCCCCATAGCCATGTTATCCTTTGATGGTTGTCAGGGTAAGAGTATTGGATTGCTCATACATAGTCCGCTGATGTTGAGAGCTGTGAATCAGACATCAGGCATTCACAAATTACATCTGTCCACATATCATCCCAGGTATGTGTTGCTGGAAAACATAGGGGATGTGAGCATCAAAGCTGACATAACTGACACAGTAGAACATGTTCAGCAATGGGCTGTACACCTGTGAGGTGTGGTGTACAGTACATGGCAGGGTGAAGAACAGGTGCACAGCAATGCTGTGTTCATGGGTGCAGTGATATCCAGGGGAAGAGGCTTCACCTAGTTACACAGCACATGCATCACACACATGTATACTGTTGCTAGCATGGATTGACTATAGCTGCACTGCATGCTGTTGGGTACCATATGTTATGCATGTTGATATAGGGGTAATAGGAGGACTGTGTGTACTATCATTGTGCAACCTCACCTGTATGTGTGTGTGTGTGTGTGTGTGTGTGTGTGTGTGTGTGTGTGTGTGTGTGTGTGTGTGTGTGTGTGTGTGTGTGTGTGTGTGTGTGTGTGTGTGTGTGTGTGTGTGTGTGTGTGCATCCTGGTGGGTAGTTAGTTTGTCTGTAGGGTCACTCTGGTGATGTGGAGGGAGGTTGATGCATGTAGGATGCTTGTGTACATGTGTGTGCGTGTGTGTGTGTATGTGTGTGTTTCTGTGGCTGACCATGTATGTACATGTGTGATTATAGGATGTTCATACAGCAGTACCTCCCTCTGGGATCATGCAGTACATGCACATGGACTGCCGCATTACACACCAGGAATAATTGTCATGTGTGGAATCACATGACAGCTGATAGTATAATATGGTCTGTAGCATGGAACAGGCATTGAGAGGGAAGGTAGACACCAGGTACACCCTTAATAGCGCATTCAGCAGAGAGGTCACCTACAACCCACGTATGCAGCACTACAGATGCATTAGGGAAGTACTCGTCAACACCAGGGAGTGTATCCAAATATTACAGTTATCACATGATAGGCTGATTGAGCAGCATATCTGGCCTGTACTGATCATTACGTACACATGACACACCAGTGCGTGATATTATGGATAGAACATAGTAGCCCACACATATAGGGGCCATGCTCATGATGCCCGAACATACACAGGGTGAACATCGTATGACAGCAGTGAGGCCATCTAAAACCACTACACACAGGTCAGGTGGGTAATGTAGTAACAGGTTTTGTGTTGTGACTGCTTGTGTAGGCATTTAGAGGACTGATATGTTAATGTGTTAATGAGTGGTATCGATGTGTGTATGTTAACAAGTGTGACGCAGGATGGGTTACACATGGACCTATACATGGGACTGTCTGTAAAGTCATGGACAGGTAGGTATTACAGAGGGGTGTGTGTGCGTGTGTGTGTGTGTGTGTGTGTGTGTGTGTGTGTGTGTGTGTGTGTGTGTGTGTGTGTGTGTGTGTGTGTGTGTGTGTGTGTGTGTGTGTGTGTGTGTGTGTGTGTGTGTGTGTGTGTGTGTGTGTGTACTGTTAGGCAATGCTGTACAGGTTTTAAAGTATGTTTATTGTTTTCCCCCACAGGTGTAGAGGTGGGTCAGGATCCCTCCTGCATGCAGTCTGATTTTGGTGTCCATAAAGACACCAAAGATGATGATAGTACTGTTGAGGCACAGGTGGGGTTGTCAGGAGCCGACACTGCACCATCATTTGACATCCCCTTTTTAGCCACCCCAACCTTGCGCACAGTTTCAGTGCCTATACATACCCCATCACCAGTGGCCATAGTGGAGGGACAGCTGGCATTTGGTTGCAGTGCACAGGAAAGTGTGGTAACCATGCCTACTATGTCTGGTTGCAGCAGGCATAGCCAGATGTCCAGGAGGGCACCACATAGGCAGATGTCTCAGGGTGCTTGTGGTAGATCCACTGGACATCATGTTCCTGGCAGACATGATATAGCTGGTACCAGCAGGCGCATGTTTCAAGGTATCATGGTGGCACAGACATGTATGGAATGTTACACCAGATAGGGCCTGAGGCTACGGAGGGCTGCTCTCACATCTGTAAGCAACAACATCCGTGAACTGTCTGGTGCCATCCATGCTTATACCAAGTTCATGGATAGATGGCATAGTGAGATGACGGTCCTCATCGGCTGTGGTGTGTCCATGCTTGAACGTGTGGTGGGGGTGCAGTGATGGCCGCGTGGATGTAGGCCATCAACACCAACAGCTGGTAGTCAATGTGGACAAGCTAGGACACCAAGGGGCTCCCGTAGTGGCAGTAGCTGTCCACACCACACCACAGCAGGCCACGTGAATGAGGTCCTGGCCAGACCTGGTACCAGCGGGCATTTGTCATCAGCAGGTGGAAGTACATCGAGGCCTGTACCTGGACATGCCCATGGAACCCCTGGCAGGCACAGTCCATGTGTCCATGGCCAGACGCAGTCAACTGCACACCCTGCCAGGTATGGTCTGCAGCTGTCCATAAACACCTGTGTAGGGCAGCCACATGGCAGAACTGTGTGCATGCATACCCACACACCATACAAACACAACTAGGCAACCCCATAGCTACACACACCACAGCATCATGCCCAGCTCACTGCAGTACATCCCTCACCCACACACATGGTGTCAAATGTATGGCCCACCCTCAGCCTCTGGCAAATCAACATCACACCCTGTGCATGTGATGATACCTGTGCCACATCCCTGTCATCCATACCATCAATGCAGGGACAGGCTAATATGGTTCTGATGCACACAATGACTGTACTTCAGTGTACCACAGTACTGCAGTGTAACATGTTGTAAGCAGTAAAGTGTAATGCATATATGGCAAGTAGTGTAGCCATCCAGCAATGATGCATTATAGCTGTTAGTAACACTGGTTGATTGCACCTCCTATAATGTTATCCATTTGTGTTGTAGGTGTACATGTGTCAGCACGAGGATGCTCTGCAGTCATATTCCACAACGGGATATGGCACTGTGATGACACCATGGCTGTGGCATATCTGGGGTACAGTTGAACACATGTCACATGTTACTAAAACTGTTATTGCCTGTGCCACATGGACAGGTGAACCACTGGGGCATGTATATCCTGCAACCTGATGTAGACCCATCCACATACAAGCACACTGTTACTTGGCAACACTGGGACTAGACCCCTACTTAGCTATGTAGTGATATTGAAGTGTGTGCCTTACATTGCACACACCACACAGCGTTTAGGGTGAGGTGTGTCCCAGGTTACATGTTACATGCAGAACATCCCCAGACATGTACAGTATGCTAATGGGAGATGTAATGGGTGTATATGGACAATATGTAGCATGACATACCTTCATATACACATTAACCGACACATAACAGGCAGACACACATCCGAGAGACCAAGGCCTATCGCTGGTAACTAACTTGACCATGTGTCTAATGTGTTACATGTAGGTTGCACACAGCACATGCATAACTGGCCTGGATTGTGGTATCAGTTACCTGTATGGTTGATGGTGACAGTGGTAACTATAATGTGGTACATGGGACATATACTGGGTGTACCTTGGTGTAATGACTGTGTATACAGCACCCACACCCCCCACTGGATATTGTACTCCCTGAAACCCATAATGACACTCTGCCATGTCCACCATCAAACATTGGCTGTGACTGTGATACAAACCATAGTATACCCCAACAGTGGTACCACAAGGATATGCATCTAATGCACATGTCATATGCGTAGTAGGGTGTTGCATTGTCATGCCTCACCTATGGGCACAATAACACCATCTGTACTATTGTGTGGCAATGGGTATTGTAATAGGAGTATGTGGCCTTGGAATGCTGTACCCTACAGATATACGGACATGCACACATACACACACACGCCAGAACACAGTGGGTATCCCATGCCTATCAATCTATTTGTACAACGCTGTTGTGCTGGTACTGTAAGGCTCATGTAGCCAGTATAGGGAGGAGCTTAACAGGGTACATGTAATGTCCCATACAGCGGCAGCCACAACTGACTATGGAAATGGTTTTGAAGGCCCTCATGGAATTTCCAAGTATGCTAACACACAGTCACTGCTATACTCAGTCATGCACATGTACACATGTGTCAGTACAGGGGTGCATCGCTAGAGGTGGTCATAGCTGTGAACCTAGCTATTGTCCAAGGAGAGATGGGTTGTGTAGGGTTTGTGTGTACAGTGGTATCCTGCCACCTGCCAGGTGGCAACAGGCAATCTATCGACACACACACTACTGTGGTGACCCTCATGATGAGAATGACATGTATCAGCCAATCCTCCAGGTGCATCTTGCACATGGCCACTGTGGTGATCAAGATAACATGTATGCAACATGCATTACAACACATGGTTAGTGTCTTTGATGGAGACCTGTACTCAAGCATGTTCTGTTGACTATGGTAGTGTAGTGGAGGTACCCATGGCATGTGGTGCATACAGGGTGACATCTCCTATATGTGCCAGTTCTTACACAGCTAGGCAGACATGTCAGTGTCAATCAAGCTTAGGTTGCCTGTACATATCCCAGCTGGATACCTGCCATCTGCACATCTGTACAGGGACTGACAAGTTGATTTGTAGTGAGCATGAGTAGCCTAAAAAGCATTGCTCTCTACACAGAGACACACACTCACACACACACACACACACACACACACACACACACACACACACACACACACACACACACACACACACACACAGTTGCCATGTCTGGGATTAGAACTCCTACCTAACTAGTTTATAACACTACAGCAGTATGCAGTTATGGGACGCACCATGGAGATTAGTGGGCTACACCTTTCCCAAAGGTGTATTTCACAGTGAATGACATTGGCAGCCTTGCCAAAGTAGGACATGAATTGTAATGAATGTGACGAGCCTAAAAAGCATTGCTCTCTACACAGACAGAGACACACACACACACAGTTGCCATGTCTGGGATTAGAACTCCTACTTAGTTAGTTTATCATACTACAGCAGTACGCAGTTATAGGATGCTCCATGGAGATTATTGGGCTACACCTTTCCCAAAGGTGTATTTCACAGTGAATGACATCAGCAGCGTTGCCAAAGTTGGGAATTTGAATTGCAGTGAGTTTGACTAGCCTAAAAAGACATTGCTCTCTACACAGGCAGAGACACACACACACACACACACACACACACACTCACACACACACACACACACACACACACACACACACACACACACACACACACACACACACACACACACAGTTGCCATGTCTGGGATTAGAATTCTAAACTAACTAGTTTATTACACTTCAGCAGTATGCAGTTATAGAATGCACTATGGCGATTACTGGGCTACAGCTTTCTAAAAGGTGTATTTCACAGTGAATGACATCAGCAGCCTTGCCAAAGTAGGGCATTTGAATTGTAGTGAGTGTGATTAGCCTAAAAAGCATTGCTCCCTCCTCAGACAGAGACATGCACACACACACACACACACACACACACACACACACACACACACACACACACACACACACACACACACACAGTTGCCATGTCTGGGATTAGAACTCCTACCTAACTAGTTTATCACACTACAGCAGTACACAGTTGTGGAATGTGCCACTGAGATTACTGGGCTACACCTTTCCCAAAGGTGTACTTCGCAGTGAATGACAGCAGCCTTTCCAAAGTAGGGCATTTGAATTGTAATCAGTGTGACTAGCCTAAAAAGCATTGCTCCATACACAGACATAGAAATACACACACAAGCATCCACACCTGCTATGCATGGGAATAGAACCCCTACCAGAGTTCTATATCACACTACAGCACTACACTTTTATAGGACATACCACGGGGATGACTGGAGAATTCCTTCCCCAAAGGTGTATTTCACAGTGAATGACATCAGCAGGCATGCCAAAGTAGGACATTTTATTTGTAGTGAACATGAGTAGCCTAAAAAGCATTGCTCTCTACACAGAGACACACAGAGTTGCCATGTCTGGGATTATAACTCCTACCTAACTAGTTTATCACACTACAGCAGTATGCAGTTATGGGACGCACCATGGAGATTAGTGGGCTACACCTTTCCCAAAGGTGTATTTCACAATGAATTACATCAGCAGCCTTGCCAAAGTAGGACATTTGAATTGTAGTGAGTGTGACTAGCCTAAAAAGCATTGCTCTATACACAGACAGGGACATACACACATGCACACACAGTTGCCATGTCTGGGATTAGAACTCCTACCTAACTAGTTTATTACACTACAGCAGTATGCAATTATAGGACATGCCACAGAGATTACTAAGCTACACCTTTCCCAAAGGTGTATTTCACAGTGAATGACATCAGCAGCCTTGCCAAAGTAGGGCATTTGAATTGTAGTGAGTGTGACTAGCCTAAAAAGCATTGCTCTCTACACAGACAAAGACACACGCACACACAGTTGCCATGTTTGGGATTAGAACTCCTACCTAACTAGTTTATTACACTACAGCAGTGCACGGTTATTGGACAGACCACGGAGATTACTGGGCTACACCTTTCCCAAAGGTGTATTTCAAAGTGGATGACCTCAGCAGGCTTGCATAGTAGGCTATGGGGAGGGCGGTGTATGTGCATGGGCCATAACCCATTCATCTAGAGGTTGACACACCACATGTGGGCACACGCAGGGTTATATTCCACAGGCACATGCATACATCTGCTAGATGACTACTTCCTTGTACAGTCATGTTGCACAGCTAGCACTTGCACCACATAGTCTGTATTGCTGATGGATACCAGTGGCTAATGTCTACAGTGAGTTACATTTACACATCATGTGATTGTAGCCATTTGCGTGTGTGCTGGGTGGGACAGGTCTCATAATGGATGGCTCCTTGTAATAGTCACTCTCTTCCACACATCTCTGTATGTCTACTTTTGGCTTATTATAGTGTGTTGTCCTTGGATATATGTCTGGATTCCTATCCACTGTTTGTGGAAAGCATGACTGGTGCATACTGAGGAGTGTATGCACTAACATCTACAACTGGCAGATATGTATGTTCCACTGTTGTTTGCAGATATGCACTTCATTAATTTAAGTGTGTGAGCATGCCCAGTATGACCTTTCAGTATGTTGTTGTCTGACATTGCCTTCATTTCTCTAAGTGTGTGAGCATGCCAAGTACGACCTTCTGTATTGAATGTGTGGATCGACTTCAGGTAGTTTGTACTCCACTGCAGACCTTTGTGTTGTACATCTACAGGTAACAAACTGTTTCTGCAGGGTATCCATCAATCATTTGGCAATATAGGGACAAACTGTGCAGGGGATAGTGGTGTGTACTGTTGGTGATTGTGTCTATGCTGCTTCAGCTATATGGTGCTGCTGTTACCAGGGATATTCAGACATGTGTACTGTTATACACTGTGATGTTTTCTGTTCTCATGCACTGTCAGGTGGACATTCCTGCTCACAGTGATGTCTTGAGGGACAATGGTGACTGCAGCTGTGTCTGGTATTGTGGGCAGTTGCCTACATATTCATGGTGAGTTATGCCATTCTGGAGGGGGAGCTGCTGGGTCTGTCTATGTGGTTCAGCACCTTGGTACAGTGCTGGCAGAGGATCCCATACTTGCACATCCAGCAGCATGATATTCTGGTCTTATCATTCTGTGGCAATAGCTCACAGCTGTAGAGATTTACACAGGTTACCCAGAGGCAGGGGCCATGAGTCAGGGCATACGGGCAAGTATGTAGCCACCTATTTATGTGTTTGCAGCCAAGGATAGTGTGTGCACACAGCTTTGTGTTGGACCTTGCACATTCCATGCTGCCCATGCTCTCACCCCCCCCTCTGTTATTCTATCCTCTTCCATACATTATGCATACATTCTCTGATACTTCCCCTAATGTTATCACCCCATCACAGCTGTGTGTTGGTGTTGGTCCACAGTTCATGCAGTGGGACATGGTGGACATGTTACTGTGGTTTGTCCACATGGCCTTGCATATGGCTTATGTGGAGTGTATGTTATTATTTGGGTGTCCATGACATAACATGCATTGTCAGTATGTGTGAGACACAGGCTTTTGGCAGAGGCCTGTGGGTCATTAGGTGTTGATGCAGGCTAGATGTGGCAGGCCGTTGCATTCTGTCAGTCCTACAGTCTTAGATAGCCATACAGTATATTCCCCTGGTGTGACAGGGTAGGTGTGCTAGGTGTTCATGCCAATGCCTTCTATCAGTCTTGATCAGGTGGTGTGGATGCTGGCAGGGTGCTACCTATGGCTAGAGACACACCTGCGTGGGACACCTGCACTGCATGCTGCATTCTTTCACTATTGCCATATTCAGGTGGGGTCATATTGTACCCATTCCCTACAGCAGGGATACGACCAGAGAGGTACCTGTGGGTGGTGTTTGCGTGAGCTGGGTGCATGTGTGCTATGGACATTACTTGCATCTGACACACAGATATGCATGGGGCATTCCAGTTATGCTGGCATGTGCAGGTACATCAGCTGTTTCCCAATACATCAGTCCTACCTCTTTTGTGATCTTTAAGTGTTCGGGCAGACAACACCGGTATCCCCTACTACAGGACCAGATAATGTGATGCATGCCTGTATGTACAATTCCAAGGGTGTCTCCATTTCACAGTGACACAATATATACTGTATGTCTGGGGTACTTTCCCCTGTGTACTGCTTGTATATCTAGCCCAACAGCCATGCCATGTCAGTCTTTCAGACGGTGACACATATTACCACCATATATTTACAATGGCTTGCTGTTAGCATGTTAATATACTGGTGGGAATTGTCTTTGGCACTGCAGTTGTGAGGACTTGTTCCTGTCATCAGCAGTAGTGGGCAATGGCCACCAGGTCTTACCTCAGCATGCATACATACTTCTGTGCTGGATTGGGGGAAGGGGCACACCTGACTCTTTCTACATGTCTACATAGGAGTGGGGGGGCACACCTGACTGTTACTTCATTTCTTCACAAGATTGGGGGGCACACACATGACTGTTTCTACATTTCTACACAGGATTGGGGGGCACACCTGATTGTTACTACATTTCTACACAGGATTGGGGGGGTGGACCTGATTGTTTCTATACTTCTACATAGGATAGGGTGGCACACCTGACTGTACTGGTATGTCAGGTACTCTATTTCATTCAGTATTCTAACCTATCATGCAGACTAGAGGCATATCAGTATACTACAGGTCTTACCTTTGATTGACCTACATATTAGTTTCTGACTTCCTACCCTTCAGAACTAACATCTCACTGCCTGACCTGCTATAGTCTGTGCAGGCCTGGGGGGTGGTTACCCATAGGCATCATTCAAAGGCCATAGCACAGCCTTTGTTTGTGTTTGTCTACACCTTTCCTGCTGGCTGAGACTGTTGTTGGGTATGTAAACCTCCCTGACTGGCATGTGTGAGTCATATGCACACACATGTGGCCCAGCATATTTCCTCCAGTGGGTTTTGTCACCCTGTGTAGTACTGGCTACTATGGTGAGACCAGTATTTGTTACAGATCTCATGGTGCCACTATAGGTGCCTACTATCTGCTGGCATACCATTCAGCCACCTGATTCCCTTGCATGCTCACATCCATACCATAGATACAGGTAACATCACATTCTACTCCATTCAGCAATTGGTAGGTTGAGTGACTTACCTTGTGGGTGTCCCAGTATTGAGGGTGGTGCTGCAGGGCTGCCTATGTTGGATGCACATAGTACACTCCATACACATGGTTGAGCACAGGTAGTGTCATGTTTGGCATCTCTTTTAATGTATGTACGAGGCAGAGAGAGGTATCATTCCCTAGGTCCTGCCTGTGTCAGTGTATGTGCTATGAGTTGCCTCTTTGCCAAGGCCAGGACATACTGGGGACACCTCCTTCTACCTACTGGGGCAGGCTTAGGTTGTTCCTCCTCTGAGCCTGTGCCTGTTCAGGCCTTGGCAATGATGGGGGGCTGTGTGGCCCTGCCCCGTGCTGTGCCTGCTGCAGCTGTTTCTGCAGGATCATATTGTGTAGTTTGGCACATATGATGACAATTTGGGTACATGTAGCTGGTGAGTACTGCAAGACTCCACTGGATATGTCCAGGCACCAGAACCATGACTTGAGCATCCCAAACACATGCTCTATTATAATTCTGGTCTGTGTGTGTGCCTCATTACAGAGTTCTTGTTCGGGTGTGTGTGCATTTCTGGTGGGTGTCATCAGCCACGGCTCCAGTGCGTAACCAGCATCCCCCACTAGGTGACTGTAAGGGATGTCTCCATTGGCAAATCTCTGGTATAGCTGCTTCAGATGCCAGATGTGAGTATCGTGATAGCTTCCAGGGCAGCCAGCACACACATTCATTATTATGCCCTAAGCATCGCACATGACCTGGCAATTAATGGAGGGGAAGCCCTTGTGGTTGACGTAGATTCTACCCCGCTCACCGGGTGGTGCTTTGATGCATATGTGCGTGCAGTCTATAGCACCCACTACCTCAGGGTATTCTGCTATTTAGTGGAGCAGTTGCATATTGCTGGCCAATGCCTCACAGCTGTAGAGGAAATATACGTGCTCCCCGGCATGTGCTGACATGGCATCCAGGAACTGTTGGAGTGCCCTGGATGCTGATGCGTGTGAGATCACCATCATATCCCCAATTGGCCTTTGGAAGGTACCTGTAGCTAGTATTCTTAGGCCTACACATACCTTGGTATCCACTGGGATGGGTTCCCCTCTGTTAGCTCTGTGTGTCAGGTGTGGCCAGCACAGCTCAACAATTTGCTGTGAGGTCCCTGTCCAGCCTATAGCACTCCACTATCTCCAGCTCATATAGCCCCTGGTAGGTTACCCTGGGTCTGTACACTCTTCCCTGTCTCCTTACTGTGGCTTGGACGATAACATTCACATCCTCACCACCCTCAGCCTCTTCCACATGTTGTATGATAGCTATTGCAGCCCCTATCATTTTGTTGTTTTGTTTGTTAAAACTTCCCCACTTGTATACACCGGTGGTGTAGAGTATGGAAAAAACTAGAGGGAAAGGTATTTGCATAGTTTATAGTAGTGTTCTGGGGTGGGCTGGTCTGCTGCCTGTGTAATTGGCTGATTCTGATACATTTCACCTGCGAGCTATGCTAGTTCTCCTAGGTTACCTTCCTACTGCTGTTTTCCATTCCCATTGCCTTCCTGTTTAAGCCCAGGGGTGAGCCACACAAACACAATGCTCAAATGTGCACAGAGCTGCTACTTCATGGTTTACTTTTTTTTTTCCATTAAATCCTGGTGTGCGGCATGCACATCTGCTTAGGCAATGTAAAGAATGCTAGGCAGCCTCAGACAAACCCCCTTTCTTAGCTCTGCTAAGCTAAGGGCAAACCCGAGCCACAGGGCTCCAATCCACTTACAGTATGCGTGACACACACCCCAGTGATGTCAACTAACTCCTAGGCTTGCACCAAGCTATTCCTGCTCTTTCACTGTTGGGTGCTGACTAGCATGCAGGGGAAATCTGGGATTCACTATCATTGCCCTCATTTGCATAGGATTGCCTGCTAATGCATAGTTACTCTGCCTCCCCCTTAGCAATCACTATTCACTGGCCATGATGTCTTCTGCCTGCCATTGAGTATAATGGCAAATAGTTATTTTGGTTAGAATGCTTATTACATTTTTTTTTTCTTATTTTCCCCCCGATCCCTTTTGTGCACCACTGCCCTATGCTTAAACAGCCCTGTTTTTGCAAGAGTTTTCCATGCCAATGGCCTTATAGTTGGCCATTGGCATGCTTTATACATGATATCCATCCTTTATTTGGAGCTGTCATGGCTCTGTTTTGTAATTTGCATAAATGTACTCCATTACTTGCGGAGTACATTTCTGCAGATTACACTAGTCCTGCACGGCCGGTTTCCAGCTTCCTGGATCACAAATTCACCTAATTTGCATGGATTTCTCCTGCATTTGCATACAGGGGCTGAGTCCATGCAGGACTAGTGCAGGAGCGCTTGTGGACACACCTACAGGTTATTCCTGGATTGCACGGCAGACATATTGCCTGCTGGAGCTCCTGCACTAATCGTGAATGCTGTGCATGCCTTGCAGAATCCGGGGGATAGTCTGGTTATCAAAACATAACCTTCAGACAATGCATCAAGTATATTTCAGCATAGACACATGCAGGACTCATATGATAAAAAGAGTCCATGATCAAGCTTGAGAGGAGGGGTCATTGACCTCACTAAGGTATTTGATCTCACAGACCATGAAACTCCAGCCAAACTTCCTCATCTCAGTAGATGCTAATGCAAAGAGATCAGGGTCTAAGTATACTGTTGGCCATTTCCATTATGGATGTGAAAGCGATGATTGCTGATATCCTGTTGATAGTCTGAAGAAGTATTACTATTGATATATTTGGGAGACAGCTCAAATATACTTCTGAGTCAGCTGTCACACATATCTTAATCAGAACTGTTTCTAGTAAAAGTAAAAGAATATATTTCACTGCCATCATTATTGAAGAAGTAAGATATGTCTTTAACTGGAGTAAAACTGGTTGTTGGAATCAGTGAAGGAAAAAAACAAGAGTACCAAAGCTCATCCTGTTTGCCTGTCCTGGACAAAGGTGTGTATGCTGACTGGAATGCATAACCGAAGCATAGGAAGAACGATAGTTATACCAGACCCATACAGTCTTTAAGCAACATATGTTGGGGCAGGCAGCATAAGACATGTATTCCATGTATGTGAGGGCAGGTCCCTTTCAGCACAAATGTATGTTTCTCTTTGATGTCAGCCCAGGTCATTAGAGCGCTAGGGGTTAAAGAAGAAAAACCTTGTTGCACACAGTATTTGTGACACTACAGATAACCTGCCTCCTCTCTACCTCCAAGTGATACTGGACCCACTTTCCCTTCCCATCCTTCCAAGTAGGCCCCAATCAGAGGAATAGTGCTTAGCAAAGGATGCTAGACACACTTCCATTTCCCACTCTGCCAAGGCAGCCCTACTTGAGCATTAGTACCATGAGTGAAATAGGAGAAAGTGGAGGGATATCTAGCAGCTGATAATCAAAGTGCATCTCCAGGGACACCCAAAAAAATGGAGTAAAAATGAAAAAAGTGAAGAACCAGATGGCTTATTTTCTGAGGTATTAAGGGATGGGGTGAGGAAATGGTACTGCTGTTCTACAAATTCATTCTCCATGTACAGATAAAGGAAGGAAGGAACCAGTAGTAGGCACCTGTGTTGCAGTTATTAAATAAATGATGAGCTATATGCAGTCAAAGCTCTACCAATATGGATTCATATACATGTTCCTGCTGCAGGACTGTATCTGAGCAACTTCTGTAGGCTTCTACAGAGTCATGGATGGGCAAAAAATATAGAAATACATCCACTCCCTAAGCCATCAGTTTTATTAAAAATCTGGTACTTCCTTAATATATGCAGGTTAAAGATGTCAAAAAGGTATGCCAAGCTATGCAAACATTAAGTGTAGCATATAATCTCAAGCCAAGTATATCCTATAAATATGTAACATTGTTAATTTCCCAAGCCATCAGCTTTATTAAAACTCTGGTACTTCCTGACAGAAAATACATTTAGAGGATTATGGGCATGCTAGCTTGCAGGAGCACATTATGAAGTTATTTTTCTATCACTGTAACAAAGTTCAGTATGCTGTTGAATGCATGCCTCAGCAGGGCACTTTACGGTGTTGACTTACACATGACTATTTGATTTTGTAATGGATCATGACCCCTGTGTTCCTGAGCAGTCCAAATAGGTCATACCACCAATGACATCTCTAATTGGCAGTTCTATGGAAGTTCTCATAAACTCTCCTTAAATAGCTGACTGGACAGGCTTACTATCTTCTTCTGCCATCAGCTAATTATAATGTAATGCAACTTCCTAAATACCTCCACACACTGCTAAATCATTATACCTGCTGTTTGCTGCAGCTCTTTTGAGATGTGTATCTGGTGTTGCCATTTACAGCAAACTATACCTTATGTATCTGTAGAGCATTATAACATGTACTGTATATGCAATACATACTTCCATTGAATATCCAATGCAAAATATATTTATATTATTAACCCTTCATGTGTTTGCTTTTGTCTGTTTGCTTGTTTATATGTTTGTCTCTTTGTTTGCTTTCTTGTTTTGTTTCCTTGATTATTTACACTCTGGTAATCAGGTTAGCCCTGCTGGACAGTGATCATTTTCAGAGGGGATCTGAGAAAGAAAAAACCCAAAACAGAATCAATAAAATTATGCAGAACTGTATAACAAAAGAAGAAAGTAAAGACATATAATAGTAAATATAAGTAAATAGTTACTTTGTACATACTGCAGGTAAATTGTTTCAAACACGCAAGTATTAGTAAACATTTGTGCAACAGTAAAAATAACAACCATTATTTATTTATTTGTGTATTTATTTACTTGGCTTTGATTACTGGGAAAAGTCTGACTTGGAAAAGTCTCTTTTCAAAGAAGGCACAAAGAGAAAAGCTCCACTACAAAAATTTACAGAAGCCAATAATAAAAACATACCAGAAAGCATTCAGGAATGTACAGTGGATACACAAAGTGTACACACCCATTAAAGTGCCAGGTTTTTGTGATATAAAAAAATGAGACCTCAATAAATAATTCAAAAACTTTTCCCACCTTTAATATCACCTCTAACCTGTACAATTCAATTGCAAAACAAATCTGTTAGGGGAAAAAAATCTAAAAAATAAAAAAAAAGTACCATACACTGGTTGCATAAGTGTGCATACCCTTAAACTAATACTTTGTTGAAGCATCTTTTAATTTCATTACAGCATTCATTCTTCTTGGGTACACACCTGCCATCAATTAAAGAGACTCTAAGACCCAAAATAAAGTTCAGTTGCCCTAGTAGGATTTTCCTGACATTTACTCAGTTGCCTGCTACAGCAAAAGCCATGGTTCGCAGAGAGCTTACAAAGCATCAAAGGGATCTCATTGTTGAAAGGTAGCAGTCAAGTGAAGGGACAAAAACATTTCCACAGCACTGGATATATCATTGAACAAAGTGAAGACAGTCATCGAAAAGTGGAGAAATATGGAACAACAGTGATGTTGCAAAAGACTGGACGTCCCCCCAAAATTGATGAAACGACAAGAAGAAAACTGGTCAGGGAGGCTGCAGCAATTTCTGGCAAGTACTGGTTGTGTACTACATGTGACAACAATCTCCCGTATTCTCCATATATCTGGCCTATGGGGTAGGGTTGCAAGATGGAAGCTTTTTCTTACACAGAAAAACATCCAGGTCCAGCTAAAATTTGCAAAAAAATACATCAGGTCTCCCAAAAGCATGTGGGAAAATGTGTTATGGTCTGATGAGACCAAGGTTGAACTTTTTGGCCACAATTCCAAAAGGTACGTTTCATGCAAAAACAACACTTCGCATCACCAAAACAACACTGTCCTCATGGTGAAGCATTGTGGTGGTGGCAGAATTTGGGCTTTAGTCAAGGTGGAGGGAATTATGAACAGTTCCAAATACTAGTCCCTTTTGGCCGAAAACCTTCAGGCATCTGCTAGAAAGCTGAAGATGAAGAGGAATTTCAACTTTCAGCATGACAATGACCCCAAGCATACACCCAGATCAACAAAAGAATGGCTTCACCAGAAGAAAATTAAAGTTTTGGAATGGCCCAGCCAGACCCCAGACATAAATCCAATAGAAAATCTGTAGTATAACCTGAAGAGGGCTGTGCACAAGAGATGCTCTCACAATGTGACAGATTTGGAGCTCTTTTGTAAGGAAGAGTGGGCAAATATTGCCAAGTCAAGATATGCCATGCTGATAGACTCCTACCCAAGAAGACTGAATGCTGTAATTAAATCAAAAGGTGCTTCAACAAAGTATTAGTTTAAGGGTGTGCACACTTATGCAGCCAACGTATTGTACATTTTTTATATTTTTTCTCTAACAGATTTGTTTGTTTTTCAATTGAATTGTACAAGTTATAGGTCACATTAAAACATTTTGAAATTATTTATTGTGGTCTCATTTTTTATATCACAAAAACCTGGCATTTTAACAGGGGTGTGTACACTTTTTATATCCACTGTATAACTTAACATGCCCACCATGTTATACATCCCGTAGATAGATTACAACATCTTAAGTTCATGCAAATTTACAGCATGTAGTATGTATACACCATGTCAAACTCACATACAGCAATAGAATACTCAGTGTTATTTTAAAGTATATGTATATAGGCATGTTGCAATTTTAGCCCATAGACAGCAAACAGACCATATGTCTATTTATCCAAAGACTGAAAATTCAATTCAAACCTGCAACCAGGGGACTATTTAAGTAAAACTGTGAGAATTTTGTGATATTAGCTTGGTTTGACTGTATGAGGAAAGGACTTAGGACTGTTTTTTGACAGGTATGATTTCACTAGGGTGTTTAGTTTTGGACAGGGTAAGATTTGGAATAACATGGGACTTAGTAATGGTGTTGTTACAAGTACAGGACCATTTTGTTGAGAGTTACATCTTCAATGAAATTTTAAATAGTAGATGAGATACGATCTTTATGATAAATGGTGAGAATGGGAAGCACAGTTCTTCAGTCTGTACAGATTATTTAATAGTCATCATCATGGTTTTTAGAGTTTTCACTGAGTACTAGGTGTTGACTTACTGAGCACAGTTCTCTGTGAGCTGTTCAGCTGCTTAATAACTGGTTGGTGCCAGTTATACTGTCAGGTATCTGTTTAGTTTACATTCAGTACAGTTCAAATTAATATAGACATGAAGCAGAGGCATATCGTACCTAGGAACAGTCCTTGGTATGACATAGGTATGTCATACCAAGGAATATGCATAACATCATTTACAAGTTCCTTAGGGAGTACTGTAAATTTTTTAAATATAGGAATTTTAAGAGAGAAAAAAAATCAAAAGTGCAATAATATGCAATATGCACAGGGGAGAGCCACAGCAGTACATTTCCACTTTTTACTTATTTCAGCTTATCATTTCTGCTGCATTATTATATTGCAATTCAGGAACATTTTCTAATTTGCCAAGCATGGGACATTTCCTTTATTCCCTTTCTAAGTAGAGCAGTGGCTGAAAAGTTAAGGTTTCAGCTTCAAAGTTCATAAGTCATGGATTTAAGCCTGCTTATCTGGGTTTGTATGTTTTCATTTTGTAAGCATAAATTTTCTCTGGATAAACCATTTCCTCTTAGCTCCTGAATAGAAACACACACACACACACACACACACACACACACACACACACACACACACACACACACACACACACACACACACAGACACACACGTGTGTGTGTGTAATTATGTGTGTGTGTGTGTGGGGGGTTATATATCTATCTACTGCACATATATGAATGTATGTCTATCTATATATATATATATCTTCTTCTTCTTCAGCTGTCCAGTTAGGGATCACCACAGCGGATCCTCTGTTTCCATCTCTTCCTGTCCTCTGCATCTTGCTCTGTCACACCAACCACCTGCATATTCTTTCTCACAACATCCATAAGCCTTATCTTAGGCCTTCCTCTTTTCATCTTACCTGGCAGCTCCATCCTTAGCATCCTTTTCCCAATATACCCAACATCCCTCCTCAGCACATGTCCAAACCAATGCAATCTTGCCTCTCTGGCTTTGTCTCCAAACCATCCAACTTGAGCTTCTAATATACCGATTCCTAATCCTGTCCATTCTCCTCACACCCAATGCAAGTCTTAACATTTTTAACACTACCACCTCCAGCTCTGACTCCTGCCTTTTTTGTCAATGCCACCATCATTGTCCATGGGGACCCCTGTCTGATCTCATCTGTCAACCTGTCCATAACCATTACAAATAAGAAAGGGCTCAGAGCTGATCCTTGATGTAATCCCACCTTCACCTTCATGCATCTGTCACTCCTACTACAGACCTCACCACTGTCACACTACCATCATACATATTCTGTACCACTCTTACATACTTCTCTGCCACTCCTGACTTCCTCATACAATACCACAACTCCCCTCTAGGCACCCTGTTATATGCTTTCTCTAAGTCCAGAAAGACACAATGCAACTCCTTCTGACCTTCTCTATACTCCAACAACACTCTCAGAGCAAACATTGCATCTGTAGGGCTCTTTCCCAGCATTAAACCATACTGCTGATCACTGATCATCACATCCCTTCTTAACCTAGCTTCCACTACACTTTCCCATAAGTTCATGCTGTGACTGATCAATTTTATCCCACTGTAGTTACTACAGCTCTGCACGTCACCCTTATTCTTAAAACTAAGTACTGAAACACTTCTTCTCCACTCCTCAGACATCCTCTCACTTTCCAAGATTTCATTGATTTATCTGGTTAAAAACCCCACTGCCATCTCTCCTGAACATCTCCATGCTTCCACAGGTATGTCATCTGGACCAACAGCCTTTCCATTCTTTATCCTTTTCATAGTTGTCCTTACTTTCTCCTTGCTAATCTGTTGCACTTCCTGATTCACTATTGCCACACCATCCAACTTTCTTTCTCTCTCATTCTCTTTATTCATCAGCCCCTCAAAGTACTCTTTCCTTTTGCTCAACACACTCTCCTCACTTGTAAGTACATTTCCCTCATTATCCTATATCACCCTTACCTGTTGCACATCTTTCCCAGCTCGGTCCCTCTGTCTAGCCAATTGGTGTGTGTGCATACATGTGTGTATACATCCATTTTCTCTACTCTAACCTCCTGGGTACCAGAAGTGTCACTCGGGATACCATCCCTCTTGTGGTCATCGGACCTTTTGGGACAATGGCACATATCCAAGTCCATACCCCTTGTGTCTGACTTATGTTGTTATGCTGGTTGAAAGTGGTGGGATTCAATACCCACATGCCTGACAATCATGTTCTCTCTCTGTGATATTTTAGTAGCCATGGAGATTCAAACTTCATCAAAGCCAAACAACATTTGGCATTTGCTGATAGATTCAAATGCTATCTGCCCCAGACCATTCTTTGCATTTAGTGGCAGTGGCGGGATTCAAACCCCCATCAAT
The DNA here is from genome assembly GCF_019279795.1 of Protopterus annectens. Taxonomy (NCBI): domain Eukaryota; kingdom Metazoa; phylum Chordata; order Ceratodontiformes; family Protopteridae; genus Protopterus; species Protopterus annectens. The sequence goes on from NC_056741.1 coordinate 272,301,141, forward strand.
GTCACTTCATACCTAGTTACCTTGCATCTTTGCTACCATCTTAAAAACTGTATGATGTTGCTACAAACACTAATTATTTTCAATAATTATTACACTTTCTGACCTTAGTGCCATCAGAAGAGGTGAGTGGTGCTATGGATTGAATTCTATCTGACTCGGTAATACTGGGATGTGTATGTATGCAATGTTGCTGCAGCTCAGAGGTCAGTAACTGAATGTGGATAAATTATTTATGCTCTGACATGAGGATGGCACGTTTTATTGTTAAACTCTGTAAAATGTTCATCCCCACCAATATCCTCCTACCACCACCAAGTCAGCAAATGTCAACTGTCTCTCATGCAAACTGTAAATGATCTTCAAACAAGGCATTAATTAGTTGTGTTCCTTATCATTACAGAAGTTCACAAATGGCTTCTGTGTAGGTTACCATGTTTAACTTTGTATAAATTTATTTTGCAGAGTTTGTAAATAACATGAGCTCTTACTGACCTGTAAGGCAGAAATAAAATCCAAATTGTGGGTTTCGGTATTCTGATACATCTGCTGTTGATGGAAGGCCATCAGTAAGCTTTGCCCTGCACAACCACTGAATGTGTCTGTTACTGTGGGCAAGCAAGAGCTCTTAATTCCTCCACATGTTTGTCCCTTAAGGAAGTGGTTTATCATTTTAAAGAGTATATCAACAAAGCCTATATGACTGAGTGTGATACATCGAATAGGCTTCTGGCAAAAAAGCTTTTACTCAGAGACAAAGGCCACCTCCTGAGTTCCTTAACAAGCACTATAATATGTGTCATTGTCTAACTTCTGTAGTAAGTAATAAACCTGTTCTTTAATGCCCACTCACTGTGGTTGGTTATTAGTCTTCATCATTTGAGTGTTGATGGCAGTGCAATGATCCATTAAACCTTGTAAGGCTGAATTAGTGCTGTGATAATCATTGCCTGTTTCTAACCTAGCAGATGTAGTGTTTTCATCATCCACTGCTGTACAGGAGTAAGACTGAGGCTCCACATTTTCTCTTTATGACAAACATCTTTCCTTGTTTAATTTTATCCCCCCACCAGAGTCCAGTGGTTCTCCTCCACTTTTTCAACTCCACTAGCAGCAGCTGTAGTAATTGTAAATTTAAAAAAATTTATATAAACTTGTTCCATACTGTAAGGTTTAAGTTCGAGGTTGGTAGCAAACTGTAAGCCCCAAAAAGACTGCAGTGATGGGTGTGTGCATCAGCTAGCAAAACAAAGTTATGACTTTTGGGCTTACCTGTGATTCATTGACAAGTGTTTCATCATCACAGTTTTCATTGAAAAACAAATGTCAATGTTCATTTAACTGCAGTATGTTGCATTTTCTGAGCCAGTTGTTCAGTTTTGGGTGTTTTCCTTTTCTCTTCACTGTAGTGTGCCCATGGAATTTATTTATGTTATATAGGGGCATGGGCATGTAGTAGGTGAAGTCCCCTACATGCGGGGGGGGGGGGGGGTGCAGGAGGTCTTGCCCGCTACAAAAAAAAAGAATTTTAATTCTTTTTGAGTTACACTTTAAATTTCCTGAAAAGTATAACTCAATTAATCTTGACTCAATTAAATGTAGATAAACCCAAATTTTGTTTTCGGCTATATGAAGTTTGTGCATATTATCAATGGATGTAAGGCCTACTTGTGGTGGGCCATATTCATTTTTTGGGATAAGTATGTCTCTGGCTATTGATCTCTCAGCATCAGGGGAGAAAAGGTGGGAAACATTATAGCACAATTTAAATAGGATAATGTTTTTTATGGAAACTGTATCAATGTGTTTTGGAAAGGACAAAATTGGGTCTAAGGTAATACCCAAGTATCTTTGTTCATTAAAACTGGGTATTCTGTTGTTCATGTTATCTGCAATGAGTAAATTCGGGAGACTTGTTAATTTTTGAGAGGTGGCAAATAACATTATAGTTAGTTTTTGAGATTTTTTTAGCAGCCTGTTGTCATTTGTCCAATTGCACAACATTTGTGAAACTGTCCTGGAGCTTCTGTTTTAGATCAGAAGGAGAGTTTCAACATTCATTAATAGATTACCTGCTTACCTGCTTATATAACTAAGTTAAAAGGCAGAGTATCTTGAGTTTAAGTCTTTTATAAACTGGGTAAAAAATGAGTGCCCCAAGTACAGACCGATGTAGATATTCATACTGTACCTTTGTCGATCCATATGTTTCATAAGTTAGATCCTGTCTTGTCTGCCTCCATAGGTCACTAAACATCTGCATCTGATTTTTGGACATATCATCTCATAAGTAAAGGGATTGCATCCAGAGAAAATGAGGTTATTACCTCTCTATACTCCTGTCTCATTAGACCAATAATTTGAGTATAACGCCCTATTTGGTATGTACCTCTCCAAACATCTCCACCAACTGGAAAGACCTCAGAAATACCTCACAAAGAGAATCCATGGCCTCCAAAACCTATCCTATGTGGACAGGCTCAAATCATTATCACTCTATTCGGTAGCATACAGATTGCTCAGGGGTGATCTGTGTCTCGCCTACAAGGCAATCTTAGAACATGGCCTACTAGAGATGCTCTATATCTGTAAGTCTAACTCCTCATGCATTACCCACTCAGAAGGCCTGAATCTAATATGCAACATCAACAAAACCTTCTGTAGAGACAGGCTTGTCTCCCAGAGGCTGCCCCATCTCTGGAATTGACTTCCCATACACGTCAAACAGAGTACCTCATTGACCCTCTTCAAGCACAAACTTGAGTGGATGGGAAACTATAAATTTGTCCTAGGGGTTCCACGTGTCCCTCATTGACAGGGATGACAGGTGCTGACTGAGGTCTCTCCATGGGGATAAACTCTTGGGTAGGCTTGTAAGGGCCCCAGGGCCATTTAATTAGTAACCTCCTATGATCCTATGATCAGAATTCCTATTTTTTTGTAGGTACTTGAATCCTCACTCTGTCACTTTCTTTTAAAATTGATGGACTTCTTGTATTTCTGTCATATGATATTTACTGTGTTTGTTGATTTCTATTTAGAAACTTCATTCAAAACACTATTCGTCAGTTGAAGCAAATAGCATATGACAGATAATTTTGTTTTCAATCCCCAAACTAAGAGAAGTTGCAGATGTGGTAGTCTTGTCCTCTGTATGGTTGAATTCCATATTCAGAAAGTGAAAGGTGGCAATCAATGTCAGGTGAAATGTCTCAGTTTTCATTATTTTCTAATTATTACACTATTCTTTCATTTTGTGTTTACTCTATGGGTAGTGAGGTGTTGATGTCGAATAATTAAATTCTCACTGTATAGCAAAGTTACATAACTCATCACTTGTAAATTGGGATCATTATTAGCTGACACCTCCTCTGGATTATCATGTTGGGAAATATTCTTAAAGCTGTTAGTGACCATAGAGCTAGCCATGCACTTAACTGTAGTACTTCCAAAAAACAAAAACACATGCAATCAGCTATTTAGCCATCCATTTGCCAATGTTTTTGTATTTTACATTTTTTTTTCTGGTAAAACCTTTTCCAATGCCTGTCTTGGAGGCATGCCTCTCAACTGTACAAATTTTTGCAGAATGTCCTGATTTTTGTCTCATATTTTTGGTCCATTTTTCATAAAATTGCAGTTTTCTGGCAAATTTCTGGTAAATCATTAAAGACTGAAGTTAGAAAATAATGACAGTTTCAGACTTAACAGCCTTCAGAAAATCCATGCTAATGCAAAACTTGTTATTCTATCAACTTTCTAAAGCTGTAAGAGCAATATTTAAAAACTGTCCCTATTTTCTGGCATTTTTCCCACTTTTATTAATGGCTTTGCTAGATTTCTTGCTCTAAGAAGTTGAGATGTATGCTTGGAGGTGGTTTAATGCTTCTGAGCATTTAGAACATTAAAATAAACAATGCTGATTTTTGTACTGAAACGGATCCACTCTGCCTTGTTCCATGGTAAACATTTTGCTTCATTTGAAATAATGCTTTCTTTAGCATTTTGATTATAGAAGGGCACACAGACCTTATTGTTCTACCCTGTATTTTCCTTGTGTTTGAACATTCTAGTCTAAAAGGGTGTACATGTTCTTTCATGACATGTTACCTTCACTTGTGTAGAAACAATGATATATTTTTAAAAACATTTGCACAGACATCAATTATTTCCAGTAATGATAATTTAATAGAATAGTTTTTATGTACTGAAAGCATATGTGCTGGCCAGGAATTCATAATAACTTCCTTTAGCTGTTGCACCTTCAAATCCTCCTAACACATTTAAGCTCACTTAACTTCTCAGGAGACACAGGTAAAAGTGAAACAACCCACAGTCTTTCCAAATCATGTTCCAAAAAATATTTTTATTCTCACTGTGCATCAGCTATACTCATTTATTCTCAGATATGTATTGTACTTTAAGGTCATATTTCCCATTTTAATAGCATAATTTCTATCGTAGCTTGTGCTTATACAGATATGTCTTGAAAGCAATGTTCAGTAATTTACGATTATTTTGCATAGCAACAGTTTTAGCATAAATGTAATCAAGAGATTTCTGACAGCCATAAAAATTGCCAACACTTCTTTCTCTATTTGTAAATATCTCATCTGGCTGCAGTCAAAGCTGTGCTCACAGGCACAACCAGTTGACATTCGTACAGAACTTCACCCAACACTAGCTGACTGGCATCTATTCAAAGGGAAACTGGTTGAGAACATCATAAAAATTCAAGTATGGAGCTTAGCATCTCAATGTGTCTATGATGAGGCACTCTGTTTTCTAGTTTGCTAAGTTTCAGACATTTCTGTTTCAGTCTAACCAACAATGTATCATCCTTGCATCATGTTCTTGCTTAGTAGCACTCCATGCAAATCATTCATCTCTTGTATTCTCATTTCAATCCATATCTTTAGTAATCTCAGCTGTGCTCAAAACTACACCTTCAATAGTTTGGAATATATCACTTTTACTACTGATTTATCTGTTCAAGTTTCAGAGATTAGTGTTTATCCTTATTTTGTCCACTTGACTGTTCACCTAGTACTAGTCCATTTAGTCAGTTCAAAGTTCTTAATCATTATACCAACAGCAGCATTCTTTTTACTCCATGTTCATCATTTTCTCTAAGATCAATGGACACTGTGCTGTCTTTCTCATTGGGTTTACTTCTGGAGAAACCATAAGAAAATGTTTACCTGTTAAATAGTTCAAGTGATCAAGTAAAATCATCATAGTTCTGAAAAATATTATCTGAATATAGAACAGTCTGATCTGAATGACTTGCAGCTTGTTAACCTTGTGCCTTTCTCACTTTCAAAAATGCTCTCATAACAGTATTTCTGCTACTGTTCATGCAGATATCCAGATTGTTTTTCTACCGTCTCGTACAACAAACAGCCTTATGACAATCATTCTTGCTAATATGACTATTAGAGTAAGTGGAGAAAACCCAGGAAACAAAGGATAAAAGTCCACCTTGGTTCAGACAAATCGCAAATGTAAGCAGCAAGAAACCAACAAGGACCAAGACAGCTAAAACCATAAATTTAATTGTAAAACATAAAAGATAAGCACTTTTAGATAATCCCTTCATCAGATCAAAGAACAAAGTGTGTTCAACTGTTTTAAGTAACACTTGAGCAATCACAGACTCAAAGCTGCACCACACCTCTTTCCTCTTTTTCAGAGCTCTTCCTTATAACAAGTTAACCATTTCAGTGCCCTAAAACACATTTTGAGAGAGAACACAAGCTCAGGCACTGAAATTGTTAACTTGCTATAAGCAAGAGCTCTGAAGCTCCTTTTCTTTTATCTCTATTACAAAATTTACTACTTCCAATACACTTGGTTTAAACTTTTTCTAGTAAATGCTTTTTTGGCAGCCACCAGAATTAAACTTAACAAGGCCTTACTATGGCTAAACAAGTCATATCTTGTGTCCCAGCTCAGAAAAAAAAAAAATTTATTTAGTTGTACCCATTTGTTCACTCAGTATTTCTGACAGAGTACTTTCTAAGAAATGTTTAAAGTCTGCTAACTCATTACACTCCCAAAACATATGTTCCTAGTTATCACTTTATTCCCCATCATGCCTCCAACATTTGTTGTCTACCTTAGGAAAAATTCTTTGGAGTCTGCCCGATGAATAAAAGTACTTATGCAAACACTAACAAGCAAAACCCTAAATCTTCGGGACGTTGTTGCATATTTGGGGGCCATACATATGTCTACACATTGTTTCCTAGTGAATTGCATATCTTTTCTAATCTCCTCTGACTGATTCCTACAGTTATTGTGCAATATTTTATTTACAGGACTAATTAACCCTTTGTTAACAGCAACTTTTATTTTAGATTCAATTAAAAACTCTACTAAAGAAGGTCTTTCACTTAGGATTCCACCATCTCTTTCTCCTCGCCTATATTCTGATATCAATCATTGATAGGGAAGGCAGTCTCTAGCTTGCATTTCAAATGCCTTATTGTCTCTTCCCATTCTATTACCTTTCCCTCTCTGGTTATTTACTCCCACTAACTTGGTTCCTTTGCCAGTTTTCTCCAGTAAAGTACAGCTTTTTTAAAGTTGGTTTAGACTCTGATTTCCATTTTTAAGCAATTGCATTTTTGGCAGCCACCATATTTAGAATCAGCAAGGTCTTACTATGTTTAGGTAATTCTTAATTTGTATTATAGCTCAAGAAAATCATTTTCTTAGTTATACCAATTTGCTCACCCAATATTTCTGATAGAGTAGTCTGCAGGGAATTTTTAAAGTCTTCCAACTCATTACAATCCCTAAAAAATATGTTCCCAATTACCTCTTTTTCCCCCATCACACCTCCAACATTTCCTATCTACCTAAAGGAAAATTCTTTGAAGTCTATTTGGGGTATAAAAATATCTTTGTAAACACTTCCAAGCTAAGAGCCTAAATGTTCTAGACTTTGTTGCATATTTGGGAGTCATACATATATCCTCCCATTGTTTCTTTGTGAATTGCTTATCCAATCTATCTTCCCAATCCTCCTCTGACTGATTCTTATAGTTATCATGCAATATTTATATGCTGTACTGTCCCTTTTTTCAAAGCAGCTTCTGTTCTAGATTCTACTAAAAACTCTACCAGTGCTGGTATTTTGCTAAGGATCCTCCTGTTTTTCTCTATGCTTATACTCTGTTACTAATCCTTGTGAGGGAAGGTAATCTCTAGCCTACAGTCCAAATAAATGTTTGGCCTCTTCCCATTATATTACATTTCCCTTGCTAATTATTTGCTCCCAATATCTTAGTTCCTTTGCCAGTTTTCTCCAGTAAATTACAGCCTCTCTTTCCTATTGTCTGCATCCCTAATTGCAATCATCCCTATAGGCAGAATCTCTTTTTTTCCATTTCCTTGTTGGCTTAGTTCTTAAATACTTTCTGCTACTTTGTGAATATAATAGTCTGCATGGTTATTTCTATTCATCTTAAGGATCTGCATCCAAAATCCCAGTCTCTCCTTGTCTCTTTAAATTTCCATTGTTTCTGCTTGTGCTATGTATAGGAGCCTTAACTGTGTAACTGTAAAATACCCCTTCTAATCAGGTAATCCCAAATCACCTTGTTCTGTTGGAAGGATCAGCTTATTCCACTTGATCCTTGCAGCCTTCCCCTCCCAGATACAATAATTCAACTCTCTATTAATTGCTATCCACAACTTCCTTTCTGGTTGATAAAAATATACATGACCTGTGTATAAAACTAAGGGGACTAAAAACATTTTGACTGCTTGTATCTTGCTATCTATATCCATAAAACAAAGCTTCCAGTTTCTCAGTTTTTGTATTATATTTTGTTTAGTCTCTTCCCACATATCCTTAGCTGCCATAATGACCTGACCAAGGCTTTTGATATAATACCCCACTCAGGTATTATAAACAAGCTCATTAATTTAGGTAGAAATCCTTTTATCACCCACTGGATATCCAACTAGCTCACTGATAGGACCCAAGAGGTCAAAATAGATGAGGCCACCTCCATCAACAGATCAGTCACTAGTGGAGTCCCCCAGGGCTCGGTATTGGGCCTGCTCCTTTTTGGCATCTATTTCTCTACAACAGAAGCAAATGCTGAAGGTTTATGGTTGACTAAGTTTGCAGATGATTGCAAGCTGGAGGTTATCATTGATTCTCCTGCAGACACTAGCATTCTTCAAGAATGCCTGTCTCTGTCTAACATACGGTGCCAAAACCATGGTCTCAAACTTAATGCTAAAAAATGATTAAATGCACCTTTTTGTAAGTCGACCATCCCAGCTAATTACCATGTTGATAATACACCCCTAAGAGTTAACCTAGTGGTCAGGGATCTGGGTACACACATAGACAGTAGCCTTGCTTTCGACTACCATGTGGCCACAGTGATGAGGAAAACCCACTATTTTTGTGCAACTTATAAGAAAGGGCATGGCATGTGGATCCAAAGAGGTCATTATTCCACTGTACACTGCCCCTATCAGACCAGTAATAGAGTCCAATGCTCCCTTCAGTATGTACCTGACCAGACATATGCAACAACTAGAGTGACCTCAGAGGTTTCTTATTAAAAGAATACAAGGTATAACAAACCTGCCTTATGCAGAGTGCCTTAAAACCCTTTCCCTCTACTTAGTCTCCTATAGCTTGCTGAGGGGTGATCTATGCCTGGCTTACAAGGCATCCACAGATCCCACACTTATGAATTTCCTGCATATTTGTAAATCAAACAGTACCAGAAATACAAGGCTAAGGACCTAGATTTTGTCTGTGACTTAAACAGAACATGCTGGAGAGACACATATGTGACCCAGAGATTGCCCCTCCTATGGAACAAGCTTTCCATCCATGTGAAACTGAGTTTGTGTATTACCCAGTTTAACTGCAGTCTAGACCAGTAGATGGGGATTAGGAAATTTACACTGGGCCTGGCACCCTTGTTCCTTATGGACAGAAGAAGCTTATAAATGCCTGAACCTCAATGTCCTACTTGGATACAGGACATCATTATTCTTTCAGAAAAAACTTGGCTAGGCTTAGAAAGGTCCCCTGGGTTGTTAGCCTAGTAACTACCTATGAATCTATATATCTATTAGGTCACTAAGTAATCATTACAATATAGGACAATTGCTAAAGCTCAAGAAGAAAGGGTGGATGGAGAAAGACCATAGTCCATAATTCCCTGAAGAACCATTCTAGCGAAAGCTGGTCTCGCCCTGGAAATAAAAGCTAGCTTGTAAATTTTGGTAGACATGTGAGCTGAAGACCAAGCAGCTACCACTAAGATGGCTCTAGCATCCATCCCTTTCCAGAAAGCCTCAGAAGCAGAAACTGCTCTTGTAGAATGAGCCCTAACAGTCTGAGGAGGATTTCACAATGGTTAGAGTAACAAAACCAAATAGATTGGGAGGGCCATCAAGAAATGTTTTGTTTAGGTACAAGATGTCTTTTTTTTTTTTTTTTTTTTTTTTTTTTTTACCATCACAGGATAAAAAGTTGTGTTGATTTTCTAAGCTCATTAGTTTTGTACAGATAATATCTCAGCTGTCTGTGTATCCCTTCTCCCTTGATTTGAAGTTCGGGAGAGAAAATAAGGAGCTAGTTTGACTGAGAATAAATTCAGAGACAGCTGTAGACATAAAGGATGGGGTGGCTTTGAGACTCCTTCTATAGGTTTAAAGGTTCCTAGGTGTGTACTAGACTAATGACCACCAGGCCCTTTTTAAGCCTAGCCATGCATACCAAATCTCTGACAAGTTCTGGTACCTTTAATAGTGTAAGGAGGAACTTCAGATATTAAATATTTACAAACAAAGGGTCCTGGGAGATTAACCATTTACAGGCTGCCTGTGTCCATTAGAGACACAGTTGGCAAACCAGCACTGAATTTCCTGTCCCTCATCCAACTATCCAAGTTACACTTGAATTAGATTAAGGAGGAGCTTTGCTCCATATGGATGGGGAGCCTGTTCCATATTTATATCACAGACAGGGTTTAAGTCTTTAGAATGGGCAATTCTGGTTCTGTTTGTTTTGTGAATATGCAGGAGGTCCAACAGAGTGGAGTTTGGCAATGGCCTGTATGCCAGGCATAGATCTCCCCTCAACAGCCTGTAGGAGACAGAATACAAAGATAAGGCTTTGAGGCAGTATGCACAGGGTATGTTACTTATGCCCTGTGTTCTTTTAGTGAGGCACTCTGTGGATGTTCTGATTGTTGGATATGTCTGGTTAGGTACATACCAAAGGGGAAATTGTACTCAATGATAGGTCTGTTGAATGCTAAATACAGTGAAACAATGACCTCTTTAGAACTAGATGCCATACCTTTGTTTATACGTTGTACCACATAGAATGATTTCCTCAGTACTGTAGACACATGATAGTCAAAGGCTAGATTATTTTCTATATGTGTCCACAAGTCCCTGACTACTGTGTTGACTCTTAGAGGTGTATTGTCAATATGATAGATACCAGGGAAGGATGACTTCCTGAAAGGTACTATTATGAATTTCTTGGCATTTAGTTTTAGTCCTTGACTCTGACACAAGCTATTTGTCTGTGGCAGCCCCTCTTGGAAAACATTAGTGTTACTGGGGATTCGATGACTGCTCCTAATTTGAAATTGTCTACAGAGTTGGTCAGCCAGAGTCCCATGATATTGGCTTTGACTTCAGAGAAGTAAATGATAAAATGGAAGCTGTCCCAGAATTGATCCCTGGGGGACCCCACTTGTGATTGGGTTCTTTGTAAAGGTAGACTACTCAATTATAACTTCCTAGGTCATGTCTATGAGCCAACTGGCTGTCTACTGAGTGACATAAGGGTTTATACCTAACCTCTTGAATTTGTTAACAATGCCAGAGTTGGGTATTGTGTCAAATGCCTTGGTCAGGTCAAGGTAGGCAGTGTGAACCTTTTGCCCTCATCCATTGTTTTGGTGACCTTCTCAAAGAAGTCTACCAGGTTGAGTAGGCATAACATGCCCTTGACAAAACCAAACTGGATTGGCTCCTGTGTCTGGAGATTTCCTATGTTATTATTGATCATTTTTATGATAATTCTGTCCATGGCTTTGCATATGAGACTAGTGAGATTTATGAGTCTGTAGTTGGCCCACTTTTGTGCAGCAGGATGATTGTTGTTTTTCTCCATTTGTTAGGCATGAAGCCTGTATGAAGGCTATGATTAAACAGGGATTGCAGAGGCCTGATATGTCATGTTTCATGTTATTTAGAAGGCATTCTGGGATATTGTCTGGTCCCATTGAACCAGCATTTGTGGCCACAGAAACAGCATTAAGGACCTTTTCCCTAGTGATAGTAGGTGGACTAATATTTGATGGTATTTCCTGAGAGGAGCTTGTGGGGTAGAGATCATTTCAATCCTGTCATTGTGAAAAATCATGAAAGGCTGAATAGATATAAAGATGTGTAACTCAGATACCAGTCTAGCAGAAGTCATAGCAACCAGCAAACAGTTTCTCAAATTAAAACTTTTAGAGAAGAAGTAGCCTCAGGTTCCATTGAAGATTTAGTTAATTTTTCCCATAAATCTTCAAGTCAAAAGAAGACACTACATTTTTTCTTGGTGGTATGACAATTATTTGACTTGCTACACAGATGAAAGATTGGGAATCTGGTAGCAGACAGAATGAAATGGTTGAGAGATGTACCTTTACTGAAATTTATGCAAGACAAGATTTAAGCAATTCATACAGGTACTGGAGGATCACAAGTGACCCCATTTGAAATGAGTCCTGTGCTCCATTTTGGCACTAAAGAGAAAATCTTCTCCATTTGGTTAAGACATATTTTCTGTTAGCATGTTTTCTTCTCTCATTCAATACTTGTTGCACTTCCTCAGCAAAAAAGGTTCATGAAAGGGATCAAAAGCATATTATCCATACAGTTAGGTTTGGGTTTTTAATGTTTGGGATTAATCAGAGATCCACTGTCCTGTTTGAGCAAGTCCACTCTGTGAGGGAGATGTTGGTAAACTGCTTTAGGCTAGTTCATAAAAAGAGAAAATCAATGTTTTTCTTAGCCAAAGGAAGATTACCAGCAACATCTTCAGGGGGGTCTTTCCTGATCCTTTGAAAGACTTTGGAAATTACAGGATGGGGGCAGAAAAAATATACCCATCCAAGAGATTGAGAATGCATCTCCAAGTGCTTTTGCATGGTGCCCTGGAATATGTCTGCTTTTAGCTATCAGTTTAGGTAGGAGGCAGACAGGCCTGTTTGGAGAGCTTCCCACTGTTGAACTGTCTGCAAGAAGACTTCTGGATGCAGTATGAGAGTCTATCCTAGATCTGCTAAAAGGGTCCCCAACTGCATTTTGCTTTGTCAGGATGTAAACTACCTGTACAGTTAAGCTGTTATGAATTTCAATGCCCCAGGTAGTTATGACAAAATATTATTGATCTCAGCAACACACCCTGCTAGGGAACCCATATATCTACTTGCCTGAAGTTCAAAATCTCTCAGCATTATACAAACAAAACTTAACTACTACTGTCTAAAACTTGGATAATAACCTACTTCTCCATTCAGACTGGCTGAATTTCTTACAGTTTTCTGGTAACTCAAGATTTAGCAGATACTTATTATCACATCCCAATTCTCAAAGGTTTCAGGCATTTTTCAAGATTTTCTGTGTCTGATTTACATTTTCAGACTTCTGCTTTATATTTTAGTTGTCAATTGCTCCAAGAATTTTTACAAAATGCATAGCATCTGTAATGTCTCATTGCAAGTTACAAGGCATTCACATATTTTCATATTTAGACTCTTTCAGAACCTGTCAAGAATATGAAGAACTTTTTTATTAATCTGGAATTTTAAGTTAACCTATAGAAATCCTCTCTCATTCTATCTCACATGACAGCACTTCTGTGGTGACTCCTAGATATATTCCTAATGATGGCTTTTCTTCCTTAGGACAAAGTAAAGTTCTGCAAGAAACAGTTTGTGATATTTTCCTACTGGACTCAGATAACTGTCAGGGAATACTTCAGAATGCTAGGATTCATGGCTCTTATAATTCTCATGATTCCTTTAGTCAGACTTTACATGAAAAACATTCAGTGGTTCGTCAAATCAGTTTGGACCTACCAGCACCCCTATCCTTTCAGATCCCAATGCTGGGGTTTATATAAAGGGAGATACTCTGGGTGGTGAACCAGTTGTCTCTAAACCCAGGTCCCCACATTTCCCTTCCAGCCCCTACTCAGACTGTAACCACAGATGTCTCAGATGTTGCCTGGGAAGCTGTATGCAAGGGGGGTGAAAGTCCAGGGTCTATGAAACCAGCAGGACAAATTGAAACACATAAATGACAAAAAATGATGACATTAATAAATACACTCAGATCTCTAAACCACCTTTGGGCTCCAGACTCACTGTTTGTAATCGTAGTCAACACCACAGTGATGAGGTACATAAACAATTAGGGGTAACACGATTCTACCCCCTTTGCAGACCAGCTATGGTAGGCTGGGAGCTAGCAACTTGGCACAATCTGTTTCTCCAGGCTACTTACATCCTGTCAGAGCAAAAAACTGTAGAAGCCAGCTGAGCAGGATCAGGACAGAACCCCTCGAATGGAAGTTGCATCCAAGGATCTTCCAAGAATTGGTCAAATTGCGGGGAACTCCTCAATAAGATCTCTTTGCCTCAATTCATAACAGACAGTTTAACAAATTCTGCTCCAGAACTTCTTACACAAAGGCCTGGAAGATAAATGCTTTTTTATTCTCATGGTTGAAGATGTTTTTGCATGCCTTCAACCCTTTCCTCTGATAACCAGAAGTCTTCTAAAAATTCTGAAGGACTCCACGACGATAATTTGGTAACCCCATTTGACCCAGGTAACAGTGGTTCTCCCTTCTTTTGAAAATGATCAAAAGCAATCACCATACATTTCCTCACAGGATGGGCTTACATACACAACACACAGGGTTGTTGATCCACTCCAACCTATGATATCTTCTGCTCACTGCTGGATGATAGAATTTTAATAGCCTTTAGGCACCTGTCTTATGAGGGCATACAGCAAATATTATAGATCAAGTATAAAGTTTTTTTGCCATCTTTTTTGTTATATTTATACCATCATATTGTAAAGTGGGCTTTCTATTCTAAAATATGTTTTTTACTTTATTTACTTCAGTGGACCTGTATTTTGTAAGTGTAATAAACTGGTGTTTCTGTTTAATGTACACTGAGCAGCTGTCCAATTACTTCCTGATTTCATGTCATATAGCCTTTTAATAATGCATTAGTAGGGGGTTGGCACATTTCCTATAGTCTGCATCAGATTTTATTGCAAACAAAAAAAACAGAATGCAACACAATCAGTTAACCAGTCAGGAAATAAATCAATAAATAAACAAAGGTAAATAAATATAGGTACACTGAAGTAACTAGTGTAAAAAGTACACATTTTAGAATAAGAAACCCACTTTACAAGCTAAGGGTATAACTATAGCAAAAAGAAATGGTAATCAAACTTTGCACTTCATCTTTAAAGGAGGCTAAGAAATATGCTACCAATTATAAATCACTAAGTGGAAAAGATTTTCTAGTTGATGCCAAAGCAAAAAACAGAGTCCTTTTAAATCTCAGACACCTCAGGTTCTACAGTATTTGTGTGTGTTGTTATTATTCACTGGCTTTTCTTACAGGTTTATAGATTCATAGGCATTTACTCAGCTAATGATCTGTGGGGATTTTCAGAAGCATAGCCATGCATCCCTACGAGGTTTATTAGCCCTAAAATTATTATTACAATTAACCCAGAGCACTTTGTAATTTAACACAGAGCTTCTTGCATTTTTAGTATGAATATCGACAGCTGCAGGCATTTATATGTTACCTCTACCCATAAGGGACAAAGGTGCTAATCCATGTGTGAACTTGAGGTTTCTCATCCATTCGTCCAGTCTACACTTGAAAAGAGTAAGAAACATACTTTGCTTTACTTAGTGATGAACAAAATTCCAGAGAAGTGATATTCTCTGTGAAACATATCTATCCTTTATACAAGTTTTGTTTAAGTTGAAGAAGAGATTAAGACCTCTTGAGTGTCTATTTCTGCCACTATCAGTCTTTCTGAAGTACAGTAAATCTGAAAGGATGGGTTTGGTAGAGGATCTGTAAGTGAGGCAGAGATCGCCCTTCAGTAGTCTGTACAATACCAAGAAGTAGGATGAACCTTTGAGATGTTCAGTGTAGCTACTATGATTTTGGTCTTTTATTTTCTTGCTGAGAAAGCATTGTGGTCATTAAAGTTGTGTGAGGTATTTGGATAGGTACATGCATAATGGGCATTATAGTGAATGATCAGCCTAATAAGTGCAGAATACAGTGGAATAATCAACTACCTGGACCTTTACACCATACCCTTACTAATAAGCTCTGCAGTGAAAAAAGACTTTCTCACAATAGTGTATGCATGAAGATCAAAGGAGAGTTTATTGTCTACATGAGTTCCCAGGTCGCTAGCTACTGGATCAATTTTCAGGGATGTGTTGTCAATGTGATAGTTGCAGGGGATGTCATGCTTACCGAAATATACTATTATGCATTTCTTGGCATTTACTTTAAGCCATGTGTGTGACACCAACTATTTGTTTAGGAAAAGCCCTCTTAAAAGATCTTGGTGTCTTACATCCGAGTGACGACTCCAGGTGCATCTGCAGTTACCTCCTTCTGCTCCTCTAGGCGTCAAATATTGCTTGTTCATATTTGCATTAATACTTCCAAAACCATGCTACATACAAGGAATCTGAATATTTTATATTGAAGCATACATGATGGCAAATACAGTTGTATTGATATTTGACCTATGTCAATGAGCATTTGTTAGAACTGTAAGGCGATAACTTTATTTTTTAAAGTCTCATGCCACGCCCACTGGGAGTTAAATGTACACACTCAAAAGATCTGTACTGGAAGGAATGAGTTAGAGTTTATGGTGGCAACAAGCTTGCAGTCCTCTGCAAACCTGGTCAGCTTGTAGCCCTTAACATAAGCTTTGACCTTCAAAGAAGTAAATCTCAAAGAACAATGGCCCAAAGACCAAATCTTTTGGTACACCACTAGACACAGGTCTTTTGGAGGAGGAAGAGATCCCACCCTAATTTCATGGGTTTTATTTGTGAACAGTTTGCTATCCAATAAGTTACACAGAGATTTACTTTTAGCTGTGCTATTCAATAACTATGCCTGGGTGTGGGATGGTGTTGAATGCTTTTGCAAGATCTAGGTAAACAGTTTGTACAGATTTTATCAGTTGCTTCAGCAACCTTCTTAAAGAAGTTGACCAGATTAAGTAGGCAAGATTTAGACCCTTGACAAAACTGAACTGATTTGAGTAGAATTTTTAGGTTGCCAGTGTCCTTATTTATTCATTTTATAATTATCCTTTCTATAGCCTTAAAGATCAGACTAGTCAGACTTATTGGTCTATAATTGCCCAGATCCACTGATATGTCACCTTTGTGCAGGAGGATTACTTCTGCAGTCCACCACACCAAAAATATAGCTGACTCATCTAGACTGGTTTGGTGACCAAAGTGAATAGCAAAAAAAAAGGAACTTTAGCATACTGTAGAAAGCCAATAGGTTCATTAACTTTTACAGCAGCAGATCTATGACCCCCTCAGCTTGTGAAGTGAAGAGCAAAAAAAAAATAATGTTGTACTGACATTTCAGTATGACAAAAAAAAAAAGGAAGCAGGAGCTCTCGATTGTGCCCCCTTAACTTTGAGCCCCCTTCTCCCCACCCTTGCCTACACTCAACACCATGTATTCAGCAAAAATGCTGTATGGAGGCTGATATTAAACAGCCTCTATAGTGGGGGTTGAGAAGTACTGTTTCAGGCTTACCAGTAGGCATTCTGGTATGTTAAATGGCCCTGTAGAAGCAGTGAACCTGGCCTTAGATAGTCCTTTGAGGACTTGTTCTTGGATGATTTGAGGGGGCTGTGGGTGCTGGTATGTATTTTTGGACTATGGGAGGAAGGTTGGTAAAATGAGAGCTAAACATATTCACTAGTAGATTGGCAATGTCCTCTGGGTTGCAGTATGTGATATTGTGTAGTATTAGCTCTGTGCAGTTTTGAGCATTGTTTTTGACATTTCTAACATACCTGAAGAAGTCTTTGAGATTGTCTTTTGCCTAGGTGGCTATTTTTACCTCATATCTGGTTTTGGTTGATTTGATCAAGGACTAGAGCTCCCTGTTATGTTCAACAAGAGCATTTTTTGTATTTGGAGAAATGTATTCATTTTTACATCCAATGAGCTTTTCACTTTTATTGTAAAGCCTGTTTATATTTGGGTTTATTTTTGAATATGGCATTGCAGTTGCTTTGATGCATCTATGCAGCTATTTACATGTATATAAAATTCTGTGGTGAAGGATTTAGCACTCACAGAGGGGTCGTCAGGGTGATAGGGAAAGATTAATGTAGTCAGGTCATCACTAGTGGATTAGCTTTAGCATAATTTCTGAATACCAGGCTATTTAAAGATGTGTCTGGCTTCAGTCTTATAATGAATGTGACTGATTTATGGTCTGATTTGACTTGAGAGGAGGTTACAATTGGTGAGGAAAAGAGATGTCTCATATTGATGAGAACCAAGTCCAGGATTTTGTTTCACTCCCAAATGGGATGTGGACTAACTGGTCCAGCAAGCTTGTATTTATGAAGTCCAGAAATCTCTGGGCATACACGCTTGGAGTTGCAGTCTCTCATTTGACAGAAGGATAGTTGAAGTCCTGTAGGAGCATGGTGTTTGATTGAATTCTTAGATATTCCATACTAGTTGACCAGGATGTATGGACCAAGTGGGGCATAGAGAGGGATCCTATAGTTAGCTACAATGTGATATTAGGATTTGTAAATAGTAAGCTGGATATGGAAGAGTTCCAGGTCATTATTCTGTCTAACAAGCGTGGAGGTGAAATTTTGTTTTACAAATACAGAAACCCTGCTTCCTTTAGTGTCTACATCTAATGCTGTGGGCATGAACATGTGGTAGATATCGAAGCCATACACTGATGGACTGGCCTCATGTCTTGAATAAGTTCTTCATGATGACGCATATATCAATGCATTCCAGAATAAGGAGTCCCTGTAAGGAGTAGAGTTTTTGTCATGGACCCTAGCATTGAGCAATAATATCTTAATGTTATCTGGATTCTGATTTGTTATGCTGGAAGCTTTTGAAGACTGACTTCACCTAAAATTGGCACTATGGACTGCATAAGGTTTTTGCTAATATAAGAAAACCTTAGGAGGAGATGTGCAAGGACTCTCTGCAATCTCTTCCCGGGCTGTTATATACCATATCCCCTTTGAATGACACCAGAAGCTAACCCAATCTTTTGTTCATTCTGTGACATCATTCTTTGTGACAGTAAAATGCTGCTTAGGGCTAGGTTCATATCCATCTCAGACACGTATTCTGAGAGCTCTGTCATATCACTCTTCTTATAATACAGGGAGGTGCATCTCAGGTCATTTACTCCTACATGTACCATTTATGTGACATACCTGTGAGAGAGGGGAGCTTTGAGCAACCTATCTGTCCCTGGAGGAGTGGTTTCAGCCCAGAAATTAGTAGTTAGCTATTTTGGGCTAATTTCTATCTCTTTCATTTCCCTGCTATAAATACTGTATTTGCCCAGTTTTGCGCACCGGGCAGCTCCAGTTAGCTAGGGTAAAACTATCCCTGGCTCCACAAAGTCTCTTCTTCAATTTTTCCCTTGGAACTAGACAAACTTTCAACTTAAGCACTCAAGTCATTCATTTCTCAGCCCGGCACTTGCTCAAACCTTATAGAAAACACTAGCACTAGACCCTCCTGTACTGTACAGAAGGACAAGGCTCTCTATTCAACCTTACCAGCCATCCAGTAAAACAGTTCACTCTACCTATCCAGGCATGTCCAAAGGGCAGTTTCAGGTTTACTCTCCAGTCCAACTGGTGAGTCTGGGCATTTTGAGGCAATGTTACAACTGCCTCATGTACACAGCCAACCCCCTCCTCCTACCACCAAACACTAATACATGCGAGAGATGCAATTATACAGCCAAACTGGAGGCTAAGCTTTCTCAACCCAAGACTGGATCAGACAGTCAAGAGGAGAAGGGAAAGACTTGCATCACACCACCAGTCTCACATAGACCCATTAAACTAGCACCGGCAAAAAACACACATAAATACATGAAAACATACTCGGAGGCTCTAAATAAAAATCTACAAAACCAACAGAGACCTCCAAAGCAAACATCCAAGCAGCCTCCACCCCCAACACAAACCATGTAACACATATTTCACAAAACCAGTGTGCCATGCAATTACAGCCCTTAAGGCAAAATAACATACCCAACATACTAGTAATAGGTGACTCTATAGTCAGGCACACTGACATCCCACTCACTAGGCTGAATAAGGAGAAAGTTACTGTTAGCTGCCTGTCGGGTGCCAGGATCCGCCACATAACACAAGCACTCAGGTCACTCCAGAACAAGTACAAATATGACTCTGTCATTGCCCATGTACCTCCCTGGACTACATGAAAAGAGACACGGAAGAGCTCTCTGATCACGTAGCCCAGACCGGTATGACCCTGACCTTGAGTAGCATCCTGCCCTCACCAAAAATGATACCACGGTATAAAGACAAAATTCTCGATTTCAACAATTGGCTAAGTTTCTGGTGTCATTCAAAGGGGATCCAATGTCTGTCTGCCTGGGATGACATGCTCGACAAGCCACCCTGCTTCGCTAGAGACGGCTTGCACCTGGTCACCCTTAGGCTTTTGAATACTGGCCAAGGCTCTTGCCACTCCCATAGTGCCTTTTTTAGGCAAGGCTCAAAAGACAAACCCACCGCCATAAATAGCACAAGTAACAAAAAACTGAGGGTAATGCTACTCAATGCCAGAAGTCTAAACCTCAAAATGCACGCACTCGAGGCACTCCTCAGTATGGAGAAAAGCGATATATGTGCAGTAACAGAAACTTGGTTTAAGGCTTCAGAGAGCATCCCAGCACTGCCAGGTGACAACTCATACCATACATTTCGGCCACAGAACCCAAACCGAAATACAAAATGTGGGAGCGTATCCATATTCATCAAGGATACCCACACCTCCAGGTTAGTGACACAGCACAATGCTTCAGAGATCATCCACGTGCAACTAACAATGGGCAAAACTGCATTTCAAGTTGTAGCTTGCTACAGATCACCCACCATGTCCCAGGACCCCCCATTCTGCGTTTCTGAAAACACTGGGAAACATAAAGGTCCTTCCAAACACCCTAATATTGGGTGATTTCAATTACCCAAACATTAACTGGGAGAACTACTCAAGTACTAACTCCCATGCCCAACATTTCCTAGAATTTATAAACTCAAACGCTCTGGTTCAGCTAGTCAACACTCCCACCAGAGGTGACAACATATTGGACCTGGTCATCACCAACATAGGCGACCAGTGTTCCACACTCGTTGGTTAGATCTGACCATAAACAAATCACTTTGGATATCCACATTCCACCCCCACCCCCAGACAAGAAAACCACTGTGAAAAACTTTTCAAAAGCAAACTTCACGTTACTTAAGACTGAGGTGGAAAGTTTCAAAGACCCCATTCTGAAAGATAATGCTGTCCAAGCTGCAAAATCCTTTTTATGGGCACCTACAGTAATGCATGGATTGTGCCATCCCAAGCAAAACCAAGACTCACTCCTCCAAGAAAAGAAAACCAGTCTGGTGGACCCCTGCCATAAACAAGCTATACAATGTAAGGAGGAAACTAGTACAGAAAAGAGTAAAATCCCAAGAAGGGAAGACATCCCTGATCAGTATCAGCAAGAAACTACGATCCCTCATAAAATCATCCAAGGCGAGCTTTGAAAGAAAAATTGCCAATGACTCCAACGACAACCACAAGGCATTCTTTAGCTATGTAAAGAATCTAAGTGGCAATGCTCAGATCTGCTCAGAGTTAGTGCAGAATGGCACAAAATACACTGAACTGACCAATATCGACAACATCCTGGCAGACAGGTTCAGAGCAAACTTCACCCCCCTCTCACCCCCAAAAGGGCCCATGACCATACCAGAAGAATGTAGAGTCCCTGAAAGCACAGACACTCAGGTTAAAACAGCCCTCTCCAAAGCCAAAAACACAGCATCAATGGGACTGGACGGTGTCCCAGGCTGCGTCTTACATGAGCTCAAAGATGAACTAAACCCTCACCTAAACACACTTTTCAAACACAGCCTCTCCACGGGCTATGTACCCATAGAGTGGTGCACAGCAATGGTTATTCCGCTCCACAAAGGTGGAGCCACAACAGACCCCGGGAACTATTGCCCTATAAGCCTGACTAGCTTGGTCTGCAAGGCTATGGAGTGCATCATCATGGAATTCATTAACAGTGACATTGGGAACCTCCAAACACTTTACCCTACCCAGTTCGGCTTTGTTAAGGGCAGAAATGCCTCCTAAATCTGGTGGACTTCTTTGAGACAGTTACCATGGCTATAGATGAGGGAAAGGTGGTACACACAGCCTACCTAGACCTCACTAAGGCCTTCAACACCATTCCCCATTCTGGTATTATAGACAAGCTTACCAGCCTGAACATAAGCCCCTACCTCACAAGATGGGTTGCCAACTGGCTCACAGACAGAACCCACATGGTGAGAGTTGCGGGAGCTAGGTCCGACTCTTAACCGGTTACAAGTGGCATTCCCCAGGGCTCAGTCCTAGGACCCCTCCTGTTTGGCATATACTTTTCAGAGGTATAGGCAAGCACAGGAGGACTATGGCTGACTAAGTTTGCAGATGACTGCAAACTAGGGGCTATAATTGACTCTCTGGCTGAGACAGACATCCTCCAAAAGGGTCTCACTGAGATGGACACCGGGTGTCAAAATCATGGCCTCAAGCTAAATGCCAAAAAGTGCATAGTCATCCCCTTTGAAAAAAACAAAGTACCCACAAACTACCACATAGGTGGTAGTCCCCTAAATATGGAAGACGTAATAAGGGATCTGAGGACCCAAGTAGATAGTAATCTCACCTTTGATAATCACATTGCCAAAATGGTTAGAAAATCCTTCTACGTGGCCCACCTAATCACAAAAGGGTTCGCATCCAGATCAAAAGAGGTCATTGTGCCCCTCTACTCATCACTCATCAGACCCATCATAGAGTACAATGCCCCATTTGGGATGCACCTTACAAGACATCTGCAACAGCTGGAAAGACCACAGAAGTACCTCACCAAGAGGATCACTGGCCTCAAACAGATGTCCTATGCAGCTCGACTGAAGAAACTCCAGCTGTACTCGGTTGCATACCGCCTACTCAGAGGTGATCTCTGCCTGACATACAAGGCCATGTCCAACCCAGAATTGATGGACATGCTCCACCTAAAGAAAACCTTATCCCCTATGGCCACATGCTCTAGGGATCTAAACCTCACCACAACAATAAATAGGACGTGCAGAGACTTCCCATGTTTTGCTAATACTCTTCAAAAGAAACCTTGATGAGTGGATGGAAAACAGAAAGTTTACCCCAGGGATCACTTCAGTGGCTCTGCTGGACAGAGGCACATGGAACTAATCTAAGGGGGCGGCGAAAGCCAGCACATTCTGGCTAGGCATATAAATGCCTTCGGGCAGATATCCTAGTACCTAACTATGAACCTATGAACCTATATATATTGTTTTTGTGCAAGAATGTCAATGCATGCATGATGTGATGAATGCTGGCCCCCAAAAGGTAACTGACTGTGATACTCTCCTTCCTCAGTCTGGAGTGTGGTGCATCAATGTGCCTCACTATGGAATCTCCTATGACTAGGATATTGGTTTGTGAGCAGATTTGCCTTATGGACTTTCAAACTGATAAACTGTAAGGTACAGATGCACAGTTTGTGGGGACGCTGCTTGAGATGAGTGTTTGAGAGGTTGCTGAAGGTACTTGTTGATATAGTGCCATTTGGGAGGCTTGTTTGGTTTAGTTAGATTACTTTTAAAAGCCTCCAAATATGCAAGCATATGTGTTTTGTCTGTAATGTGTGTGGTAGGTATAATGTGTTGCAGTGTGTTACTGACAAAGAGTTTGATATTTGTAGCAGCTATGTGAAAGATCCTTGCCTCCAATGGCATTGTATAACTACAGCTCTCTCACAAACTATATCATATTGTTTAAATATTATGTAGTTGTCAATAAACATGAAACAATTTCTACATTGTCTCAGGATGCCCACTTCCATCAACCTGGCCACAGAGACAGTTTGGAAATGCAAATCCGTAGTTCTAGATGTTTATGTGTATGTGGGCTACAGGGGTGACTGGTACCAGTAAGGTTTAGAACTGCTTTACTCGAGTGCTATTTGGGTAAAATTGACAATCTAAGCCTGAACACAAAAAACAATGCTCTTCTGTGCACAAACCTTGTACTTGTCACACAACTGTAGAGTATTGATTACTCAAGGGATTTAAGAGGTTAGCTTTATAGCAGAAAATCACACTCTGGGGTTCTTTTAGCAGTCACAAGCTCGAAAAAGACTCACTTTCTCTCTACTCCCAGCAGAGTGTAAGCCAAAGCTTTCTTACTATAGATTACAAAAAAGCAAAGAATAAGAGCAAATCTAGCAGGTTTTAAACTCTACAGGGTGGAATAAATGCAAAAACAGAAAGTAAGTACTTAATAGTGAAGTTTATAGCTTGCAGATGACAAAAAACAATGTAGTAGAAGTGGAGTGAACATCAAGCATTGGGAAGTTCTGAGTAAATGAACTAAGCGTCACATAAAGCAACTAACCTACTAACTTATAGAGGCAAAGAAATACCAACAAAAATTCAAACAGGCTTCTGGACAATAGTGAAAAAGAACAAGAACACTCTTTAATTCATTTAATAATCTCAAGCTCAGAAAAGAACTGCTTCCTCTCCGCTCTCACTAGAGTGTAAACCAAATGCTTTCTTAAATACAGATAATAAAAAAAAAAATTGTATACCACGTGGAGGAAATAATGTGTCTTGTTCTTTCATTGAAATTTACCTCTCAGTCAGCTCTTCTTATCTGACCACTGTCCCTTGCTTTCTACCCTGCCTCAAGTGAAAGGTTTTTGAAGGGGGTTTTATTTATTTATTATTTATTTTTTATTTATTTGACATTTGTTTACCGGGGAAGTCTGAATGGGCAGGATTGCCCATTTTCATCGGAGGCCTGCAAAGAAAAGCTCCACACAATACAAAAAGTACAAGAACAACTAACAATACAATATGACAGTCCAAAGCATGAGAAAAGATTTACAAAAATTTAGAAAAGAAGCTAACTAACTTGCAAAAGATTCCTACATGAGCATTAATAGTACAGATAAGAGATAGGAATATTAGCAATTTTGTTAAACAAACAAGTTAAACTGAAAAAACTCGGTACAAAAATTCCATGAACATTAGTGTATCGTGTTACAAAGGTTTATATGTATTAGAAGTTGTGAGAAAGCTTAGTAGCAAATATATACAGAGGATGTGGAGACAGAGTGTACTAGCCTGTGTCAGAGCATGTACATATCGAAGACAGAGAGAGAGAGAGAGAGAGAGAGAGAAGATTTTAGTTGTTTTTTAAAGCTGGCTTTGTTTGTCTGTAACCTGCCTTTGAGTGGAAGGAAGTTCCACATTTGTGCATTAGTTCAACAGTAAAAGGAATCTCCTGAGTTGTATCTACTTTTGGATACTTCTACCAGTCCTCTGTTGGTGGACCTTAGCTGAAGGATGTGATTGTAGTGGTTGATAAGGCCATCTAGGGCTGGGGTTTTGTTGGGGTGACAGAGAATTTGGTGGGCAAGGGTGAGTTGATTTAGGGTAAGTAAGTTAGGTAATTCTAACCAGGATAATTTTGGAAGGGCTTGACAATGGTGAGATCTGTAGGAAGATTCAGTAGCGAATTTTGCTATCTTGTGGTAACAGATGGATAATTTGTTTAGCTCACTTTTATTTAGGTTAACTAGGATGGGAGAAGCATAGAGTAATGTGGAGAGTAGTTGGGTTCTTGCTAGGGTAGTTTTGCTATAGGTCAGGTAATTCTTACATCTGTAGAGCTTACCTCTCAAGCTCTAAGAGCAAGAAATCTGGACAAAGGCATTTATAAAAGTGGAACAAAGGCCCAAAAATAGGAACAATTTTTAAATATTGGTCATACAAACTTAGAAAGTTGACAGAATAACAGGTTTTGTATTAGCATGAATATTCTGAAGTGTGTGAATTCTGAAACTCAAATGCCTGTCGTTATTTTCTAACTTCACTCTTTAATGATTTACCACTAATTTGCCAGAAAACCACAATTTTATGAAAAACGGACCAAGAATATGAGGCAAAAATCTGTACATTCTGCAAAAATGTGTACATTTGAGAGGTATGCTGTAGAATGGGCCTAGCTTTTGTGCACTTTTGTTATGGTTTGAGCTATGTACCTGTCGATTTTCATGTTTTGGTTGATGATAATACCTAATAGATTGGTGTATGCAACTGGTGTGATATGGGTGCTGTCAGAGGCAATAATTGTAAAAGGAGGAATGGGGTCTATAACTTTAGAGGGATGAAAGAGCATAAGCTGTTTTTTTTTTGGGGGGGGGGTTAAGTATCAGTTAAGAGTCTCCTAACCAGGTTTCAATGGCTGTAAATGATTCTTGGATTATTTTCTGTAGAAGTTGTAGAGAGGGGACAGAACAGATTAGGGTAATGTTGTTGGCATATTGGACTAAGCTTGCATGAGGAGTGGCTTTAGAAGGTTGCTTGTGAATATAATGAAGGGCAGGAGACTGAGTATAGATCCTTAGGGCACTCCTAGGGTGACAAGGAGTAGAGGAGATAGAGTGTCCTCCCATTTAACGGCTTGATGCCGATTAGAGAGATAGTCTTTAAACCATAGGAGTTATTAATTTTAAGTTCTGAGAGAACAATCAATAGTTTGTTAAGGGAGACTGTATCAAATGTTTAGCGAGGTCTAAAAAGACAGTTGATACTAGACTGCCTGCATTTTGCTTTTGATTGACATGATTGGTGAAACTGATAAGGGTGGTGGTGGTGCTGTGGCCAGGTAGAACACCATGTTGAGTTTGAGTGGGGATAGTATGGTTATCGGGCGGTAGTTGGATAACTCAGTAGAGTTTCTCCCCTTGTGTAGAAGTATTATGTGTGAGATTTTCCAGAGGCTTGGGACTTTCTGCTCAGAGATTGACCTGTTTATAATTATAGACAGAGGGTATGAGATAGCTTTGGCTGTGATTCAGAGGTATCCTGCTGGGAGTTTATCAGCAGCCAGGGTAGTGGGTCTTAAGTTGGACAGGTATATGAAAATTGTACTGGTCTGGACCGGTTGGAAGAAGAAATATTTTTGGTCAGACGGGGAGTATGATAGGTTTGGGAGGGGTGTTGGTGGAGAATTTGTTGACAGTTTGAGAATGGAGTTGGTAAAATATTCATTGTATTGTGTTGCAATCCTATTTATAGATGTGCCAGTGTTTGGGGTTGGGCTGCCAGTCTTACCAGGTTGAAGAATTTTATTTATGGCAACCCAGAATTTTTGAGGGTTAGCTTTGTGCTTAATTTGTATATTGGAATTTGTGAGGGTTAGCTTTGTGCTTAATTTGTATAGTGGGCTAATGTATTTTTTACCTGTTTTTATTTATTTTCTTTGCTTTATTAATTAATTGCCTGTCGGTATTAGTTTTGCTGTTATGTCAAGTGTTCCATGCTTTATCCCTTTGTTTTAGTAGGAGACAAGTACTTTTGGAGAGCCAGGGGGCAGAGTTGGACTTTGTCTGAATTATTCTTGGGGGGGAGACAAGTTGGTTAAGTGCGTTTAGAAAAGTGGAGTTAAAGTGGTCTACTACTTATCTAGGGGGAGGCTTTTTTTTTTATTATTCACATCATAAAAAGAAATTTACATGCAAAACCAGGACCCACTGTTTGGTCGCTTCTATGTTTTTTAGGAAATGGGAAGACTCTTTTACAGGTAGCAACTGGGTCTTCTGTGCACAAATTTACCATGCACTACAAGCTGGATTCTTTCCCTAGGTCTAAGACTATTCTTCTAGGGCTCCTGATCTCTGATCCTTCTTCCTCCTTCTTTTTCTTCTTAGTTATGGTATTCTCAATCGTATAGCTTAGTCTACTGCAACAGTGATTGAATGATGAGCATAGTACAGCTGTGTAAAAAAAACTTACCATAACAGGAGATGCTTCAGTAGCAACAGTCACTCTACATTCTCTTTTATTTTACTGATTTTTATGCATGACTGAGGGTTTTTTCCTCCCCCTCCCTAGCACATACCTAGCTGGAAGGGTTTTAGTCTTCCTTGTTCGGAAGCATGAACATCTGAGCTTTGGTGCCTGTACCATTGTATTTATACCATTTCCACGCCATACAAAGGAATGGGCACATGAAAAGAGACTTAAATCTTTGGAAGCTGGGCACGGGTCCAGTCCTGGGCAGGACACTTACCATATAGCTTAGGCTACTGCAAAAGTGATCTTTTTTGAACATCTACTATCATGATAAGTTTATGTGTTATAGCATGACATCAAGAAACTGGTGGAGTATCTTTGAAGCAAGTGCCTGGGATTCACCCACCATGCTCCCCAGAAGTCACTGAAAGGCATATTTAATATTTTCAAAGCCACACATTCCTTGGTGTCTACATGAATAGGAACTCCACACATAAAACTGACCTGCAAATAGTGGATATGTATCTCATCCAGCTCTTACATGATGTCTCAATCCACACGGTTATGATACACTTGTTGTTGTTGTGTCTTTCGGCTTTTCCCAGTTAGGGGTCACCACAGCGGAACTCCGGTCCGCTAATGATTGGCAGTAGATTTTTACGTGCTGTGTTGCCGGCCCTGATGCACAACCTTCAACAAAGGTACGCTCATTCACGCATGTCTCCACACAGGAGACGCTCTAGCTGAGAATCGAACAGGACAACGTCTTACTGTGAGGCGACAACGCTATCGCAGCACCACCACCGCAGTGTGTTATGGAAGCCATGGTATGTTTGGTGTGGACAGATGATTCTGTAGCATTGAGGTTTGACAAATCTCTGTTACTACACAAAAAGAATAGCCTCTTGCATGTACATATTTACTAATATAGTGACTACACCTTAAATCTTTTCTTGATCTAGCTCCCATAATATAATTTTTTTACTGTTAACATCAGTTCTGGATGTAGTTACTTATCATGTGAAATATATGTGTTTCTGAATTGTGCCACCATATTGTTTACCCAATTTGCATATGCTAGTGCCCTCATTTTAATAATGTTGCCAGTTTCTATCATTAGTTTGGGTTGGATCCCTTGTCATTTCTAATGCCTGTGAAACTTCATTTTCTGTCACCGATCTTTGATACAGGTCTGATAGCTTTCATAATGATTTCTAAGGCCTTTCTAAGGGGTGCCATTCTTATCAGATCCACATTAAAAGACCATTTTCCTGTATGGAATCCCTATTTTGTAATGGAAAAGCTAAATTCCTCTAAATCAGCATCAATGGCAGAGCTGAACTTTATATAATGTAAAACTCTCTAGGTGGTGGTTACCTTACCAAAAAGAATTTCTGAGCTTCAGGCTTCTTTGTGTCAAGCACTAATTTAAGTTATTACTTGGATGGGTGCGCTATTCATTATAACCTCCTCAAACCAGACTAAAAGCTGTTGCCTGTATTAGTAAGAACTCTGGTAATTTGCAAAGGAAACAGGAAATACTGCACAGTCTAGTAATCTGCAATTTGATGGCAGCTTCAGAAAATGAAAAAAAAAAAACTGTGGGTGTAGGAAGTAAAGTGTTAATATGTCTCAGAGTTTTAATCAAAGTGAGTTATATCACCATCTGCATCCTACACTTCGGTTAATGTCAGTTTTCTCTGAACCTGTTGTACTTTGCACAAATGCATAGAAAATACACAAGATATGACAGATTACACATTTTAGATATTGTGCAATATTTTATTGTTTACAAACAATATCAGAAAAATATTCTGAAGTAAAAAAGGAATATTTGCCTGGGTCTGTGTGGGACTGTTTTTACCTACTCAGATCAGGGACCTAATGTTCAAAAACATGACAGACATAAGATGTAGTGTTTTATATTGATTCTTCTCAAGGGCCGTGATGCAGTATAAACTCATGTTTTTGGAGTCAGCACACAGGCGCTTTCCTTGTAGGGCCTTATGTTACAAGACTGAAAAGCTGAACAGCACTCCAGCCATAAATTCCACTAGAGAATCACCAGATCAGATGAAGCAATGTTTTCTTACAAAATAGTCTGACAGCAACATAAAAATAAGTTTGCTAAGCACATAAGGTACTAAGCTGCTATTTGTTTACCCTAAACAAGCACTTTTGCATTGGAAATATTGATAAAGTGTTGCCACTCTGATTAGCTCTTGCCCGACTTATTTTTATATCATTGTACAAAGTCCCTTTTGTTTTGTTTTTTTTTTTTTTGTTTTGTTTTTTTTATATTTTTATCTCCTCACCTTTTCTTTGGTAGACTGCACTGGGTCACTGCCTTCAAGGCCCATGAACCAGGCTTGCTGGATATTCTCTCTCCAACTGATTCAAGGTAGCCAGGTTTAAATCATCCAGGCAAGGCATTATTACTGTGGGTACAGAAAAACTTGATTTCTGCCACTACAGCTATAGTTCTGACAAAAATGAGTCAATGGGGTATAAAAATAATCAAGAGTGGGTTGGAATTTGCTGGAGAAAATTAGGGAGCAAATAGCTAGAGAGGGAAATGCTATAGAGTGGTATGAGGCCAAGCAGAAGTCTGGACTGTAGACTAGAGACTGCCTTCCCTACCAGTGATTAATATCAGAGGACAGGCAAAAAGAGATAGTGGAATGCTAAGAGAAAGACCTCCACTGGTAGAGTTTTAGCTGTGTCTAGAATATAAGCTGTTGTTAAAAATGGATAATTAGTAGTGCATATAACATATTGCATAACTAAAAGAATCAATTAGAAGAGGTTATAAAAGATTGTAAGAGAGACTGGAAAGGCAACTTACCAACAAATAACGGGAGGATGTTGCATGTACGTACCTTTTGGTATGTACCTTTCCAAGCACCTGCAGGAATTGGAGAGACCACAAAGGTTCCTCACAAGGAAAATTCAAGGTCTTCAACATCTGTCCTATGAGGATCGTCTGAAATCATTATAATTTTATTCTGTTTCATACAGACTAGTCAGAGGTGATCTCTGTCTTGCATATAAGGCAATCTTTGACGCTGCTTTATTGGAAATGCTCCATATTGGTAGGTCAAATGGTACATGGGTTACTAACTCTAATTGTCTTCACCTGGTATGTGACATGCAATCTGGATGACTGGATGGATAACATAAATTCACCCCAGGGGTTCCACCTATGTCCCTCTTAGATAGGGGTGATAGGTGCTGATCGTGGAAATACAGGTAACACTTGGCTAGGCTTGTAAAGGCCCCAGTGTCATTAGCTTAGTTACCTCTTATGATCGTATGTCTCCCAAGCATGTGACAAATTTCATAAAGTTTGTAATTTTTGCTTGAAATTGTTTGTTTATATATTTTTATACCTCAAGCACACTTCACAGAATTTTTTCTCAGGCAGAGAGCAAATGCTGGAGGTGTGATGGGAAAGAGATTAGTAATTGGGAACATGTTTTGGGGGGTGCAGTGAGCTGGAAGTTCTAAAAAAATCCCTACAGAGTATTTTGTAACAGATGTTAGAAGGCAGATGGTTGAAACTAAGGAAAGGAATCCTCAGTGGCGGAACATAGGTGTCAAAGGTGGAAGTGCACAAGTCAAAAGTAGCCAAAACTGTGTTAATGACATCAACAGAAATGATAATCTGGGCAAAGGTACTAGCTAGTACAATGTATAGTAATCCAAGACTGATGAATATGGTTTTGGACAGGATGTTGGGAATGAAGGACAAAGGGAGAAAATATTTTTTGTTACTAAATATTCTCAATTTTCTTTTATTTTAAGAGAGACAGTATTAAAATTATGGCCCATTGTTACTGGAGAGGATAAGGTGGGTAAGTTATTTCCAACAACGGTCACTTTTTCCTATGGTAGATATCCAAATTTAAAGGAAATATTAAACATTAGAAGTAAGTTGATGAGTAACATCAAGAAAGGAACCTACCACTGTGGTAATTGTAAGGTGTGTGCTAGGGTCAGAAGTCTTGATGGAACTAAAATCAATAATGTATGTTACAATGCTCTGGAATATTTTGATTGTAATTCATCGGGGGTGGTTTATATCATAGGTTGTGGTTGTGCAAAACAGAAATGGTACATTGGACAAACTAGTAGGAAAGTTAAACTTAGAATTCTGGAGCATCTGGGGGACATCAGACACAAAAGATTAGATAGTCCGGTGGCCAAGCACTTTTGGGAAGAGCACAAAGGGTTTCCTGAAGGGTTTATTTTTTGTGTTTTGGGGAAACTAAATGTTTCTGGTGAGACTAATGCATGTTTTCACAATAAATTATTGGAAATGGAGTCTAGATTCATCTTAAATTATAATACTCTTTTTCCAAATGGGATGAATTTGGAAGTGTAAAAATTACATAAAGTAAACATTTGTGTTAGGTTTAAACATATTAAATGTATAATGGTTTGGAGTGTATTAAACATAACTATCACATCATTATACATATTTTGTATTAAAGAAGTGTTTGTCATGGAAGATAAATTATAATTAAATTATATTACTATATTTAATACACAACACATATTTTATACATGAGGTGAAGTATGAAATTTTAAAGGTGAAGTTGGAAACTTCACATGATAAAATATCGTTGGTAAAAGTCAAGGTTTGGAAAAAAATCAACTGAAAATGTTTAATTGTTTTATTGAGTCAATTACTTATGCAAATGTTTGGAAAATGTGTTACAAAAGGGGTGGTGTTTGAATTAGAATGTATTCCATGAGAAGGCGAAGGCCGAGGTACCAGAATTAAAGACATTTTCTGCACAGTTGGACTGTTTGTGTTTAAGCATCATTGGTATTTTGGATTTTCTGAATTGTGTTTTTGGACAGGATGGGCCTAAGACACTGAATGTTCACTCCCAAGTACTATCCTAAGTAGAGAGGAAGGTGGAAACCTGTGTCAGGCAACATGATTTAGTTTGTTTCTTAGATGCAGATATTGACTTTGGTGACCGTTTTACATTATTCTTGTTAAAAATGTCATATCAGAGCATTTGGCAGAATATCTTCATGGGAGTCGCTATAGAATTTGGAGACTGATCTGTATTTTTCAGACAAAACCTCTTAATTATCAGATTTTGATTCACTGGCAATGTCAGACATTATGGTGGTTTCAGAACCCACTAACCTCCTAGGTTTTCACCATTCTGAAAACATTTCTAGTTTTGGTAAAATATTTTCACATGCAAAACAAAATTTTAAAAAAAGCATAAACAATCATTTTTTTTTTCAAAATGGAAAGCTCCCCCCCCCCCCCCGCACTCACAACACCCTCTGCTAATTATATAAATTAACTCTGAGATCACAAAATATTTGGGCACGGGCATATTTCTCAGCCCCAAAAACTATGCAGCCACACACACTTGGTGACCATCTGCTTAGTCAACTAAATATTGTTGACTAAAACAGATGTTGGGATTTGATGGTATTCACTACCCCCCCCCCGCTATACATATATGTATAGAGAGTGACAGAGAGACATCTCTCTCTCTCTCTCTCTGTATATATGGTTGAATTCTGTAAGAATGCATGCTCATAAGAGTGAATACTCTTGTTTTTCAGCCTTCTGGCGTTGCAGAATTGAAGGGCCTAGGAGTTTGCCCTTACCTTGTTGTCTTGCAGTCTTGGACACGGTATATATAATTTGCAGGGTGGAGGGGGTGCAGGGGAATTTTACCACCTGTAAAATATTGGACTGTATTTATTAACAACTACAAGAAGTGTAGCTATCATGTTGACATGCTATATGGTATTCATTAAATGGCTAGGGTCGCCAACACAGATAAATGGCAGAATATGCTAATGACAGTATAAAAAGTTGAAGCACATGCTGATTAACCAATCCAATATACCAGAGCTGTTCAACAAGCTATAAAGTAATTGTGTACACTCAGTGCAGGCTTTTGCCTTTTATACCAAAACTCTTTGGAATACAGCCTGATTACTCTTAGAAAAAAAGTGTGTATATAACCTGCATCTCCCTTTAGATATCCATGAGGAATGTCCCACCTAGCAAATCTGGTTCATAGTTCATACGTGTGCTATATATTTGAGAAATGAAAACTGCCTGGGTTACCTGCACAAACATTGTAGATGATACCTTGGGCATTAGAGACAACCTGACAGTTTACAGAGTGGAAAACTTTTCTGTTGATTGCCATCGACCCTGCTGCTATCCTTAAGCTCCAAAAGGACCACTTAAGTATGTGTTCCAGCAAATGACTTATTGCAAAGGAAACCATAACTATTTGTAAAGTCCATTACTTTGCCTAATTGTAACTGTACTAGCTAGAAATCTGATGTGAATAAACTGCATTACCTATTTGTTCCTGACAACAAGACGCTAGCAGCTCCAACCTCCCTATAGTCTCTCTTGTTCTCCTCTTCCTCACTCCTCAACCTTTTACTCCTTCTTCTTGATCCCCCCTTGCCTTGTACATTCCTCTGATTTTCTCTCATTTCCAAACTAGACTCCCTCATAAAGCCTTTGCCTTCCTGCCATTCTACCCTCTGGATTACCTGTGCCTCACTCAAAAGCCTCACTGTTTGGGCTCTTACACTCCAATGCTAGAGACTTTCTCTCTTTGCACTTTTTCACTACCTGTTAACCACAGACCTTTGGGCTCCCTCCCGTTTCCTTAAAGCCTTCCTGCCTTTATCTCTCCCTCTGCTAACTCTACGCTTTGCTTTCCAGTATCCCCTCCATCCTCCTCTTCCCAGCCAGTAGCAATATTTCTCTTACTGATTGTTTTCTTGGTCCTTCTGGTCCCGGGTGTTAGCCCTGCTTTGTTCGCCCTCGCTATGCTCGGGCTCTCTTCACTCCTCTACCCTACTCCATTCCCACCCACCCCTATTACAATTTCCTTTATACCATCCTGTCTCTCCCTTTCCCCCTAACCATCCAATAGCTGTTAACTTCCTGTCTTAGCTCTAACAACTGTGTGCCCACTCTACCTTCCTTTCCCCTGTAACCTGATACAACCTTATCAATACATCACTCCTTACTCTAAACTATTTCTGTAATTAAGAACTCTAAAATATTATTTGTCCCCAATATAAAAATTAAACATCTTATTATTTCTATATCATTCCTATTTCTCCTCTAAACCCAAACCTCTTATCACTTCCATCACCCCTATCTAACACTACATTCCACAACCACCTACAACTCTGCAAACCTCACAACATCCTCCTTCTACTTCATTTCTCCTGCCTTATTTAACCTCCCTGGCACAAGTACACACAAACTACCCCAATTGCACCAATTGCACACAATTCTACCTAACTCTAAATCTAAAACCAAACTCTACAAACTACATTCACACTTCCCTCTACTCTCACTACCCATGACTAGCACACTGTTATCAGGAGATATGCACCCCAACCCTGTCCCAAACTCCACCCCTCCCTGCCACCCACATCTCTCATCCTCAATCCCCCCTCCTTCACCAAACAATTTTCAACCTTCCCTGCCCACTACAACTGGGTCATCCCCCTCCAAACACCTTGCCATATACTCTCTAAATATTCAAAGCCTAGCTAATAAAATCACTGACTTCATTGCCTGGATAACCCATACAACCAACTATTCCTCACTTTCACCTGGCTGCTGCGGGCCCTGAACCTTTGAGATACGCTAACTAACTGCATAGCTACCTAATTCAATCTACTTTAAACCTTGTATTGAGTGTCTGGCCTACTCCAAGAACCCTTGAACCACCTCAAGCATTACCTAAGTGGACCGTCCTTTATTTTCTGCTGCCCTGTGCTTCCACCTGATTGTACTAAAGTTACTAACAATCTACTTTAAACCTTGTATTGAGTGTCTGGCCTACTCCAAGAACCCTTGAACCACCTCAAGCATTACCTAAGTGGACCGTCCTTTATTTTCTGCTGCCCTGTGCTTCCACCTGATTGTACTAAAGTTACTAACAATCTACTTTAAACCTTGTATTGAGTGTCTGGCCTACTCCAAGAACCCTTGAACCACCTCAAGCATTACCTAAGTGGACCGTCCTTTATTTTCTGCTGCCCTGTGCTTCCACCTGATTGTACTAAAGTTACTAAGTATGTTTGTACACCTGACCCATTTTTGAAGGCTTTTCTGCCTAATTTATACAGTAATTGCATATTATAAAGTAACTCAGCCTCTGGAACAGGAAAGCCTGCAGCCAGTCCTCCTTCCTTGTCTTTAGCCTCCTGAAGGATATACCCCTTGCTACCTTCCCCATCCTTTTCACCTGTGGAGTCTTTAACCTGGCTATCTGCTGATACTTCTAACTCTGCCCACTAGGTGGCGATATACAACAGGCTTTGTGCCCTTACTCTCTTTCTTATTTTCTCACAAAGTCCCTGCTCATTGAACGTCCTTTTCCTTTTGCTCCCTTCACATACCTTCCCTAGGAGCACAACTTCTCCTACTTCTATTTTCCCCTCTATTTCTAGGTTGTACCTCCTCTTCTCCTAACTATTATACTGTTTAGTGCTTTTTAGTTCCACTCTCCTCTCTAACCTACTCCCCTTTCTGCTTTGCTAACAGCTACCTGCCTGCTTTGCTACCTCTCCCTATATCCTGCTGCTCACTGATTGTCTCCGATCTCTCTGTCTCTACTTGCTCTTCCCTCTTGTATTTACCTTAATCTCAGCTGATTGGTGTAATACTAACCTTAAAGGATCACTTGGTCCCTCCCTTATCTATCTGCCCCTGTTATACTGCCCCCTCCCACTACTCACCTCACTTCCTGCCCTAAGGGCATATAGAGCCGAATCTTTTTTGGCGCCTTCCTTTACTATTACTCACTTTCACCTGGCTGCTGCGGGCCCTGAACCTTTGAGATACGCTAACTAACTGCATAGCTACCTAATTGTAAGTATACCTTATTAGATACTTGTTGCTGGATACATGTTTCAAACGCTTTGTATGTGCTTCCAATACATTTAATGGCTTCTACTGCTCAGTGATGCGATTGTTATTGTCTGCTAATCACTATACTGATTTACTTCTGCTGGGCGAACTGTATGTCTTGTATCTTACTGTCCACGTAATATGAGGGTTCCGTGTGTTTAGCAACGACTGTAGTAATCCTGCCGAGAACTATCTGTGGTCAGAGTATACAGCATTTTAGAGTTTATAGGTAGCGTTTTCTATTTTTTGTATCACAACTGTCTCAACAAGCTTTTTTTTGTTCCCTAATATCACAATTGTCTTACCAAACTTATCAGCCTTTACTTGCGACAGGCACAACAGTTTCTGTGTCCTGGCTAACTTATATGTGGAACAGCTAGCAGCAAATGTGAAAAGTGTATGTCTTCCTGACGCTTATATCGCTCTACATCATTAGCTTATCGCCCTCTCCCAACAGTTGTAGTTTATGTTTATCACTACATGCTGCACTCAATTCAATAGTTTAAACTATGATATATGATACACTTCGCTCTCATTCCATTAGTTTATTAGGGTTATTTAACTTTTTCTGTGTCTATTTTTAACTGGAATGTGGATGCTAGGTTAGCAAATATCCCGCTTATGGTTCCTCGCACGTGGCTAACATTTGCACTACACAGATTGTAAAACGATCTCCCTGGCGTTATGATATTCCCTATATTTAACCCGATTACTTTTCCCCTTGACTGTAAAGGACAGTGGTAGGTGTTTATTGAGGTTGTTTCGGGTTTTTTATATTTACTCTATACATTTAAAGTGCTGGAATAAGGATCGCTTGATGTGGGAAAGCTGTCCTACCTCCTGTAGCCTTGTCTATGTTGTCGTACTTATGTTTATTCCTTGAATACTATCTATGGGGTCTATGGTGGCTAGCTAATACTGCATGGGTGATAGTACCCGTTTACTAAATAACGGCTACCTAGCATATATCATTGTGGGTTTCCCTGGCTTATTCTTAATTAATTTCCAACAAGATTTTAGTATATGAGCTGCTGTATGATATAACTCCCTAGGTAATAAGACCAGATACACAGCAGCTGCCTTCCGCCTTGAAACTCGGGAGCTTCCATGGCAATGTTTTATCTTGTTACCTAACCTGTTAGTACAAGAAATTGCACTAATTTAGATAAGTGTTTAATGTGCTTTACTCATACTTTAACATCTTTTAGAGGCTGTTTTGCTGCTATGCTGATGCACTAAACCCAATTTTACAACTACTCTACCTACATGCAACCCCTGTGAGGATTGTTCGTTTGATAGATAATTTCTAAGTAGGAAATGTTAATTGGCATTAATATACTATAATATGTTTTTACAGTCTGTTATATTTGCTAAACTAAAGCAGTAAAGTAATTCTTGGTGCATTTCAGTTGTAATGTGTAATTAAGTGGGGTTTTTTTCTACAGTTATTGCATCTGTAAGATACTTGGAATAGTATAATTTGTGTTTTTTTTCTCCGAGTTACTGAACTGTTGGATACCTCTCTGTATATGTACACTAAGGTTGTTCTTTTTAAAACTGTATTCCTTTTTTAATTTCCCTTCTTCTCACCTTTTCCCCCCTAGCAATCTACTTTAAACCTTGTATTGAGTGTCTGGCCTACTCCAAGAACCCTTGAACCACCTCAAGCATTACCTAAGTGGACCGTCCTTTATTTTCTGCTGCCCTGTGCTTCCACCTGATTGTACTAAAGTTACTAAGTATGTTTGTACACCTGACCCATTTTTGAAGGCTTTTCTGCCTAATTTATACAGTAATTGCATATTATAAAGTAACTCAGCCTCTGGAACAGGAAAGCCTGCAGCCAGTCCTCCTTCCTTGTCTTTAGCCTCCTGAAGGATATACCCCTTGCTACCTTCCCCATCCTTTTCACCTGTGGAGTCTTTAACCTGGCTATCTGCTGATACTTCTAACTCTGCCCACTAGGTGGCGATATACAACAGGCTTTGTGCCCTTACTCTCTTTCTTATTTTCTCACAAAGTCCCTGCTCATTGAACGTCCTTTTCCTTTTGCTCCCTTCACATACCTTCCTAGGAGCACAACTTCTCCTACTTCTATTTTCCCCTCTATTTCTAGGTTGTACCTCCTCTTCTCCTAACTATTATACTGTTTAGTGCTTTTTAGTTCCACTCTCCTCTCTAACCTACTCCCCTTTCTGCTTTGCTAACAGCTACCTGCCTGCTTTGCTACCTCTCCCTATATCCTGCTGCTCACTGATTGTCTCCGATCTCTCTGTCTCTACTTGCTCTTCCCTCTTGTATTTACCTTAATCTCAGCTGATTGGTGTAATACTAACCTTAAAGGATCACTTGGTCCCTCCCTTATCTATCTGCCCCTGTTATACTGCCCCCTCCCACTACTCACCTCACTTCCTGCCCTAAGGGCATATAGAGCCGAATCTTTTTTGGTGCCTTCCTTTACTATTCCTCACTTTCACCTGGCTGCTGCGGGCCCTGAACCTTTGAGATACGCTAACTAACTGCATAGCTACCTAATTGTAAGTATACCTTATTAGATACTTGTTGCTGGATACATGTTTCAAACGCTTTGTATGTGCTTCCAATACATTTAATGGCTTCTACTGCTCAGTGATGCGATTGTTATTGTCTGCTAATCACTATACTGATTTACTTCTGCTGGGCGAACTGTATGTCTTGTATCTTACTGTCCACGTAATATGAGGGTTCCGTGTGTTTAGCAACGACTGTAGTAATCCTGCCGAGAACTATCTGTGGTCAGAGTATACAGCATTTTAGAGTTTATAGGTAGCGTTTTCTATTTTTTGTATCACAACTGTCTCAACAAGCTTTTTTTTGTTCCCTAATATCACAATTGTCTTACCAAACTTATCAGCCTTTACTTGCGACAGGCACAACAGTTTCTGTGTCCTGGCTAACTTATATGTGGAACAGCTAGCAGCAAATGTGAAAAGTGTATGTCTTCCTGACGCTTATATCGCTCTACATCATTAGCTTATCGCCCTCTCCCCAACAGTTGTAGTTTATGTTTATCACTACATGCTGCACTCAATTCAATAGTTTAAACTGTGATATATGATACACTTCGCTCTCATTCCATTAGTTTATTAGGGTTATTTAACTTTTTCTGTGTCTATTTTTAACTGGAATGTGGATGCTAGGTTAGCAAATATCCCGCTTATGGTTCCTCGCACGTGGCTAACATTTGCACTACGCAGATTGTAAAACGATCTCCCTGGCGTTATGATATTCCCTATATTTAACCCGATTACTTTTCCCCTTGACTGTAAAGGACAGTGGTAGGTGTTTATTGAGGTTGTTTTGGGTTGTTTATATTTACTCTATACATTTAAAGTGCTGGAATAAGGATCGCTTGATGTGGGAAAGCTGTCCTACCTCCTGTAGCCTTGTCTATGTTGTCGTACTTATGTTTATTCCTTGAATACTATCTATGGGGTCTATGGTGGCTAGCTAATACTGCATGGGTGATAGTACCCGTTTACTAAATAACGGCTACCTAGCATATATCATTGTGGGTTTCCCTGGCTTATTCTTAATTAATTTCCAACAAGATTTTAGTATATGAGCTGCTGTATGATATAACTCCCTAGGTAATAAGACCAGATACACAGCAGCTGCCTTCCGCCTTGAAACTCGGGAGCTTCCATGGCAATGTTTTATCTTGTTACCTAACCTGTTAGTACAAGAAATTGCACTAATTTAGATAAGTGTTTAATGTGCTTTACTCATACTTTAACATGTTTTAGAGGCTGTTTTGCTGCTATGCTGATGCACTAAACCCAATTTTACAATTACTCTACCTACATGCAACCCCTGTGAGGATTGTTCGTTTGATAGATAATTTCTAAGTAGGAAATGTTAATTGGCATTAATATACTATAATATGTTTTTACAGTCTGTTATATTTGCTAAACTAAAGCACTAAAGTAATTCTTGGTGCATTTCAGTTGTAATGTGTAATTAAGTGTTTTTTTTTTCTACAGTTATTGCATCTGTAAGATACTTGGAATAGTATAATTTGTGTTTTTTTTTCTCTGAGTTACTGAACTGTTGGATACCTCTCTGTATATGTACACTAAGGTTGTTCTTTTTTAAAACTGTATTCCTTTTTTAATTTCCCTTCTTCTCACCTTTTTCCCCCCTAGCAATCTACTTTAAACCTTGTATTGAGTGTCTGGCCTACTCCAAGAACCCTTGAACCACCTCAAGCATTACCTAAGTGGACCGTCCTTTATTTTCTGCTGCCCTGTGCTTCCACCTGATTGTACTAAAGTTACTAAGTATGTTTGTACACCTGACCCATTTTTGAAGGCTTTTCTGCCTAATTTATACAGTAATTGCATATTATAAAGTAACTCAGCCTCTGGAACAGGAAAGCCTGCAGCCAGTCCTCCTTCCTTGTCTTTAGCCTCCTGAAGGATATACCCCTTGCTACCTTCCCCATCCTTTTCACCTGTGGAGTCTTTAACCTGGCTATCTGCTGATACTTCTAACTCTGCCCACTAGGTGGCGATATACAACAGGCTTTGTGCCCTTACTCTCTTTCTTATTTTCTCACAAAGTCCCTGCTCATTGAACGTCCTTTTCCTTTTGCTCCCTTCACATACCTTCCCTAGGAGCACAACTTCTCCTACTTCTATTTTCCCCTCTATTTCTAGGTTGTACCTCCTCTTCTCCTAACTATTATACTGTTTAGTGCTTTTAGTTCCACTCTCCTCTCTAACCTACTCCCCTTTCTGCTTTGCTAACAGCTACCTGCCTGCTTTGCTACCTCTCCCTATATCCTGCTGCTCACTGATTGTCTCCGATCTCTCTGTCTCTACTTGCTCTGGCCCCGCTCCGCTCCCCTCCCTACCCCCAATTCCCCCCCACCCGCAGGGGTCCTACACTTATACTTCACTAGACACTCCCCCTATCTCACCCAACCAACCCCCAGCAATCACTATCTCTACTACTGCCTCCCATTCTTTTTCATCACCTACTTATCTCCAACTCTTTTCTCGCCTATTTCTACACTCTCCTTTCTCCTGGCCTTGCCATACTTCATACTCCTATTCTATAGTACCTAACTGTAAACTATAACCTCTGCCTATCTCCTCTTTCTCTGTTTTTCTCTTCATCTTTTCTCCGTTCACTCTGATTTCCTTTCTCTATAAGCTAGCTCATCTCTATTTGTTCTTAAACTCACATTCTCTTACTAGCTATATTCACCTGTCACTTACTCAATATCATGTCTCCTATACTCAAAGCTTACTTCACATTTATCCTACTCCTTACCACTACTATAGCCTCCCTATCCATACCCTATTATTGTACCTTCTTTGAAAATATCACTCTACATGAGCAAAACCTTCACCTCCAACAAACTTTGCCAACCTCTTTTTTCAATACCCTCACTCATAGTAACATAACCTGTACCTCTAACTTTCTACTTCCTAAATACCACAGAACAACTCATATATCATGCTACCTCAACAAAAAGAATCTATACAACTCACCAAAATCCCTTAAATTCCATTTTAGTTCCCAGCGCAAGCTCCTCCTGCATGGAGATATTCATCCTAACCCAGGTCCCGATACTAATAATAATTTTAATCTAAATAATAATACTTCACGGATAACATCATCATGTACTAAAACAGCCAACTCCCTACTAATAGCACAACTTAATATAAGAAGTTTAAATAACAAAATTCATCACCTCCATTCACTACTTGACTTACATGCATTTGACATACTATGTCTTACCGAAACTTGGCTAAAACCCTCTATTCAAGATCAGGAAATTACCCCTCCTGGCTATAATATACTTAGACGTGACCGCATAAGGAAGAAAGGTGGAGGCATTGCTATTATCTATAAATCTAATCTCCAAATCACCCTCTATAACGAACTTCCATCACTAGACTCCAAAGCTGAAATATTATCTATCAAGCTAAACATTAACAACAATAAATCGATTTATCTAATTTGTATGTACCTTCCCCCTGGAAATAATACTCACATTCTAGAAAACTTACTTAGTTCACTTTCTTACCAACTACCTCAGGAAACCATAATACTTGGTGACTTCAACATTGACTGGAAGACCTGTTCATCCCAGCACCCCACCAGCCATATAAATCTTTATGGCTTCTCTCAATTAATAAACACTCCAACTAGAATCCATAAACCCACTAAAAAAGAAACAACTCTTGACTGGATCCTTACTAATAACCACCCAAACATGTACTCGCCAGGAACTCTTCCCGATAATATTAGTGACCATATGCTCACATATGTTATTAGACAAAAATCGCATATCCCAACTACCCATAAACTAAAGATGTCTCGCTCAAACAAATACTTTAACCCTGATAAGTTTCTGACTGAATTGAATGCATGTGACTGGTCTCCAATTACTACCCTCGAACTAAACGAAGCAGTGGCCTATTTTAATACCAACTTTTTAAAAATCCTTGACTATCATGCTCCCCTTCGTTCTACTAGGATAAGAACGAAAGTAGCCCCGTGGCTTACTAAGCAAACTAAACAAAAAATGCTCCTTAGAAACAAAATTTGGGCTAAATGGAGAACTACCAAAAGTACATCTGATCACCTACTCTTTAAACAATTAAGAAATGCCACTAAGAAGGATACTCTTTCTGACAAAAAGGAATATTATCTTCACCTCCAACAAACTAATCAACAATCCCCCCTAAAATTTTGGACAGGTATTAACAAACTTCTTAAACCAGGCCATTCAACTACTCCTACCCCTTCAGGCTTTAACCTCAACAATTCCACCCTGATCCCAGATGCCTTTAACAAGTATTTTACAGAAGCCATTCAAACACTAGCTAATTCATTACCCTCTTCCACTACCTCCTTACCTAATACCTCTAACACCTCATCCAATGCCTTTTATATTCAGCCAGTTCCTTCATCCCTTATTTATAAACTTCTCAAGAAACTTAAACCTTGCACCCCATCCGCTGACCAACTCCCATCAGAATACCTTCAAATAGCTGCAAAAGCTATTTACTACCCCATATCCATTCTTATTAATAGGACTGTCTCTGAAGGAAAAATCCCCACCTCATGGAAAATATCTTATATAATACCTCTACATAAAGGGGATCCTCTATTGAGCTCTCAAACTTTCGCCCTATTGCCTTACTCTCCCCATTAGCTAAGATTATGGAAAGATGCATACATAAACAAATTCTTAACTACCTTCTACAAAACAAACTTCTAGCCAATAGTCAACATGGTTTTAGACCTTCCCACAGTACTACAACTGCCCTCCTTTCCTTCTCTGATGCCATAAATAATAATAGGAACAACAATCTCTTCTCATCAGCATTATTCCTAGACCTGTCAAAGGCCTTCGACATGGTTAACCATAATATACTTCTGCACAAGCTAAATCTCTATTCACTTGGCTCACAAACTCTTCAATGGTTCAGGAGTTACCTCCAAAATAGGCAACAAGCAGTGCTATGGAACAACACTCTATCCTCCTTACTTCCAGTAAACATTGGGGTTCCACAAGGCTCAATCCTAGGTCCCCTTCTTTTTTCTTTATTTATTAATGACCTTCATCTGAATATACCCCAAGCCATCTGCATTCAATATGCTGATGACTCAACTCTAATCTGTGCTGCTAATAACGCCACCTCCCTCCAGTCCCTCACCCAAACAGTCTTCCATGATGTAGAAAAATGGTTTATGGAACAATCCCTCCTTCTTAATCCCCAAAAAACAAAACTTCTTCTCTTTACCCCTACAAACAAATCACCAACACCTTTCTTCACTATCTCCTCCAACAACACTACCTGTATTAGTCCAGATATGACCACTGACTATTAGGTGTAACCATTGACAACCATCTTAATTTTGCTGACCACATTAACAACACCATTAATTCAGTTATCAAAATAATCGGTACTCTCTACAGAATTAAACCCTTTCTTACCCCAACTGCTAGAAAAACAGTGGCCCAGACCCACCTGATCTCCATCCTTTTCTATGCCTCTGCTATATATACAAACTTGTCCAAAAATAACATCACCAAACTTTCTACCTGTTACAATAGTATTGCTAGATTCATTACTGCTAGCCCTTTTAGAACCCACCATTGTCTTAACCTCAAGCAACTAAATTGGTTAGAAATCAACAACCAATTACTCTATCAACAACTAATTATCATTCATAAAACCCTTTACTTTCCTGATGCTACCCTAGCCTTACAAAACTGATTTCACCTTATAAAACCTAGCCACACTACGCTCAGCTAATAAACTCCTTGTAGCCTTAACCAAATCAAAGAATAAAGCTGGGGACTCATTATTTTCAAATTCTGTCGGGAAGATCT
Organism: Protopterus annectens; assembly: GCF_019279795.1. Taxonomy (NCBI): domain Eukaryota; kingdom Metazoa; phylum Chordata; order Ceratodontiformes; family Protopteridae; genus Protopterus; species Protopterus annectens. The sequence continues at coordinate 272,345,766 of NC_056741.1, forward strand.
GGAATCAACTACCTCAGGAAATTACAAACCTTGACTCTACATCCCTTTTCAAAAGACATATCAAAGAACATCTTAAAACTCAATGGCTGTGTCCTTGTGCTAATCCTGACTGAAATTACTTCTCTACTACTCCCAACTTCCCCACCTTGCCCAACTGTCCCTCTAAAAGACTTTTTTAACTTTTGACAGTATTATCTTTGAGAATGTCGCTAACATTTTTCTTTTTCTCTCCACCATGTTATCACATCTTAAATTTTTTTGTATCTAACTGCTGAATGTTGCTTACCTTGTAATTCTATTATTAACCAACTATTTTCTGAATATTGTTCTGCTTGATTTTTTTGTTTCCATTAATTTTGTATAAGTCCACCCTTGAACTTATGGTATTTTGCTAAATATTTTTAATGTTAATGATTTTGTTTACTTCATGTAATTGGAGCTTTTCTCCCCGGGCCTCTACTGAAAACGGATATTTGTCCAGTTAGACTAGCCCGGTCAACAAATGTAAAATAAATAAATAAATAAATAAATAAACCCCTCACATCCTCACACTATCTGAAACCTGGCTTAAACCACATATCTCCGACAATGAAATTCTCCCACCAGGCTATAACATATATTGCTCAGATAGATATCCAAAAAAGGTGGTGGAGTCACCATCCTCCATTCTAACAACCTAAGTCTATCACCACTCCCCATAACAGTCCCCAGCTTCCACTCAGCAGAACTTATAATACTCAACTGCCACCTCAACCCTCACAAGAAAATAGCTATTGCTTCCATCTATATCCCTCCTGGAAACAATCTAAACACTCTTGAAAACATACTGTCCTGGTTTCCCATAACATAACTTATGAAACCCTCATCTTGGGAGATGTCAACTTAGACTGGTCCAAACTGAAAACTGACTCTTCCCAAAATAGTATTAACTTACATGGCTTCCATCAACTCATATCGTCCCCCACCCGACTCCATAGAAATACATCTTCTAGCTCCATAATAGACTGGATACTTGCCAACTGCCCCCACCATTAGCACAACCCTATTACTCTACCAGACCAACTTAGTGATCACCTCTCCACCTCTGTCCTCAGATTCAGCACCCATCCCCCCAAACCTTATCTATATTGGGACCACTGTACACTCAACAATTTTAATCTAACACAATTCATCTCAAATCTATCTTCCATTGACTGGTCCTTCCTAAAAAATATCCCACTAGATGATGCAATCAACAGCTTTAATAACATCTTCCTGAATACCCTTAACTCCCTTGATCCTTCTAGAAGAATTCAAATAAAATCCAATCATGCCCCATGGCTCTCCAAACAAACTAAGTCCCTCATGCTCAACAGAGATAAAGCCTGGAAAACCTGGACCAAAACCAAAGAATTATCCCACCTTCACCACTATAAGCACCCCAGAAACCTTACTAAGAAACAAGCCAATGCAGATAAAACGTCCTTCTACAACTCTGGCCAACTTACAAATCCAACCCTCAGAAATTCTGGACTACAATAAACAGAATCCTGGCCCCAGGCCATCCATCAACACCCAGCCCCTTCCCCAACACAAACCCTCTAGACAAAGCTACCCTTCTTAACAATCACTTTATCAATACTATTCAGTCACTCATCCCATCAAACTGTAAGACTTCTCCCCTGTCTACCCCACCCAGCCTGCATGACAATCCTCCATTCTCTCTACATCCTGTCTCCACCTCCTATATAAGATCTCTTCTTTATAAGCTCAAACCCTGTTCTTCCTTCACAGATAATCTACCACCAACCTTCCTCAAACTAGCTACAGACACCATAGCCTACCCAGTGTCCATATTAATAAACAGATCTATACAAGAATCCACTGTCCCTACTCTCTGGAAATCCTTTTTCACCATTCCTCTGCAGAAAGGCGGCAATTCTACTGACCCTTCTAATTACCGACCCATAGCCATCCTATCCCCCCTCTCTAAGATTCTTGAAAAATGTGTCCACTCCCAACTACCTGCTCCAACATAATCTCCTCACCCCCACCCAACATGGTTTTCGTCCTCACCACAGCACAACTACTGCCCTACTATCCTTTACACATACCATTGCTGAAGCCCTGGACAAAAATAAACTTCTATCCTGTCTCTTCCTTGACCTCTCAAAAGTCTTTGATGCAGTCTCACATCCCCTACCGCCATCCAAACTTGCTAATCTTAACCTATCTACCTCCACCCTTAACTGGTTCTCTAGCTACTTAACTCACAGGAAACAATCAGTAAGATGGCTCTCTTCCACTTCTCCTTTTATACCTGTTCCAACAGGAGTTCCCCAGGGCTCCATCTTGGGACCCCTCCTCTTTAACATCTTTACTAATGACCTCCACACATCTTGTAAACAATCTTCCCTCATCCAATATGCTGATGATTCTACCCGCATCTGTATCTCTGACAGCATATATGAACTTCATACTCTTACCCAACAGACCTTCCTCTCTACTGAACAGTGGCTAACCAATAACCTACTGACCCTCAACCCCAAAAAGACCAAACTGTTACTTTTTCTTCCACACACTCTCTCTTACCACAAATACACCTTTGCTGTCACTTAACACTACTATCAAACCTGAAACCCAAACTAAACTTCTAGGAGTCATTATCGATGATGAACTGAAGTTTAATACACACTTACTACACAGTATAAAAAAGAGTCACCAGAAACTAGGTCTTCTATATCGTAACAAAAGATACATAACATCCAATGCTAGACTGTCCCTTGCTCAAGCTTTTCTCCTTCCCTTCCTTCTTTATGCTGCCCCTATATTTACCCATATCCAAACTACTACCTTAAACAAACTTCAACAAACTCACCATATAATGCACAGCACTGCCTATCCCTTAACTCCCTACACTGGCTCCAATTTCCCCACTTATTGCAGCTATCTCAACTTCAAATGCTACATTCCCTTCTCTACAAACCTTCATTCTGCCCTACCCTCTCTTCTCTCATCTCAATCTATTCTCCTCCCCATACTCTTCATACCTCTAACCAACTACTGCTACAAACCCACCAACCCAAAAAAACTATCAGCAAATACCTCTACAAATCCTGCATTGCCCAAACCTGGAACAAACTTCCCAGGGAAATCTGTTTCATCATTCACCCATCCCATTTTAAAGAAAACCTCAAGGCTCACCTACTAAAATCTAAAATCTGTCCTTGCCAAGCCCCAACTTGATAACTTTCCACATACCCTATGTCATTCCCCCCCCTTTTTTTTTCTTAAATTGTTTTTGACCAAATCAAGCCTTTTTTTCTCCCCAAATCTCTGATGCCTGCACTGACAAAACAAACCAGTAATGTAAATATGTAAATATGTAAATATGAAATTACACTGCTACCCTGTAATATAATACAGGTATACTGCCTTTTAATTGTCTTCTTTGATTTGTCTAACATATCTATTGTGAAACCAATTTGTTCATATTCAACACTGTATAACTTTTCTCTCTTTTTTTAAGTATTATCATCTATTTGTGTAAACTGTGCCTGTAAAAGACTTATTTAGTGATTGTATAACCTCTGTTGTAAACTGCTGCATTTCTTGGAGCTTTTCTCCTCGGGTCTCCACTGAAAATGGGTCCCAAGCCCAGTTGGACTAACCCGGTTAGCAAATGTCAATAATTAAATAAATAAATGAATAAATAAATTTAATGGCTGTATTCTGATTGCATAAGACAGAGACAACCCCCAAGGACACAATTTGTACCTGCACTAATGACAAGTATGCATGGAACCTGTAAAGAAAAAAAGTTATATAACTGATTACTCTCAAATGACAATATGTTTATATAAATAAATATGTATTTATATATATATATCTATATATATATATATATATATATGTGTGTGTGTGTCTGTGTGTGTGTATATATATATATATATATATATATATATATATATATATATATATATATATATATGGGAGCCCTTCATTTGTTCGAACTTTCAAATGCTCGAAACTCATTTGGCCGATGCCATATGAGCGAACGTTTGAAAGGCCGACAAATTATAGTGGAGATCCAGCTACAGTGCGAGGCTGGGAGATTCCCCTTTACTGTACTGTAGTGAGATCTCCGAGTGAAAATATTTAAGTAGCAGGGGATGTGGGGGGGGGGGTGCAGGGGGGCTTGCCCCCCCTACATAACACAGTTTTACTGTGTTTACCGGTAGGTAAATGGTGCTAATTTAGGGTGTTGGTCTTTCGGAATGTTGATCATATGGTGTCGGCCATATGAAAGAAGGCATTCAGAACGGTCGACATTCTGAAGTATATATATATATATATATATATATATATATATATATATATACGGGTTCCATACACTAGATCAAATTTTCACTAATTTGAAATAGTGCATGGAATGCTGACTGCAGCGAAAGTGCACTTAATCGAAAGTGCACTTACACGAAGTTCAGTACAATGAACGGGTGTTGTACTGAACTTCCGTGCAGTACTTACAGACCTTAGGGTTAGGGCACGGGTCATAGTAATCCCCTTACCATGACCTGTGCCCTAACCCTAAGGTCCGTGACGACTGCAGCGCAGTGAAGGACATAGCAATGTCCTCCACTATGGTGCGATAGTCACGAACCTTAGGGTTAGGGCATGGGTTAGGGTAAGGGGATAGCTTTACTAACTATCCCCTTACCCTAACCCGTGCCCTAACCCTAATGTCCGTGATTATCGCACCATAGTGGAGGACATAGCTTGTTTTTTATGTCCTCCACTGTGCTGCGGTGTTTTCGGTGAAGTACACTTATGTAAAAGTTCACTTTCGTTAAAATGAACTTTCGCAAGTGACGCTTCCTATTACAAGCTCGAAGTAGTGAACTTTTGTTTTTGTAATAGGAATCCATATATATATATATATATATATATATATATATATATATATATATATATATATATATGCCCCTAGGCAGAGCATTTGTCTGAGGTGTACAGTTATGTCAGTAAGATATTTGCAATATACAATTTCATATTAGAACCAACACTGTGTAGCAAGCATTTCAATTGGCCACCATCTGTAAGTCGACTCTACCTTCATTTGCACAACTATTCCAAGAAGCAAGTCTGAAGTACCTAATGCTTCCATTGTTTTAATGACAATACTAACTGAAATGCAGTGAGGTTCAACAATTATAGAAGTAATCATTCACAAGTGAATATGAACAAGAAATCAAAAACGTTTCTTCTGCAATGCATATTGACAAATGCAAACGTGAATAAGCAGGCATTAGCAATTCACTGTGTGCATCAGACATATATGCAACCCTAAGTCACAAAAACATGTGTAATGGACATGGCATAATCATCATCATTTGCACAGGGTGGGGATGAGGTGATGGGAGAAAGGCTGGCACCAAATAAGTGAGTGTGTGTGAGTAATAAATGCATGTATCTATCAGAGTCTTCAGTGTTCCGGCCCAGTAACAACAGATGTACAGCACTCAATGGTACTGTTTAGATAGCTTGCACGTGTGTAAGATTTTATGAGCAACTGATTTTTTTTTTTTCAATATGTGTGTTTGGTTGAACACAAACACTATGCTAACACTATGTCCAGTTATCTCTGACAGGTGTGAACAGTGCATGGTAGCGTAGTCAGTTCAGTGTCATCACCCCTTGCCAGAAAAAAACACCTCTATAAGGAGTATCACTGCTACTTCCACAGCCCTGGCTAGAAGTTAGGGTGCTACATGAATGTGAGCAATATCTGCTGGATGACCTGTCTTCATGACTGTGTCCAGGACAATGACCCTCTGGCCTACCACATCTGGATGTGAACACCACAATCAGTGATAGAGAAGTGGATATAGTGTCACTATGGGAGCAGATCTTGTATGTCCACATTTACTAATACCAAAAGATGTAGCAGCTCGCCAGCCACTCAGATGCCCACATGCTCCCAAAAGGCATTCCATCACAGACACTGCTTGATCCAATGTGTCGATCATGGTTCATCCTGTCTAAGGAGTTGCCCACAGAATTCAGGGAGCCATGCATGTCAGAATGCATGATGTTTAGTAGTTGCACTATCTCTTCTGAGGCCCTGGTGGAGTGTGTCTGCACCTCCACTATGGCTTTACACATATGTTTAGTGGCACTTAATGACACACCAGTATCAGGAGGAAGTTGGACAGAAGGCCATCTCTGAGTACCCCAGCCAACCCTCCTGTGTGGCACCACTGCCTCACAATGACTATGGGGAGAAGCTACCAGCTCTGAAAAATGACTAATCACACTACTCTGATCAACCGTGTCACCCTCAAGCTGTCCTGTATCAGAGGTCACCATGTCATGGGTATGCATAGGCATACTGACTGTGTCTGAAATACGGGTAGGGGATATGGGAGCCACAATCTCAGTGTCAGATCCTCTGCACCCCCAGACTGTGCCTGTTCATCTTCACCATCATCATGAGAGGCTACCCATACTGTGATATCAGCTGGTAGGAGTTCAGGATCACCTATGATAGCAAGCAATAAACACAGCAAAGAGAGAAATACAGAATAAAATTGATTACGTTTTCCATATATGAAAGGTAGGTTAACAGATGTTAAAGCAAAACAAATATTAATCTTATATAGTCCTGATTCTACTTTATATGCAGTTATAACAATAACCAAATGTGTGCTTACCATCTGTATGTGGACTGGCAGCCTGCAATCTATATTTCCCTGTATGTGAGGAAGAGAAAGTAAAGAAGGCTTATAAGTATCACAATGCAAATAAAACAAGAAAAAGAGAATAATTCCCTTCACATGTGCAGATTAAAAATGTTCTCATACAATCCAATCCCCCCCAAACACCCTCCTATATTTTTCTATGACTGTGTCATCTGACTCATGCTTATCATTGGCACTGTATGGTGATATAAGGCCTGGGTAATGACCTCATTTTCTGAATCAGTATATTGTGGCTTCTGGGGTATAAATTTGTTTTTGGTTGCCATATCCCTGTATGAGATGAAACAGAAAACAGGCGTAATTAAGTATATATGGTTGTGAACTCAGTCATGTGTGAATGTATGAATCCATCATCCACACAACAGTTTAAAATTTACTGCTCCCTATGACTACACACAAGTCAGGGTAGCCTCCCCCATCAAAAATGTTCTTAATCAAATATCAACAATCTATAACAGTGCTGTAATGCTGATAACAACAGTTTAACTGTGTAATGCATCATGGCATTAACAATAAATATTCACAATGTAGCATTAGAAATGTAAGACAACTATTATAAGAGCCATCTCCACTGCTGTAGATTGCAGTTAGATAGAAATCTACAAATGCAACACATTTAACTTTCTGCTAACACAAGAAAAATGTCAGACCTTCCTTAAAAGTTATAATACACTCATCTGCAAAAACTGTACAAACAACAATGAAATGCAACCTAAAAACTATAGGCTATGTAGCATTTCGTAGCATACTTTTTGTAGTGCAGACATGGCTATGCCAAAAGAAAGGGATAAAGAAAAAACATTAAGATAAAAACAACAATAACCTTGTCTCTTCTATATTCTTAGACCTATCTAAAGCTTTTAACACCGTCTCACATCAGATACTCCTACAAGTACTAGCCTCTATGCTCGTCTTCCTCAGCGCTTGATTGGTTCCACAGCTAAGTGTCTAACCAACAGCAAGCTGTCAGCTGGGCTGATGACCTATCACCTCCTCTACCAATTACTGTTAGTGTCCCACAAGGCTCAATACTCAGCCCCCTACTCTTCTCCATCTTTACAAATTAACTTAACTCCACAACTCCACACTCTACCATAGTACAATATGAAGGTGACTCAGTAGTCATCTGTACAGCCCCCTCTTACCCAGAACTACAACACAAAACAGAACAAGTCTTCTCAGATATAGAACTATATCTCAAGGAGAACCAGACATATTAAACCCCAACAAAACAAAGTGTATGATATGCACACATAATAAATCCACAGAACTCACCTTCCCCTTTATATCCTCTCCTCCAACAGCACCAAAATCAAACCAATAGATAACATTAAACTTCTATAGACAGATCATTAAGAGATGACAATCACATAGCCCTTACAGTCAAGAAGATACATATTAAATTTGGCTGCCTATATAGATCCAGAACATTTCTCACCCCTCACACCAAACTGGCCCTGACTAGAACCCAGCTTCTGTCTACACTTCTATACACCTCCCCTATTTTCACTGACCTTAGAAAATCAGAACTTTCCAAGCTAGAGGCTTGCTACCAGAAAATTGCTTGTTTTGCTGCCAACCTCTCCAATAGAGCTCACCACTACATTGCCCTTAAACAACTTCACTGACTAGAACTACCACATCTTCTATCATGCAACCAGCTGACAGATGCTCCATCCAGATGCTTGTCCATTACTAAAAATTCTAGTCCAACCCTACCACGCCTCACATACACTCTGGTCATCCAATTAACTACTTCTAAAAACCCAAAAATCCACTAACTCTTTTTGTAACTCTCTATTTGCCAATCACATTGCTAAAATCTGGAACTCAATCCCACAAAACATACTCACAACCCCCACCAACATCAAATTTAAAAAACTACTCAAAGGACACCTCTTCCATAACTGGCTATGCACCTGTATCACCCCCGGATAATCTTCTTCTTTCCACATTCACTTCCTACTCTACTATCAGTTCCTATATACAATCACATAATTATTTTTTAGCTGTTCTGTCTGTTCTTCCTGTCTCCATTGACATATGATAGTACCTAGTGTTCTGTAATATGTGTGTTATACTTGATAGCAATTTTTAGCTTATACTACAAATATTCTAATATCTCCTGCTGGTATTTTTTATAATGCATGTGAAATGTTTGATATCTACCCTGTATAACTTATTTACTACTTAAGTAACTATCTTTGGAGCTTTTCTCCCCAGGCCTCCACTGAAAATGGGCTACTAGTAAACAAGCTATCCCTGTAAACAAATGTAAAATAAATAAATTAAATAAAATTAAAAAAATGTTTTTAAGCAGCCAGTGCACTTCACCTTTTAATGTTGCAGTCAAAGCATTATGTAAGAAATAGCAACATACCTTCACAATAAAACAGTATAGAAAGTAGATAATTCTCCAAAGGTTGTGCTTATTTAGCATTATCAAGCTCCCTGGATCCACACAGTCTCCCCACTAAGATACACAGGCATTAGCTACACGATTAGCTTATATAGTGCAGAGTCAACCCTGTGACCACTGTGAGTATGCAAATAAGGTGATAAATCATTAGCATTCCTGAATACCACAATCTGCACTAAGTGTAGGGAATGTAAACAGAGGATGTAAGCATAATGTAAGGAGCTACATAATTACATGCACATGCCTTAGAACTGTAAGCATGAGCACTGAAAAGTGCTGCTTGCTAATGGCTTGAAGGTGTCAGTGATTATTCTGACTGCAGGAAAAATCAGGGTTTCACACCCTCCCCTTTTTGATGCACACTTACTGAGGATGTGTAAGGGAGAAGAGATTTACCAAGAAGTTTGAAAGTACATTGACTGATTTAGCACAGCAACATTCTTAACATTCAGATGCTGGCTTTAATGACCACAGTTATTGCACCTTAGTAAGAAATGCTGTTCATATTCAAGGGAGTATATTATGTACTGATATAGGTTATATAAAGGCACAGATAAGGAAATAAGTCAACATAAAGAAAGAGGAAAACACCTCCAGTGTTTGCATTCTTTATTTAATATAGTGTGAGTACATAGGTGTCCTAACTGTTGGAAATATCACAATCATCCAGACATTTACTGTCAAAATGAGAAAAGACTACTCTTATAATTTGCTTCTGTTGCACTTTCAATGTGCCTTGATATAATTTCATATTATGCAAAAATAATAAATAAAATAAATTTGGAATCAAGTACTTTATATGTATATTTCCAATGTTTAATTAACTTTGCTATCTTGCAACAGGAATCACCCATAATAACTACACCCATAGTTCCCCAGAGACAATAGCTAGTTCCTTTAATAACTTTTTCACTGAAACAATCCAATCCCTAACAAATCAACTAACCCCCCTCTAATTTAAACCACATGCCTAATCTACCTAATGATCACCCAGAATTTGGCTTCCAACCAATATCCACTAGTTTTATTAAAACACTTCTAAAAAATCTAAAACCTACCACCTCGCTGCTGACCTTCTCCCTGCAGAGTACCTGCAAATAGCTGCAGATGCCATTGCATATCCCATATCTATCCTCATCAACAGAACCTTATCCGAAAATGATATCCCTTCCCTCTGGAAAATATCTCATGTCATCCCACTCCATAAAGATGGTAGCTCCTCAGACATATCCAACTATAGACCCATTGCCATTCTTTCCCCACTAGCCAAAATAATGGAGAAATGTGTACACAAACAACTAATGCAATACCTTTCACAGAATAACTTACTATCCGACTCCCAGCATGGTTTCAGGCCATATAGCACCACCTCAGCCCTTCTTTCCTTTACTACTGCCATAAACCAAAACAGGAATGACAATAGGCTAACCTCTGCCCTCTTTCTTGACCTATCAAAAGCCTTTGACATGGTCAACCATGAACTTCTCATTCTTTCACTAAAATCTATTTCCCTCAACAAGCCTGCTATCCAGTGGTTCCAGTCCTACCTGACTGGCAGACAGCAGGCGGTACTATGGCAGGGCAAACTCTTCAGCCAGTTACCTCTCACACTTGGTGCCTCTCAAGGATGCATACTAGGTCCACTACTCTTCTCTATTTTTATCAATAACCTCCACACTGCTATCCCTAAAGCCACCTGCATCCAATACGCAGATGATTCCACTCTCATCTGCTCAGACACCTCCCCATCTGACTTGCAAATCTTAACCCAAAATACATTTAACACTAGCTCATCAATCAATGCCTACTTCTGAACCCCAATAAAACTAAACTTCTACTCTTCTCTGCCACTAGTAGATCCACCACACTTTCATTCTCTGTCACATCTAATAATGGTACCACTATTTCCCCAGAAAATCACACCAAACTGCTAGGGGTTATCATAGACAATAATCTCAAATTTGACCTACAGGTCAACAAAACCATACAGACCATCAATAAGAAGCTTGGATCACTGTATAGAAACAAGACATTTTTAACCCCATTGGCTAGGACTGCAATCGCCCAATCACACCTACTCTCTAATCTGGTATATGCCTCGCCTGTACTCTCAAACCTCAACAAATCTGAACTAGGTAAGCTGTCCCATAGCTACAATCATATTTCCAGATTCGCCACTGGCTCCACCTATAGAACCCACCACTGCCAGAACCTTAAACAACTAGAGTGGCTAGAACTGCTCAGTTTAATTCAATTCAATCAACTCTTAATAGCGCACAACATTTTGTACCACCCTGAGGATACCCCCTCACTTAAAAATATTATTAAGCCATATAGCAATCTAAGATCCCTATGGTCAGCCGATAAACTACTGGTCCAAACCCACAAAGCTATTAACTCTGCTGGTGAATCCCTGTTTGCCAACTTCATTGGCAAAACCTGGAATTCATTGCCAAACTATATAACCCTACAATCCTCCAAAAGTCTCTTAAAAACAAACTCAGATAGTATCTCAAAGTGAATTGGCTATGCCCATGTACTAACCCTGATTAAGTTATAAACTAAAAGCATATTCTGCAATTATCATAACTTGTAACTACATCACCAAGCTCTGCTTCCGATCTGATGTCTCTTACTTTTAATTGTCTGTCCATGACAATTGTGAGTCCCTACTAGGGAACACTACTATCCCATTGTATATAATCACTTTGTTTTTATAATTGTTTGCTAACTTCTGTGTAATCTATGTAAGTTTGTCTTTGTGGAGCTTTTCTCCCCGGGCCTCCGCTGAAAATGGACATGTATCCAGTCGGACTATCCCAGTAAACAAATGTAAAATAAAATAAAGAAATAAAATGATTGTATATCTAAACACTTTTTCTCATTGCAAATATATGTCTTTGTGACAAATATGGGAAATACTCTTCAATGATTGTTCTTTCTACCCTTGTTTGAGAGTTCAAATCTATTCTGATTCCTGTTGCAAGATAGCAAAGTTAATTAAACATTGGAAATATACATATGCAGTACTTGATTCCAAATTTATTTTATTTATTATTTTTATATCATTTGCATGCCATTTGGCATTGCTTGACATTGATTCGCAGTAGTCAGTAGCAGTGGATGACAGATCCCTGCCCAAGGTAAAAACTGACAAATTGAATTTGGACTGCCATCAACAATTAAGACTAACATTGCTGTGCATTACTTAGCAGTCTGAACAGTACTGAGTGAAGAAATTCAAGCTGCCACACTCCTATCTCTGTGGCATAATATTTAAATGTATAGCGCTTAAAGAAACAGTGCAGATGATGCAGGGATCAAAACCTGTTCACAGATCACTTTACTGAGGGAGCTCATACTAAATCTTGACACTCAGTTTGGTGTAAAAATATGCTGATATGGAAAACTCATGTAAGGTCAGTAGTGTCAAAAAGTAACATACAGATTAGTCATTTGAAATTATGTGAATACTAATTGTGTGTGGTGTCTGAAAGCATTTCTTTGTTCCCTGTGCCTTTCTCTGTTCCCATGACATTAGCTAAAGTCCTGATATTGTGAGACATACATGATAGTAGTACTGATGTGGTAAGGAGATGTGAGAAGGCTAAATTTATCAATATGATACAGTAGTAGCTCTACTCACTGGTTATACACTGTGATTCATTTCATGTGTCCTCAAGTTATTATTTCAAAAAAGCTGTGTTAATGCTTCTGATAAATATTGCCTTTATCATTTGCATGCCTTGGCAGCACGAGATGAACTTTCATAGCATAAGGAAAAAAGTGAACAATTTAGTTTAGGCTACCTTATGTAGCACAAACCAGCCTAACAGCATTGTGCAGCGTTCAGCACTCTGGGTATTACTCATTGAAGAAAGTACACCTGGCAGGTATCTTTCTCTGTTGCACAAGGTATAAGTACAGAGAGCGTAGAGAAACAGGACAGCTGATGCATGCTTCAAATCCACTTAAATGATAATTTTACAGACAGTGGTCTTAATGTACATTTAATCACATTTTGTAATACCACTATGCTGTTGTTTAAAATCAGATATTGCCAGTATTGCGAAAAAACATGTGAGCTGTTGTATGTCCACTTTCACGTTATTTGTCATTAACTACAAGTCCAATAATTTGTTCTATAAAGTAAATTTCTAATCTTGCAATGAGATGTGAGAAGAATGAATGTGCCACTTGAATGCACTTTTTCCTCTGGTCACTGCTACATATACCCACTGATTGCATTTTAATTACTGTCAGCTTTTTGCCTCTGTAATATATTTTCTTTTAATGCCTTTTCCATTTTCTCTCCATTGAGCATTCTGCAAAAACAGTTCAGCCAAAACAATTCACTATCTAAGGAAAAAGTAAAACATTTAGTTTAGGCTGCATTATTTAGTGCAAACATGCCTAGAAGCATTGTGTTACACAAACCACTTTGGATATTAGTCGGTAACGAGAGTATATGTTTCATATAACTTTTTCTCTGGTACAAGGTGTAACTGAAGATCACATTGCAATTGTTTGCAATATGTAATTTTTTTTTTTCATTTTAATTTACATTTGCTTTCAGTTTGGCAGCATGCAAACATAGTTTCCTACCTATGGAAAACAGTAAAAAATGTTTGTTTAGGCTGCCTTATGTAACACAAACATGCCTGGCAATGGTGCACTTTCATCAGCTCTCTGAACAGTATTGAGTGGAGAAATTTCACTTGTCACACACCTATCTCTGTAGCAAAAGGTGCAAGTGCAGTGACCTTAGATAAGAAAACAGCTGATTAAGGGTTCAAATCCAACTAAAAGATACTTTTACTAAAGGTGTAAGAATCCCATTTGTTACAATGTTTTAATTAGAACTGTAACATTAAAGAAAAAATTATAATGTTAAATACATTTCTTGCAAGCAATTTATCAGTAATGCTTTGATAAGTAAACTTTTCTATTAGCAGATATCATTAATATTTCACATATAGGCCACGGTGGTGCAGCGGTTAATGTTGTCGCCTCACAACAAGAGGATCCCCCCGTTCGATTCTCAGCTGGAGTGCCTTCTGTGTGGAGTCTGCATGTTCTCCCCGTGGTCAAGTGATGCTAAAGATATGCAGTTATGTGCAAGCGTGAATGGGCGTGCCTTCTTTGAAGGTTGGGCATCGGGCTAGCAACTTGGCACCGTAAAAATCCACTGCCAATATCCTCAAGCTAATACGTGTCCAATTATTGATTTGCATATGTATGATGGGTACATTACTTTTGTTAAAATCATCATGACTCTTCACATATCCGAGCTATCTATTTAGGACAGTTCTGTCTTGCGAAGTATGTATGTAGAATACCCTAACCTGTGTTACTCATCTCATTCAACTGCATCCATGTGAAATGTATTTACAAGCAGAAATATAGACTTTTACATATGAATGCATTCCCAGCACTAATTAAAATGACATACATGCAAGCCCCTCTGAAGTGTATCTCCTTTCATTCTGAAATTAGTGTATCTCCAATTTCCATGCTTGAAAGATTGTTCTCCTGAGGCAATATTAATTAATAAACTACATTTCAATGTTTGCATGCTTTGTCACATTGGTTTGATTCTTAGCTGGTACAACAATATTTTAACATTGTGTAAGCCCCAACATCATAACATGTCACAATTCACCATCTTTCTCCTAATAATCTGCAATGATTAAAAGTCATGAATTAAACACTGCATTGTAGAATATTGGAAACTTTGTCAGTAGGTTGAGCCACACACATGGCAAACCTCAACGATATGTTTCACACCTTTTCTGCTATGTGATGTAAATAGTACCAGTGCATCTGCCAAAGAATCCATCTGCTTTCAATTGCACAAATGCAGTTGGCAAGGCTGTGAGCCTTTCCACACAATAAGTTGCCTGTAAGATCTGAATTGGGCACCAATTCAGACATATTTTGTTATCATGACTTTTGCAGACATGGCTAGCGATGGAGAGAACAGTGCTAAATTTAGAGCTCAAAGGTGAGATGTTAAGGAGTCCAGGATATCTTTAGCACTCCTAGTGAAGTGCTAAGGCTGTAGGCTGCTGCAGGGAGACTATATCAGGTCTCAGTATAAGGCTGAGGCCTGGAATAGCTTAGCCAAGGCTGTCTCCAGTGCAGCTGGTATTCCATTCACTGGGGAACAATGTCAACACCACCTTAAGAAGTGGAAGTGAAAGTGACCATAAGAAGTGGAAGCAGTACATTCTAAGCTGATAGGATGCTAAATTTAGGACTGCAACCCCCCCCCCTCATTTTGAGCAAATATTCTGTCCCATAACCTGTTGATGGTATGGCATTAACGGTCTAACCAGCCAACACAGGTACTCATTATGCCTTCCTATATATTTCTTTTTTTTTGTACTATACAGCTGTAAACCAAGAGGTGCACCAGGGGATATTAACTCACCTCAGATGGTCATGGGATAAGTATGACTCAGTTCCAAATTCAAGTCAGAAATTCCTTTTCATTCCCACAATCAGCAGCATCTTGAGCAGGCATACCGCAATCTTCATCTCAAGATTGCATGCATTCCCCAATAACTCTTGCTACTTGCATTACGGAATGAGAACATGTTTTCACTGGATAAGTATAAAACATTAACAGCAACACCATGTCAGGAACAATTCAATAATGATAATTGCAGCTATTACATTTGAATGCATGTATCTTATATGTCATGGGGAAATAAAGGCAACTTTTTCTTATAGCATAATAGTGAGATTTGTATTTTATTTTATGGCACATTTATACCTTTCCATCATATATGAATGTGGCAAAGGTGTATAATAGTAAATTATCATATTTGTTCATTTATTACAAGGTGGAATTCAATACCTCACAGTATGAGAACCAACACAAATACCAACCAATTCAAAAAAATTCTTAAAAATTATTTTAATGATACCTGGCTTTGTTCCTGCACTACTCCAGGCTAACAATTTTTAATAGCTTCTGGTTATACTATTTATTCTGCCCTTCATAGCAATTCAGGCAGTTTATATGATAGTTGTACAGTTTGAGCATTTTTGATCTGTTGCTGCCATCTAGTGGCCCTTTATTTATAACAGTTAGATTAACTTGTTTTACAGCATTATAGCAAGCCTTAGGAAGTGATGTAACCCAGTCAGGAAGCAGCCTTCTTTCTAGCCCTCATAGGTTCATAGGTTCATAGTTTGGCTTTCGCCACCCTTTTAGATTAGTTGACTGTGCCTCTGTATAGTAGGTCACAGAAGATAGCCCCTTAGAGGTTAGTTTACTGTGTCTCTGTCTAGTAGGGACACAGAAGAGATCCCAGGGGTAAACCTACGATCTCCCATCCACTCATCAAGATTTCTCCTGAAGAGGGTCATTGAGGGACTCTGCCTAACATGGATTGGGATTTTGTTCCAGAGTGAGGGGAGCCTCTGGGATATGAATCTGTCCCTCCAGCATGTCCTATTTATTTCTGTGCTGAGGTTTAAGTCCCTGGAGCGTGTAGCTCTAAGGGATTTGGATTTCCTGAGGTGGAGCATGTCCATTAATTCTGTGTTGGACATGGCTTTATACGTCAGGCACAGATCGCCTCTGAGTAGGCGGTAAGCAACTGAGTAGAGCTGGAGTTTCTTTAGCCTAACTGCGTAGGGCATCTGTTTGAGTCCCTTGATCCTCTTGGTGAGGTACTTTTGGGGTCTTTCCAGTTGCTTCAGGTGTCAGGTAAGGTACATCCCAAATGGGGCATTGTATTCAATTATGGGCCTGATGAGTGATGAGTAGAGGGGCACAATGACCTCTCTTGATCTAGATGTGAACCCTTTCGTGATAAGGTGGGCTATATAGAAGGTCTTTCTAACCACTTTGGCAACGTGATTGTCAAAGGTGAGATTGCTATCTACTTGGGTCCCCAAATCCCTAATTACTTCTTCCGTACTTAATGGATTACCACCTATTTGGTAATTTGTGGGCACTTTGTTTTTCCCAAAGGGGATGACTATGCACTTTTTGGCATTTAGCTTTAGGCCATGGCTCTGGCACCAGTTATCTATCTCTGTGAGACCCTTTTGGAGGATGCTTGTGTCAGTCGGTGAGTCGATTATGGCACCCAGTTTGCAGTCATCTGCGAACTTGGTCAGCCATAGTCCTCCCATGTTAGCCTGTACCTCAGAGAAATATATACCGAACAAGAGAGGTCCCAGGACTGAGCCTTGTGGAACGCCACTTGTAACTGGTTTAGAGTCTGACATGGCACCTGCAATTCTGACCATGTGGGTTCTATCCCTGAGCCAGTTTGCAACCCATCTTGTGACATAGGGGTTGATATTTAAGCTGGTGAGCTTATTTATGATGCTCGAGTGGGGTATTGTGTCAAAGGCTTTTGCGAGGTCCAGGTAGGCTGTGTGGACTACCTTCCCTTCATCTATGGCCTTGGTGACTGTTTCAAATATGTCGACCAGGTTCAAGAGGCAAGATATGCCCTTAACAAAGCCAAATTGGGTAGGATCCAGTGTTTGGAGGTTCCCAATGTCTTTGTTTATGAGTTTCATGATGATATGCTCCATAGCTTTGCAGACCAGGCTAGTCAGGCTTATAGGGCGATAGTTTCCGGGGTCCATTGTGGCACCACCTTTGTGGAGTGGGACCACTGTTGCTGTACGCCATTCCTTGGGTACATATCCTGTAGTAAGGCTGAGATTGAACAGTGACTTTATGTGAGGGTTCAGTTCTTCTTGGAGTTCATGTAAGACGCAGCCCGGGACACCGTCCGGTCCCATTGATGCTGTATTTTTTGCTTTGGAGAGGGCAGCTCTCACCTGTGCATCTGTGATGTCAGGGAGGCTACACTCTGTTGGGATAGACATTTGCTCTTTTGGGGAAGGGGAGAAGTTTACACTGAACCTGTCTGCCAGGATGTTGGCAATGTCTGTGGGTTCAGTGTATTTTTTGTCATTTTGAACTAACTCAGAGCATATCTGGGAGTTGCCACCCAGGTTCCTGACATAACTAAAGAAGGCCTTGTGATTATCTTTAACATCTTGTGCAATTTTTCTTTCGAAGCTGGCCTTAGATGATTTTATGAGGGCTCGTAGTTTCTTACTAGTACTGATCAGAGATGCCTTCCCTTTTTGGGATTTTGCTCTATCATGTAGTAGCTTCCTCCTTCTGTTGTATAGCTTATTTATGGCTGGGGTCCACCAGACAGGTCTCCTGCCTTTGGAGGAATGAGTCGTGGTTTTATTTGGGATAGCATGATCCATGCATTCCTGTAGGTGTCCATAGAAAGCGTTTGTAAAGGATTCTGCGGTTTGGGCCATATTTTCCACTGGCCTGGGGGCTTTGAAGGATTCCACCTCAGTTTTGAGAAGTGTGAAGTTTGCTTTTGAGAAGTTCTTCACTGTGGTTTCCTTGGCTGGGGGTGGGGATGGGATATGGATGTCCAGTGAGATTAATTTATGGTCAGATCTTACCAATGAGGGGTATTCCTCTGGTATGGAACATAGAGTCCCCATGTTGGTGATGATCAGGTCCAATATGTTTTCCCCTCTTGTGGGAGTGGTGATCAGTTGTTCCATAACATTTGAGTTTATAAATTCTAGGAACCATTGGGCGAGGATGTTGGGGCTTGAGTAGTGCTCCCAGTCTATGTTTGGGTAGTTGAAGTCACCCAATATAATGGTGTTTGGAGAGACCTTCATATTCTCCAGTGTTCTCAGGAAAGCCAAGTGGGGTTCCTGAGTTTGGGAGGGTGGCCTGTAGCAGGCTACAAACTGAAAGGTAGTTTTGCCCACTGTTAGTTGCACATGGATGGTCTCCGATGCTTCATGCAGTGCCACTAACCTGGAGGTGTGGGTATCTTTGATGAATATGGATACTCCCCCTCCTTTTTTGGTTCAGTCTGAGTTTTGGGGCCGAAATCATGGTATAAGGTATAACCTGGTAGTGCTGGGGTGCTCTCGGGAGCCTTGAACCAGGTTTCTGTTACTGCACAGATATCGATATTCTCCATACTGAGGAGAGCCTCGAGTGCATGCATCTTGAGGTTTAGACTTATGGCATTGAGCAGCATTACCCTTGGTTTCTTTTTCTTTGTGTTGTCTATGGAAGTGGGTTTGTCTTTTGAGCCTTGCCTAAAAAAGGCACTATGGGGGTGGCAAGAGCCTTAGCCAGTATTCGAAAGCCCAGGGGTGACAGGTGCAAGCCATCCCTAGCGAAGCAACGTGGCTTGTCGAGCATGTCATCCCAGGCTGACAGACACTGGATCCCCTTTGAATGACACCGATACTTTAGCCAATTGTTAAAATTGATCATTTTGTCTTTATACTGTGGCATCATTCTTGGTGAGGGTAAGATGCTACTCAAGGTCAGGGTCATACTAGCCTGGGCTTCATGATCAGAGAGCTCCTCTATGTCTCTTTTCATGTAGTCCAGGGAGGTACGTCTCAGGTCATTCACACCAGCATGGACAATGATGGATTCATATTTGTACTTGATTTGGAGTGACCTGAGTGCTTGTGTTATGTGGTGGATCCTGGCACCTGACAGGCAGCTTACAGTGACCTTCTCCTTGTTTAGCCTGGTGAGTGGGATATCAGTGTGTCTGACAATAGAGTCACCTATTACAAGTGTATTAGGTGTGTTATTTAGCCTTAAGGGCTGTGACTGTGTGGCACACTGACTTTGTGAACTATGTGATACGTGGGTATTGTTGTGGGGTAGCGGTTGCTTGGATGTCTGCTTTGGAGGTCTCTGCTGCTTGGGCAGATTTTTATTTAGAGCCTCCGAGTATGTTTTTGTGTGTTTATGTGTTTGGCTTTCTAGGTCTATGTGAGACTGGATTTGTGGTGTGTGTGGTTACCTTCTCCTCCTGACTGACTGCGCCAGTATTGGGTTGAGAGAGCTCAGCCTCCAGTTTGGCTATATAGTTGCATCTCTGACATATATTTGAGCTTGTTGGGAGGAGGAGAGGGTGGTCTGTGTACATAAGGCAGTTGTAACATTCCCAGGTTCACCAGCTGGACTGGAGAGTAAACCTGAAACTGACTTTTGGACATGCCAGAATAGTACAAGGAACTACTTTTTGATTGATCAAAAAGGACCAATAGGGAGCCAAGTACTTAAAGGGAGTATAAGAGGGTGTAGTGCTTTGTTTATTAGTGCTTACTTATAAGATTACTTATATGAGCAACTGCAGGGCTTTAGAATGAAAATAGAGTGCTTACTTTGAGATTTAGAACAGTTCTAAGGGAAAAAGTGAAGAGCAGACTTTGTGGAGCCGGGAATACTTTAAACCCATTTAAGCGGTGCTGCCCCAAATCATGCAAAACCGCACAAATGCGGGTTCTAAAGCAGGGAAACTGAAAGAGATAGGAATTGACCCAGAGCGGCTAATAAGCTACTAGTTTCAGGGCTGAGACCACTCCTCCAGGGACAGATAGGATGCTCAAAGCTCCCCACTCTCACTGGTGAACAGAGAAGCTTCCTCCTATCCAAGTAAGGATATGGGCAACACAGGAAACTATACCACAGTCCGGAATTCAGCAAACCCTGACATCTGGACTAATCTAGTTCAGCAAAGGCGGGAAAAAAGAATATTTTTTTTTTGTTTTGTTTTTTTCAGGAAACAGCAGAAAAACACACAGAAAACACTGTAAATGCTATAAACAGGCTAGCGCACTTTAGTGTGTAGCCTACAACAGTTATACAATACAAAAACAACTTAAATTGATATAAGACAAGTGCAAAAAAATGTAAAAAGCAGAAGACAAATGCAATTTAAACTTTTTAAAGCACAGATCAGTTAGAAATTCACTTTTTAGGTGGGAAAAGGCAGTCGGAGCAAAAAAAACAGAGAAAAAAAAATACTTAAATCTGGAAAAGTCTCTCTTGCATCTCTCTGTTGCCTGTATCACTCTGCAGGACACCACGAGGAGCTGTGCGGAGTTGTATACTGGTGCAAAACCATGCAAATGCGGGTTTTGAAGCAGGGAAACTGAAAGAGATAGGAATTGACCCAAAACAGCCAATAAGCTACTAGTTTCAGGGCTGAGAACACTCCTCCAGGGACAGATAGGCTGCTCAAAGCTCCCCATTCTCACTGGTGAACAGAGAAGCTTCCTCCTATCCAAGTAAGGATATGGGCAACACATGAAACTATACCACAGTCCAGAATTCAGCAAAACCTGAAATCTGGACTAATCTAGTTCAGCAAAGGCGGGAAAAGAGAATATTTTTTTTTTTTTTTTTTTTCAGGAAACAGCAGAAAAACACACAGAAAACACTGTAAATGCTATAAACAGGCTAGCGCATTTTAGTGTGTAGCCTACAATGGTTATGCAATACAAAAATGACTTAAATTGAAATAAAACAAGTGTAAAAACTGTAAAAAGCAGAAGGCAAATGCAATTTAAACTTTTTGAAGCACAGATCAGTTAGAAATTCGCTTTTTAG
Source organism: Protopterus annectens (assembly GCF_019279795.1). NCBI lineage: Eukaryota > Metazoa > Chordata > Ceratodontiformes > Protopteridae > Protopterus > Protopterus annectens. The sequence goes on from NC_056741.1 coordinate 272,367,373, forward strand.
GTGGGAAAAGGCAGTCGGAGCAAAAAAAACAGAGAAAAAATACTTAAATCTGGAAAAGTCTCTCCTGGGTCTCTCTGTTGCCTGTATCACTCTGCAGGACACCACGAGGGGCTGTGCAGAGTTGTATACTGGTGCAGAACCACTCAAATGCGGGTTTTAAAGCAAGGAAACTGAAAGAGATAGGAATTGACCCAAAATGGCCAATAAGCTACTAGTTTCAGGGCTGAGACCACTCCTCCAGGGACAGATAGGCTGCTCAAAGCTCCCCATTCTCACTGGTGAACAGAGAAGCTTCCCCCTATCCAAGTAAGGATATGGGCAACACAGGAAACTGTACCACAGTCTGGAATTCATCAAAACCTGAAATCTGGACTAATCTAGTTCAGCAAAGGCGGGAAAAGAGAATTTTTTTTTTTCAGGAAACAGCAGAAAAACACACAGCAAACACTTTAAATGCTATAAACAGGCTAACACACTTTAGTGTGTAGTCTACAACAGTTATACAGTACAAAAATGACTTAAATTGATATAAAGCAAGTGCAAAAACTGTAAAAAGCAGAAGGCAAATGCAATTTAAACTTTTTAAAGCACAGATCAGTTAGAAATTTGCTTTTTAGGCGGGAAAAGGCAGTCCGAGCAAAAAAACAGAGAAAAAAATACTTAAATCTGGAAAAGTCTCTCTTGGGTCTCTTTGTTGCCTGCATCACTCTGCAGGACACCATGAGGAGCTGTGCAGAGTTGTCCACAATAACAAACTTTTTAAATCACAGATTGGCTAAAAAAAAAAAATTGGCGTTTTAGGCGAAATTAGTTAAGACAGCAAGAAAAGCAGAAAAGTGATACTTAATCACTCCAAAGTCACTCTTCTGTCTCTCTGCTGCTGTAGACTCTGCAGAACACCTGGAAGGCACTTGCTGAATGGAATATAAGTGTAAAAACTCTGCAAATGAGGTTTTTATAGCAGGGATGTGAAAGAGATAGAAATTAGCCCAAAATGGCCAATAAACTACTAACTTCTGGGCTGAAACCACTCCTCCAGGGACAGATAGGCTGCACAAAGTTCCCCTCTCTCACAGGTGAACAGAGAAACTTCCTTCTATCCAAGTAAGGTAATGGCAATACAGAAACTTGTACCACAGCCCTGGATTCAGCTATAACCTGAAAACTGGACTATACTAGTTCAGAAAGGTGAAAAACAAGTATATATATATATATATATATATATATATATATATATATATATATATATATATATATATATATATATATATATATATATGTTTCCAGACAATAGAGCAGATACAATCAAAAACACTTTACCCAATTAACCAGTTAAAAAGCTTAAAACTGAGCCCTGTTCCAGCAGTCTTCAATCAGACAAGTTCTAACTGCACAGTCCTGCCACTAGGGTACAGAGAAACCTTCTCCAAAAAAGACGGCCTGGGTCAGTGCACAATTCATACAAACAAAGCTAGATCCAGCCGGCCTGAATCGAGTCTATGCTACAGCAAACAAGGCGTACCGATTTCAGAAAGAAACAGTTCAAGTAAGCATGCACAATAAGCCTTTAACCAGAAATTCCCAGCTCAGAAGGGCAGAATCTAGCCTCTCCTCCCACAAGAGTGCAGACCACAAACCTTCTTAATGTAAAATAACTGGCATGAAGCCCAAGTCCTTAACCTAGAACTAATACACTTTTAGAATAACAGACACTGAGCCTTCAATCAGCAGTTCCCAACTTAGAAGGATGTATGCTACCTGTCCTGCCACAACAGTGCAGACCACAAACCTTCTTAATGTAAAACAACTGGTTTGAAGCCCAAGTGCTTAAACCAAGGGCCTTAGAATAACAGTTACAATTTAATCAGGCTACTAACAAGCAGAAATAAAGGCAGCAGAATAAATTTAATTGAGTACTTTTAAAAGAGGCAAAAGCAAAATAAGGTAATAAATTAGGAAGAAACACGAATACAGTAAGGCAGATGAAGTGCAAATTTTTTTTTTTTTGAGATGGAAGAAACAGAACAGATTAAGATACTAAGGGGGAATGTCCTTTCCAAGTGCTCTCTCTGTACACCGCAGAGAAGATGAGACTGGTAAGAGTATCCAAAATTAAAATATGATCTCACTGTACTCAGTTGAGTGAGTGAATGAGATGGGTCCAGGAGGAGTGTGCAAAAAGAAATTTACAGCAGGGGCAGGCAATTCCAAAGCCACCAAGATTAAGACCATAACAAGAAACAGGGAGGGGGGGAACTAACTGCAGAGATTTAGAGACACAATATTTACTGAATCCAAGACACACAATATTTACTCACTCAAATCTTAAATAAGTGCAGAAAATATACTTAAATCAGTTTGTGTCCAGTTGATATATGCAGACAAGTCTCAGTAGCCAGCAACTCGATTTAAAATGATTACTAGAAATGTAACCAACACAGATTTTAATGCTAGCAGAAACCCCCAAGCTAATTAACACTAACAAAGGAATTTCAAGGCAGTCTAACAACTTTCAGCGAGCTCAAATGGCTAACTGCAGAGATTCAGAGACACAATATTTACTGAATCCAAGACACACAATGTTTACTCACTCAAATCTTAAATAAGTGCAGAAAATATACTTAAATCAGCTTGTGTCCAGTTGATATATGCAGACAAGTCTCAGTAGCCAGCAACTCGATTTAAAATCATTACTAGAAATGTAACCAACACAGATTGTAATGCTAGCAGAAACCCCCAAGCTAATTAACACTAACAAAGGAATTTCAAAGCAGTCTAACAACTTTCAATGAGCTCAGATGGCTAACTGCAGAGATTCAGAGACATAATATTTACTGAATCCAAGACACACAATATTTACTCACTCAAATCTTAAATAAGTGCAGAAAATATACTTAAATCAGCTTGTGTCCAGTTGATATATGCAGACAAGTCTCAGTAGCCAGCAACCCGATTTAAAATGATTACTAGAAATGTAACCAACACAGATTTTAATGCTAGCAGAAACCCCCAAGCTAATTAACACTAACAAAGGAATTTCAAAGCAGTCTAACAGCTTTCAGTGAGCTCAGATGGCTAACTGCAGAGATTCAGAGACACAATATTTACTGAATCCAAGACACACAATATTTACTCACTCAAATCTTAAATAAGTGCAGAAAATATACTTAAATCAGCTTGTGTCCAGTTGATATATGCAGACAAGTCTCAGTAGCCAGCAACTCAATTTAAAATGATCAGTCATGATCTTCTTTTCCCAGGCCCAGGCCCTGGCATTCACATCTCCTGTAAATAATTTGCATGTTGTAATTCTTTGTATTTAGACGTGCTGTATATTGTATATATTCTAATATGTTGCTATTTGTATTGTGTTGCAGTTTTACAAAAAAAAAGTATTAAAGTTAAGAAATCTCAGTAAAGCTACAAGAAACCCTGATTCTTTCTCTTACTGGATTTTCTTAAAGTATTAAGCTGTCTGTTTAGCTGTACTATGCCTCACACAGTGCTGTGAGAATGGAACAGTAAAAAGGAGATCCTTGCAGTCCTGAATACAAGAGGTCGCTGCACTGCAAATATGAGTCTGAGATCGGGGAAGAAGTATAAACCTGAAGATATGCCCTCTTGACACAGCATGGCAGGAAGAACAGCTCTAGTGTCCCGAAAGATGATACATGGTCATAGGGCTCTAAATCATCAAGATCCAGTAAGATGTCCTCAGCATGTTCCTTAGCAATCAGAGCTCATGCCAACTGGCATTTGCTGAAAAAAAAAGCCATTATAATGCGACAAAAGGCAGAATTGGAAGCTAACCTACATATTCTTCAGCACCAGAGAGCAGCTGCTACAGCAGCAGCAAAGGCCACTGCTTACCTGAAAGCAGATTCATCAGTAAGCAAGATAACTCACTTAGAACCAGAAGTCCCAGAGAAACCTCTCTCCACTGCTGAACGGACAAGTGAGTACATCCAGAAACTTACTAGTATACATGCAAGCCAGCAGTCACCTAAGATTATGCAAGGAGAATCCAGCCCAAAGCCAGCAGATGTCCCGAGTATGCTCCATCAGTCTTGTGATGTCAGCAGTGTCAAACCAACAAAAGAACAACCTCCAGAGCTCCTTAGAAATGGAAATCCAGGACTCCCACTATCACAGCCTAAAGATTACATGCCTGATCACCAAAACATACAACATGTCACAAAGTATCTTATCCACAAAGAAATGATTAACTCAGGTTTCATCAAGTTTGATGACTGTCCAGAAAACTATTAGGCATAGAAGTCCTCCTTTCTGAGTGCAACTAGAGACTTACACTTGGCAACTGCAGAAATGCTGGACTTAATGATAAAATGGTTGGGCAAAGAGTCAGCAGAGCACGCAAAAAGCATGCAAAGAGTACACTTATTTAACCCTTAGGCAGGACTTAACATGGCTTGGCAGATGCTAGAAGAAAGGTATGGGTCACCTGAAGCAATTGAAAGTTCTCTACTGAAAATGCTTAAAACCTTTCCCAAGTTGAGCAAAAAAGACAATACAAAATTACAACAACTGTGTGATCTTCTTCTAGAAATAGAGTGTGCTAAAGAGGAGGGCTATTTGACAGGCCTTTCATATTTAGACACTGCTCACAGTATTAATCCAATAGAGGAGAAACTACCATATACCTTGCAACAAAAGTGGGTATCTGTTGGAGCTAAATACAAAGAGGAAAATGGAGTAGCTTTTCCCCCCTTCTTTGTATTTTCTAGGTTCATTCAGCAGCAAGCAAAGATTAGGAGCAACCGCTGCTTTGCCTTCATTAGCAGCAGTAATCTGCCATCCAGATCAGAAAAGCCTTCCAGACCTCATGGTAATACTTCTGTGCTCACACACAAAACAGTTGTACCTTCAAGGGCCACAAATTGTCAAGACAGCAGCAAGGTCAGCCCTATAGAAAGTCCTGATAGACAATGCCCAATTCACCAGAAGCCTCATCCTCTGAAAAGGTACAAAGGGTTTTGAGGTAAGCCTATTGAGGAAAGAATGTCCTTTCTTAAACAAAATGGTATCTGTTTCAAATGCTGTGAATCTACTAAGCATATAGCTAAAGACTGTAAAATATCAGTCGAGTGCATAGAATGTAGCAGTGAGAAACACATAGCGGCCTTACACCCTGATCCACCTCCACAACCAGCAGGGATGGTAGAAGTCAGGAACGATCAGGGCAGGGAGCAAAAAGAGGATTCCCTTTCTTCAGTGATGTCTAAGTGCACTGAAATCTGTGGCCAAGGTAAAATTCCATGGTCATGTTCTAAAATCTGTTTAGTCACTGTATATCCCACTGGGAAAAGAGACAAAGCAGTGAAGATTTATGCAGTTCTTGATGAGCAGAGCAACAAATCACTTGCAAGGTCAGACTTTTTCGATATCTTTAACATTAAAACAACTGCAGCTCCCTATACTCTAAAGACATGCACAGGCATTATGGAAACTGCAGGCAGAAGAGCCATAGACTTTGTTATTGAATCTTTTGATAAGGAAAAGCGATTCCTATTTCCTACACTGATAGAGTGTGACATGATACCTGTTGACAAGTCAGAAATTCCTTCTCCAGATGTGGCTTATCATCACCCTCACCTCAGCTCAATTGCTCACCTCATTCCAGCTGTTAATTCTGTTGCTTCTATCCTTTTGCTTCTTGATACCAGCTTTGACATAGAAACTGACAATCTAGGGGTTTCACTGTTCCAGAAATCAAGGGACGATAATAAACAAGCCCTGTCCATAGAAGATCAAGCTATTCTCTGGATCATGGACAGAGAGACTTACCAGGATGATAATAACAGTTGGGTGGCCCATCTGCTGTTTTGCACACCCAGGTATCATTTACCTTGTAATAGAGAACAAGCCATGAAGCGCATGAACTCTCTTCGTAGAACCTTATAAAAAAGCCAAAGGTAAAGAGAGATTTCACAGAATTCATCAAAAGGTTACTGGATAATGATCACGCTGAAATTGCAGGACCACTGGATCAAGGTAAAGAACACTGGTATCTGCCAATGTTTGGTGTTTACCACCCACACAAACCTGATCAAATACGCGTTGTGTTTAATTCCAGTGCAGAATGTGACGGTATTTCTTTAAATAAGGTACTGTTAAGTGGTCCTGATCTAAACAATACTCTACTAGGGGTCCTCATGCACTTTAAAAAAGAGCCCATAGCCTTTACAGCTGATGTGCAGCATATGTTTTACTGTTTTCTGGTGAGAGAGGACCACCAAGATTATTTTCGTTTTCTCTGGCACAAAGATCATGACATAGACAAAGAAGTAGTGGAGTACAGAATGACAGTACATGTCTTCAGCAACAGTCCCTCTCCTGCTGTGGCTATATACTGTATGTGTAAAGCTGCCCTAAAAGTTGCTGAACATTATGGACAAGATGCCAAACACTTTGTGTTGAGACATTTCTATGCAGATGATGGACTCGCATCTGCTAGCACTCCTGAGATAGCAATTGACATTCTCAACAAAACAAAGCAGATGCTGGCAGAATCTAATCTGCAGCTTCATAAGGTTACTTCTAACAGCAAACAGGTCATGGAAGCCTTTCCTGCAGAAGATAGAGCTAAGGACCTTAAAGATCTTTGTCTGGGTACAGACTCCCTTCTTCTTCAGAAAGGTTTAGGACTAGGCTGGGATCTAGAAACAGACAGCTTTGTTTTTCAGGCCTCTTCAGAGGAAAATCCCTTCACCAGAAGAGGAATTTTAGCTACCGTGAACAGCCTTTATGATCCCCTTGGGTTTGTTGCACCAGTGACTATAAAAGGTAAGGCCTTAGTCCGTGAACTGTCATCTGGGAAATGGGAATGGGATGCATTACTACCACAAGACAGACTGCATGAGTGGATTCAGTGGAAGGAGTTTTTGCAGGTTTTGAAAGGCTTAAAGATAGCTATATGTTATGGGCCTGTTTCACTGACAGTAGCCTGTAAAAAGGAACTGTATATTTTTTCAGATGCATCCATCACAGCTATAGGTGCAGTAGCCTACTTGAAAACAACTGATGCAGTAAGTGTATGTCATGTTGGGTTTGTTATGAGAAAGTCTAAGTTAAGCCCTAGACCAATGCATACAATCCCACATTTGGAGCTATGTGCAGCTGTATTGGTAGAACTGTATGAGCTAATCAGAGATGAACTAGACCTGGAACTGGATGTTGTGAAATTCTTTACAGACAGTAAAACCATCCTGGGGTACATCTGCAATACCTCTAGAAGATTCTTTCTGTATTCTCCAACCAAGTAAATAGAATCAGACAAGTAACTCATCCTCATCAGTGGTTCTATGTACCCACAGAGCAAAACCCTGCTGATTATGCTACAAGGCCCACACAGACAGCCTGCCTTCAGAACACTATATGGTTCTTAAGCCCTTCTTTTCTTTACCAGCCAGTTAAAGACAATTCAAATGACACGGCTACTGGTTATCCTCTCATCTCACATTTTATACACTTATGTATAATGGCCTTATGGTATAAAATAATACTAATTTTTTTTTAAATCAGCTGACATTGCTGCTTTAAGTTTTTAATTGGTTAGTTAATTAAGGTTATTGTGGCATTTTAAATAGTAGGCGTAGCACTGGTAATGTTTCATCTGATGAAGTCTCATTTTGGAGATGAAAGCGCTCATGTATTGGTGGATTTAAAATAAACTGTAAAGAGGTTATCCTACTTGCAGTCTGGAATCGCCTTGTTTTTATTTGGTTGTTTTGTGACTATTTTTGATTCGTTATCCTCTCATAGACCCTGAAGCTGATCCTGAAATTAAACCAGCAGTTGCAAGCTTCGGCACTAGAGCCTTTGATTCCACTATTCATTCACATTGTTTCAAAAGATTTTCAAACTGGAAGACACTAGTTGAAACTACAGAAAGACTTATTCATATTGCCAAATGTTTTCAGAGAAAATCAAATAGCTCTCTACTTAGAGGCTGTAAAAGTTTTCATCAGCAAGTTAGCTTAGAGGAACTTTTACAAGCAAAGAATGTGATCATCTCTTCTGTTCAGCACAAACACTTCAAAAAGGAATATGACTGCATAAAAGAGCAAAAGGCATTGCCAAAACAAAGTCGTCTCAAGAAGTTTAGTGCTGTTATAGATCAAGATGGACTGCTGAGAGTTGGCGGACACTTGTCCTTTGCAACACTGACTGAACAAGAGAAGCAACCAATTATCATCCTCCATCATCATCACCTTGCTACACTGATTGTGAGATATTACCATAACCAAGTGGCTCATCAAGGGTGTCACATAACAGAAGGTGCAATCAGAGCTGCAGGTTTCTGGATCCTTGGTGGTAAGCACCTGACATCTGCAGTTATTCACAAATGCATTATCTGTCGTAAACTAAGAAGGAGATTAGAAAGTCAAAAGATGGCAGATTTACTAGAAGATAGAGTGAATCCTGAACCACCATTCACTAGCATGGGTATTGATGTTTTTGGCCCATGGACAGTGGTAACCCGCCGCACTAGAGGAGGTAGTGCTGACAATAAATGCTGGGCAGTACTTCTTACATGTCTGTCTACATGAGCTGTACATATAGAACTGATTGAATCTATGTCAGCTTCCAGTTTTATTAATGCCTTGAGAAGATTCATTTCAATCCGTGGCCCAGCAAAGTTACTTCGCTCTGATAGAGGGACAAACTTTGTGGGAGTTTGTAAGGAACTGAATATTTGTGCAGGTGATACAGCAGTACGAGATTATCTACAAGACAAAGGATGCACATGGGCCTTCAATCCTCCGCACTCATCTCATATGGGTGGTGCTTGGGAAAGACTAATAGGTGTAGCTAGATGCATCTTGGATGCAGTTTTGCTCCAAGATAAGCCCACTCATCTGACCCATGACAGTTTAAGTACCTATATGGTGGAAGTTATGGCTATTATGAATGCAAGACCTTTAGTACCAGTGTCAAACAATCCAGATAATCCTGAGGTTCTTACACCAGCCATGCTTTTGATTCAAAAGGCAAACTCTTTGTTGGCTCCTTCTGGTAACTTCAAAACAGCAGGGCTTCGTGTAAAACAATGGAAGCAAGTTCAGTGTCTTTCTGACACCTTCTGGAAAAGATGGAAAAGGGAATCCTTGTCCACCTTACAAAGTCACAGAAAGTGGACTTGAGACTATCCAAATTTTAAACTAGGTGATGTTGTGTTAATGAAGGACAGTTAAAAATGCAGGAATGAATGGCCTGTGGCCAAGCAGAGATGGTAAAGTGAGAAAGGTGGAAGTAAGAGTTGTCAGACAAGGAACTGCTAAAGTTTGAGGCCAGTCTCGGACATTGCAGTTTTTGTTTCTGAAAATGGTTAAACTGTGTTATTGTGTGTAGTAATATTAATAAGTGTAGTGGCATCCCGCAATATGCCAGGCAGGGAGTATTCTGCCCTTCATAACAATTAAGGCAGTTTATATCATAGTTGTACAGTTTGAGCATTTTAATATGTTGCTGCCATCTAGTGGCCTTTTATTTATAACAGATTAACTTGTTTTACAGCATTATAGCAAGCCTCAGGAAGTGATGTAACTCAGTCAAGAAGCAGCCTTCTTTCTAGCCCTCATGAAGTGCAGTCATGATCTTCTTTTCCCAGGCCCTGGCAGTCACATCTCCTGTAAGTAATTTGTATGTTGTAATTCTTTGTATTTAGAAGTGCTGTATATTGCATATATTCTGATATGTTGCTATTTGTATAGTGTTGCAGTTTTGAAATCTCAGTAAAGCTACAAGAAACCCTGATTCTTTCACTTACTTGATTTTCTTAAAATGTTAAGCTGTCCGTTTAGATGTTAAGCTGTCCGTTTAGCTGTACTACGCCCAGGATTTTTGATTAGCCCATATACCGGCATACGGGCCAATCAAAAATCGCTAAACACACAGCTACTTCTGTTTAATGCGGAACAGAAGAAGCTCCGTGTTTAGCGATTTTTGATTGGCCTGTATGCCAGGTATACGGGCCAATCAAAAAAAAAAAAACAAACAAAGCGGAGGCTGGCCAGGATTTAAACCGGCAGGGCGGGACTCGGGATCAGGCTGCTGATCTCGGGACAGTCCCGCCCAAATAGGGACGTCTGGCAACCCTGACTATGCCTCACACAGTGCTGTGAGAATGGAACACTATTTCTTCTTCCCTGAACAGCTCATAAGCTATGCTCTCTCTCATGTCTAGATAATCTCTAACCTCATCTTTTTCTATCCAATTTCCCCTCTACAAACCCTCCTACAGCTTACTTTGAGAAACTACGTCTACACTACAATAAGGACTCATATCAAATGATTGTATAATACAAATGTCAGCTATAATAGCATAGAATGTAATTTCTGGTGCACTGTATGTCTTGTATATTTTTGTATAATTTCTTGTATAAGTTTTGTATAATATCTGTATGTGGAGCTTTTCTCCCTAGGCCTCCACTGAAAATTTACATTGACAGTACTTTACATGAGTTGCTGTGTCAAGGGGATATTGATCAAAGCATCTATGATTTCATGAGAATGGATTTATTGAAGATGGCTAGACTGTTTGGGATCCCTAAACTGCACAAAAGTCACACTAAACTGTCTTTTATACTGGTAATAGCTGTGAATCATTACAAAACAGAAGGTCATATCCAGTTACTTGGATTATCTACTCAAGCCCATGGTACAATCATCAGAATACTATCTTAGAGACTCATGGCACTTATTTGAACTACTTCAAAAGCTTTTGCATCTATCTGCAGAATGTTCTTTTGCCTCACTTAATGTGGTCTCATTATACACCTGTGTTTATCAACAAAATGGCATTGATTCTGTCATAGAGCACCTGACTTCTTTTACCAATTTTAGTATGAACCTAATCAATACGATTTGCCCATTATTGGGATTAGTTCTGGAAAATTATTTATTTTGCCTCTCAGGTCAGTTATACAGACAAAAAAGTGGTTTGGCAATTGGGACCAAAGCTGCTCCTGTTTCCATGAACCTAGCGATGGCACTATGTGAGCAAAAACATTTAAAATTCACCTTTTATTTGAAAACGATGTTTTATTACAGATGATTTTATCTTTGTATGGAAAGGAACAGAAAAAGAGTTTAATCAACTATTTGATTTTGTGAGCATCAAGCACCCCTTTTTTCAAATTAACTAAATGTGGGTTTGGTAAAATCATTAGATACCTGGACATCACTTTGACTTTGACAAATGAAGACGAGCCTATACTAAGTAACATTTTTCACAAAGATACTTGTTAATCAATATCTGTATAGGCACAGTCTCTATCTATATCATATGAACCAAAGTGTCATTAAAGGACAATTCATTAGGCTGAGCAGGTTAACTAGCGAAGATAATACATGCCAGACTGAATCCATTAGATTGAGGGGTTTCTTCCTGAATAGAGGCTATGATTGATTGTGATTGGTTATTAAAAATAGAAGAAAAGGTTTCATTGCTTAAGTCCACCACTGCTAGACATATCCTGAAAAGACTAGCTTCATCGGACTCATTGGTCACTTTGGAAACACCTACCAGAACTGTACAAGTTATGATTGGCTTCAGAAAAGCATTTCCCATACCCAGTATTATTACCACCTTACCACTAATAACCTTCTATCCGATACCCAGCATGGCTTTAGGCCACAGTATAGTACAAACACAGCCTATCCTTCACCAACACTATTCATCACCTTATGAGCAATGGACAACTAGTCTCTGCAATTTTCCTGGACATGCCAAAAGCATTGGACACCATTTCTCACCAACTACTTCTTAACAAACTTGCTACATACAATCTAAGTTCAGCATCTCTGACATGGTTTCACAGTTATCTATCAAACCATCAACAGGCTACTAAATGGGAGAATGATGTCTCCCCACTACTGCCAGTATCCACTGGTGTACCCCACGGTTAAATACTTGTCCCCCTTCTCTTTATCATATTTACTAATAACCTTAATTCAGCAACCCAACTTGCCTCAATCATACAGTACACAGACAATACATCTCTTATCTGCTCCACTCCTTCCCCACAAGAACTACAAAAAAATGCAAAAGGCATTTCAGGAAATTGAAACTTTCCTGTCAAACCACCAACTCATTCTTAACCCAAATAAGATTAAGTTAATGATTTTTACAATCAAAACTACCAAGCTGTGCTCCCTATCCCTCTCTATTCAATCCACCAATGGCACCAAAATTGAGCCAACAAACCAGGCCAAGCTCCTATGTATTACAATGGACAACCATCTTAAATTTGATATTCATAGTTCCCTAACTATCAAAAAAGTCTATTCTAAACTAAGTGCTCTCTACAGGGCCAAACCTTACCTAACTCCCCAAGCCAGGCTAGCCACAGCTAGATCTCAGCTTCTATCTACACTTCTCTACTGCTTGCATATCTTCACCAACTTATGCAAGGCTGACCTTCATAACCTAGAATCCTGCTATAGCAAAATTGCTAAGTTTCCCACAAATCATCCCCATAAAGCCCATCATTGTTCTGCTCTTCAACAACTTAACTGGCTAGAACTTCCCAACCTGTTAACATTAAACCAACTTACTCTCACCCACAAAATCATAAATAACCCCAATAGCTGCCCCGCAATTACAACCCTAGTCCAACTACAGGTAAACAGCAGGTCCCTTAGGTATTCTGATAGGCTACTGCTCAAAATAACGCAATCACATAACTACCATAGTGACTGCCTCTACTGTAATGAAATAGCTAAGTCTTGGAATAGTCTTCCCCTGAACATAGAAAGCACCCCTGGTATTGTTCTTTTAAAACAAAAATAAAAGAATATGTTAAAAGCAACTGACTCTGCCCCTGCAGTCCCCCTGGATAACTTCTCTCCTACTATTTTCCCACCTAGGCTCATCCACCTTTTACAGCTGAAGCTATTTCACGTCAAGGTTATATTTGATCATTTCCTCGCTGATTAGATTTAAATAAAACTCTCTGTTAACATTCTATTGCTCTGTGTGTACATATATTTTTTCATTAGGCATGCTCTATGACAGCTTCAAACTTTACTCGGTTATCAAGATTTCTGTGGTTTACATTTCTAAATTGTTCCTATGATGTAATAATTTATCTAGTTTTACTTGTAACATATAATTTTGTATGGTATTATTTCTGATTATTACTAATGTAAATTCTGCATTTTTATGTTTTGTTTTTTGGAGCTTTTCTCCCTGGGTCTCCCCTGAAAATGGGCTAATAGCCCAGTCAGACACTACCAGGTAAACAAACGTAAATAAATAAATTCAAAATATTTTGACTACAAACTTTAAAATAATATTTGGAAATGTGGATCTGTCTAATACATTGGGGAATGGTATGTTTTTTACACAAAAGTGAATCAACAACATTCAAACTTTATTTGAAAAAGGCACATCAAGGAACAAAACTGGGGCCGGCACTGTTGGAACTTTCAAATGCTGTTGTTGCAAGCAGTGCCTATTCACTAATAATTCTAGTAGTGTCATGTTGAATCCTTTTTTACTCCTAGAGACAGATATGACTGTCAGTCACAGGAGGTGACTCTTGCCTCAGTTTCTATTTCAGCAAAACCATTAGGCTTCTCAAGAGAAAGATCTATGAGCATCTACTGGTGATGAACAAGAAGGATGCCAACAATGCATTGGCCAAACATGCTATGAATTCTTCATTGTTCAAAAAGTTCACTTTTTTCATTATTGATGCCATCACTCTTTGTGATTTTGGAGGGGACTGCAAAGTGCCATTGAAATGTTGTAAATTTGCTTGGCAGTTTAAATGCAGAGCAGATCAAAACTCAGGATTAAATGATTCTATTAATATTAAATGTTTTTTATTAACCCTAAGACTATAGCTTCATTACCTAGGTTTATTTTAACTGTTTAAGATGGTATTTGGTGCAGTGATTTCCTTGTTCCAAATGTAGACAAGTTCATTGGCTCAATTTTTAAATGCAACTGTTGCGTTGGTTGTCTTGATAGGTCACGTGACCCCAAATTTCTGATTTAAACAGATGTTTGTGTTATTTGTTAGATTCGGAAGAAGTTCTATTGTACATTATTAAAGAACAAAAGCACTTAATCTTTATCCAGAGTAAAACTCCAGTTTGCGGTGGTTTTCCTGTTTGTACACATTGGTTGTTCTACACTGGTCACATGTTTGGAGCTAATGCCAATTAGGCTGGTGTCTGTCATATGGCAGGAGCTGCTGCAGGGAAAGAGGGTTATTTTTCATTCAGACAATATTTCAATCGTGCGAGTTTTACAGTCTAAGTCAGAGAAGTCTGAATTGCTTTTGGTAGTATTATGAAAGTTGGTTTTGCACAGATTGTTGATTTATTTATTTTTTTTACAGGTGTGGATTTGGAATGGGATTGCTGTCAGTTTGTCTTGCTTTCAGTTTTACACATTTTGACAGTTAGCTCCAGAGGCAGTGGGTGAGCTGGCTGTGTTTCCAGACGATGTTTGGCAGATTTAACTGTAATAGCTATATGGTTGGTACAGCAGTCTTGGGCAACTTCTACAAGGAAGGTGTATGGCAGGGCATTACATGATTTTGATAAAAATTTGTATGCAGCTGCCTGAGGAAGAGGGAGTTTGGTTGGATGAATTACTATTGCAACCCTTAGCTCAGGCTTGGGTGCAAAATAAGGCAGTTCAGTCAGTCAAAGTGGACCTAGAAGTGATCAATATATTTTCATGGGTTGCAGAGTTGCATGATTTTACTAACAGTGGTTCATATGTTGAAGGGATGGGTTAGAGTTGCAGGTGTGAAGATGGACAGATGATGGCTGTTGACAAGAAAGGTTCTCAAAATTTTGTTATGGGGCTTAGCTTTGGTGAATAGTGATTCAGGGGGATTATACTTTGTGGGTGACATTGGCTTTATGAATGTATCGTGGAATATTGAAGGTGTCAGAGCTGTTAGGGTCACTAGTTTGGCAGGATGTGACTTTATTTTCTGCATCAATACACATTTGGTTGTGTAGCTCTAAAACAGATCAGTTGGGGGAGGGCATGCAGTTCTGGGAAAGGACAGGAATGATTGGTTGTGTCCAATGGGTTGGGCTAGGAGATTACAGAGGTCTCATGTAGGCAGTCTTCAGGACTTGGTTTTCCGGTCGATGGGGGTAAGGCTATAACAAATAATCAGTTTGTATGTGTGATCAGGAGATCCTTTTGGTGTATTGGTTTTTGAGGAGAGAGGTTTTCCAATCATTCCTTTCACATAGGAAGGGCCTCAAATTTAGAGAGAGAGGGCAGATTAGTTGAAGTTAATAAGAGGGTGGGCCGTTAGTCTTCAAATGCCTTTTTTGTCTTATATTAGATAATTAGCTAAGGTGTTTGGCTTAGTATTAATTGTTTATTTATTTTTTTCTTTTTTCTTCTAAGAAAGGAGATTGTTGTTCTGTGTCATTCCTATATTCACTGGGAGGTGAAGAGGGCTGCAGTTAGGCTGGCTGGCAGCAAATTAGGTTTACTCTGTTTCAGATGGAGAGTCATATGGCATGGAATGAGGCCTCAGGTGGCATCAGCTCATGAATGAGTTTGCATTTATGCAATCATGAATTGGGATCCTGCGAGTCTTGGTGTTTCATTTGACAGGTACTGATTTGTGAATAATTCCAAAGTGACAGTTGGTATATAGGATAAAAGAGGAACTGATTACTTTAAAGTGGTGATACTTGGGTATGTGTGGTCAGAAATAGTGCCACAGGTATTTTGGAAGAATGCTGACAGTTTTATGACTTTAGAAAAGGCCTGCCAGTTTTAATTTTAGGCCGGTAAGGCAACTGGTTACTCTGGGTATTCATGCAATATAGCACAGAGATTTTGATGACAGGGACCCAGTTTGGTTCAAAAAGGATGGAGTACACTTGAAAGAGTTTGATTTGAACCTGTTTAATGTACACAGAAGCTT
Organism: Protopterus annectens; assembly: GCF_019279795.1. Lineage (NCBI taxonomy): Eukaryota > Metazoa > Chordata > Ceratodontiformes > Protopteridae > Protopterus > Protopterus annectens. The sequence continues at coordinate 272,383,311 of NC_056741.1, forward strand.
GTTTTTAGAGGGTTTGGTGAAGGTCCTGCAGTAAGTGAGGGGGAGCAGCCTGTGTCAGACTGGTGGGTGGAGAAAAGGGGCAGGTCTGTCCCTCTTCTGTTCCCTCTCTGGTGTTGGGTGTTTGATTCAAGGAGTTTGCGGGATGAAAGTGAGCAGTGGGATACTGCTTTGATAAGTAAGAGTAAGCTTGTGGTGGTGACAACACAGCTTATTTGGACAGGGGGAGTGGGGATACACTGTCCTAGTGAATGATTACATGGATGCTCATGCTGTGCTAAATAAATTAAAATGTTATTCAATAAAGTTATGTTTATGTAAGTTTAATAAAGGTCATCAAATGTCATTTGGTCTGGTGTGTCTTACTGAAGGGGACCAGGGCAAATGTGGTTTGGGAAAAAAACAATTTGTTCAGAGGCACCTTCAGTGTTTGAGGGTTATGAAGAAATAATAAAAAGGTGGGATTTATGGTCTGGGAGAGGGAAGAAGTGGATATGTTAGGGGAGGATGGAAGTGGAAAGAGGTTAGAGTGGTGAGGAAAGAAAGGTTAAATCAGAAGGAAAGAGGGTTGGGGAGGAAGTGAGGTAGACATGAAGAGGAGCTTAAGGGGACTTATGTTGAGTGTAGCTGGGTAAAGGATCAGATTTAGGTGTGAACTTGCTACCCACCCTCCCTCCCTCTTTTCTGAAGACATTGAGGATTGGGTTATTACTTCTATGGGTTGGGTGCTTAATTGGAGAGGGTAGGGAGGCTTGTCCCTCTTCTGTTCCCCCTCTGGCATTGGGTGTTCGATCCAAGGAATTTGGAGGATGAAAGTGAGCAGTGGGATACTGCTTTAATTAGTAAGCCTAAGCAAGTGGTCATGATGACAATGCTTATTTGGACAGGGTGAGCGGGGATATGCTGCCCTGGTGAATGGTTACATGGATGGTCATGCTTTTATTAATAAATTAAAATATTATTCAATAAAGTTATGTTTATGGAAGTTTAATAAAGGTAATAAAATGTCATTTGGTCTGGTATGTCTTACTGAAGGGGACTGGGACAATGAAAATGAATACATACATTCATGTTTGCTGAAATCTTCTGTCAAATATAAACTATCAGAGGTATGAATTCCTATTTGGTGTGCTTAGATAATACTCAGTTCTAAGTGTTTTTCCTGCAATTCTCTAAAGGTTCGAATCCAGATTGATGGCAAAATGTTTCTGAATATTTTGTCTGACTCCTATGACCTAAATGTTGGCTACACCTTTCCTTAACACATTATTATCCTGCTGCTATATTAATGCGCATGTTCCCTATTTCAAAGCCTGTCTTGTACTGATCTATGTGCAAAAGTCAGCACAGAGCAACACAGTGTACTGCTAATGTTCATTCTAAGTTCAACACTTTAAGATTTGATTATGCATTTACTAATAGATTGTCATCATCAGCACAATTCAGTTTGACAGCGTTATGTTCAAAGAGTAACATAAAAAAAATTAAAATAAAATTATTATTGTTTTAGGTTGCACAATGCCTATATGTCTGCATTGATCATGATTTCAGAATGATGCTGACTCAATTAATTCAGTCATTTAATGTATGTCTACTCTACGGTGTTTACACTTGTAACTGTAAAACAAGTTTGGTTAACCTATTTTCACATAATCCATCACTGTTATTCTGCACTGCATAGTCCTATGTATGACTTGCATGTTTGTCTTGTCAATGCACATAGTGCAAGCATAAGACAATACAAGTGTACAATCATTCCTCCATGAAGTTGCAAGAAGGTTTGATTGATAATACACTGGTTTACAACAGTGAATGTCTGTTGTATCCCATAATGTGAAACGTCAATGTTCCTCACAGTAACACTATGTACATGAAGGACAGTATCGAAATGTCAGTAGAGAAGTATGTAATTATATGTCACAATCACCATGATGTTACATTGTCCTGTGGACACATATGCATGTGTTGCACAACCTGTGAGACACAGTACTAACTTTCCCATACAATGGATTTTCAAAAATCACAAATGTGCTATTTCACAGTGTTAAAGTCAGTCTCCTGTGGTGCTTGTGTCTAATGCAGTGCTTTCTAGATTGTGTAACTAGATAGGTAGGAGGCTCAAGGTTCAGCATGGGAAACTTGTATATGTCCATGTGTGTGGGTGTGTGTGTGTGTGTGTGTGTGTGTGTGTGTGTGTGTGTGTGTGTGTGTGTGTGTGTGCACAATGCTTTGTGGTGTATCTACTTTGCCTGTGAAGAATGTATTTAACTCTTTATGCAGCTCCCTTATCCTACTCTTTATTAAAACATCCGTGTCTGAAACACATTGATAAGATGGTCATTCAGACAAAAATGAACTTTCTCCCTTTAAGATTCAGACTTGTCTTGTGGTGCTTGTGACTGATACAGTGCTCTCTAGAATGTGTAACCAGGAGGTTTGATGCTCAACAGGAATACATATGTGTGTGTGTGTGTGTGTGTGTGTGTGTGTGTGTGTGTGTGTGTGTGTGTGTGTGTGTGTGTGTGTGTGTGTGTGAAATGATTTGAACTGTATCCACTTTTCCTGAGAAGAGCACATTTAATTCTTCACACAGCTCCCTTATCCTACTTTTTACTGAAAATATTCTCTGAAACATATCAATGAGGTTATCCTAACAAAGGTACACTCTATCCCCTTATGAGTTAAACTTTTCTTGTGGCTCTTGTGATGAATACAATGCTCTCTATATTGTAATTAGATAGGTAAGAGGTTTGATCCAACATGGGAAATGTGTGTGTGTGTGTGTGTGTGTGTGTGTGTGTGTGTGTGTGTGTGTGTGTGTGCGTGTGCACGTGTGCGCATGCTCATGCACGCACGCGCATGCATGCAATGCTTTGTGCTGCATCCACTAAATGTGTACCCAGCTCCCTTATCCCACTTTTTCTCTGCAACTTAGTGATGAGAGCATCCTGAAAAAAGTGCAATCACTCCCTTTAAGAATCCAATTTTTCCAATGGCACTTGCTTTTCTTACACTATTTTGCAGAATGTGCAACTAGATAGATTGGAGATTCAAATGCAGCAGTGTTTAACTTCTACAAGTGCATGTGACTGTAAATTAATTCATGATTAGTTTACACACATTTCCTTGGCATACACACCTAATGTCATTTCTTCATAGATGCTGTATGCCTCACTTATAGTCCATATGCTCCTGTGGGGCTGGCTGCAAACACTGTACTGTATAGATGGGGTAACTAGATAGGATTTGAGTCCATCTATTCTTAAACATTGTGGCTGTGATTACTGTCATATACCACTGGCCACCTTTATGCACACTTCCACTTAGGATATGTATTTACAGTGGCACAGTGTTACACAAGCAAATCCTAGTATTTCCAGGAAAAAAAATTGGACCACACAGTAATATAATGTTTCAATACTTCCAGTATCTCCAGTGGCATAGCTAGAGTTTGTGCCACCTGGAGCTGTCTTTGAGTTTGCTGTCCCTCCCTTCACAAAATCATAGTCAAATGGGCCCCCATACACAGCCCACCACAGCCATTCCAGTGCCCCATTATTTGGTAATTTCTCCCCATTTACCATAAACACTGTAATGTGCATACTGCTTTATGCTTTAAGTTTACAATGATTTTTTAGATATCATTTTAAACTTTTATTTTAAATGTTATAGCACAAACACTGATAGACATCTGCTAAACAAAGCAATACAGTCTCACATTGAAAACAGATTTAGCATTAAAACTTCTCTGCCCATGAAACTCATATTCCTTGAAACAGCATTGAAACCCACATTCAAAGAAAATGCATCTGTCCAGTGATGGATAAAGTTTACCTTTGGGCTGTTTTAAAATCATAGGCTCCTTGCACACATATATAGGACCATGCAAACATTCATGTGTTCTTCGATTCACCTTCTTGATTGTAGTAAATGTAGTCCCTGTATAGTACAGCACACTTGTTAGAGCATGTTTTAAATTTATTGTTTTGAACATTTCTCCAGTAAGCAATGAAAATATATGAACCAATAATGAAAATAAACTGCCCAATTCAAAACATTTCCATCATAACAGTCTACTCAAACCTCTATCATTACAAATCACCAATATCAGTAAATATGCACAATCTCTGCAGAAGTAAAATCATCTAAATAATTCCACATTAAAGAGATCTATAACTAATGAAGAGGTTGCTACTAGCAAACAACTTTACATTTCATTGTTTCATCTACAAATAAAGTACCTGTTGCCCTTGAAGAATAAATTGCCTATGTCACATTAACAAAATGATAAGCTAGTAATACTGCATTAAGGAATGGATGGCAAACTGATAACAGGTTTATAGTTACTTGGTATCTCCTTCAAAGGAGGACATTCTTAGGACTGCAGCATCCACCCCCTTTAAAGTACGACACAGTACAGTATCAGCAATCCATCTACATACTTTGAGAAGAGAACCCACAGCCATCTGCATCAAAAGCGAGTATACTACCTTTTGGGCTGCTAACAATGCAAACAGACTTCACATAAGCAACACTAAATGTCTCTTCTCATGAAGCTCTCAGTTCCTTGTAAAATCCAATTGACACTCAACTATATCTCTCAACTTTGCAGCACAAGAAATCTGGAAAAAGCCAAAATATATTGGGGAACAAAGACCCAAGACCAGGGGCACATTTTAAACATTGCTTGCATAATCTTAGAAAGTTGCCAGAATAAAATGTTTTGTGTTACCTTGTGTTTTCTGAAAGAGAGGAAGACTGAAACTTAAATGGCTATCATTATTTAGTGAATTCTGTTGTTGATGATTTACCAGAATACCACAAATTTTAAGAGGAGCAGACCAAAAGAATGATGCAAACATTCTGTGAAAATCTGGACAGTCAAGAGCTATGGACTCAACTCCTTGAATCATAAGTGGTGGTATGGGTAGAGAATTTAGGGTCTTGTTTCTTGTACCTAAGGTACGGGGTTTAAGCCTGAGTAACGCTAACCACCAGGTATGTACCTCAAACCCTGAGTAACACTAACCACCAGGTATACATAACTGGGGTATTTCACACACACACACACACACACACACACACACACACACACACGCACGCACGCACGCACGCACACACACACACACACACACACACACACACACACACACACCTTGCTGAAGCACAATTCTGTTGGTAGCACACCCACACACTTTGCTGAAGCACAGTTCTGTTGGTAGCAGCAAAAATAATAAGCAGCCACACAAGCAGCAAGGCTAAACGCTAATTAAACACACACAGCAAAAGCAATTCACACTCCTCTTACTTGGTAAAACAGCAAAATTCCATCACACATCCTTAGTAAAGAAGCAGCACAATTCTGTTGGGAGCAATAATAAGCACAACGCAAAAATGCTAATTCACACTCTGCTTACTTGAAAAATGATTGACGCAAAATCCCATGAAGCCAGCAATTCCTCATACTGTATTTACAATTGTGTGGACATGTTGGGCACAGACTCTGCTTACTTGAAAAATGATTGAACAAAATCCCATGAAGGCGGCAATTCCTCACACTGTATTTACAATTGTGTGGGCATGTTGGGCACTTATGCCTGTGTGACAATGCATGCACAGATGGGAACGTCAGTGACCAGCTACCCTCATACTCTATTTAAAATTGTGTGGGCATGCATGTCGGGCACGTACATCTGTGTGACAATGCACACACACGTGAATGTGAGAGACCAGCTACAGGACCATTCTTAAAGAAGAACACCTGCCCTTAAAAGCAGTTCTTTTTTCATTAAACTGTTATATGTGACAGTACCAAAAGTGCCACCTGGGGCAGACGGTCCCTCTCGCCCCTCCTAGTTATGCCACTGAGTATCCCACAGTTGAATTGAAAATTCTCCTGTGTTAAGTGACTTTGATAGTGTGCTTTGCACATTGTGTAACTGCATATGTCAGATGTTTAAGGCCAGATGTCAGTGCCTTTCACACTCATACAGTGTATATTACTCTTGAAATACATATATGATGTATAGCTGTACAGTGTCATTGTGCACTTCGACCACTTTTTAGCATAAACATCCAGCTAATAAACAGTGGTGATGTCATCCATTCAACTGTGTGCTGTCTCATTTGTAGCACAACATGTCATGTGGAGCTTACGATTCAGGCCCTAATCTCTAGCTTGTAATCTTAGCTAGTTTGTTGAAATCTAGTCATTATTGATCAGACTACTTTGTGTCAGTCGATTGTGACTGTACATGTTGTTAAAACTATTGTCCAACACATCTGCTGTGTACACATATCTTAATGATTTCTCATGTAGCAATACTTTTATTCAGAGTAATAAAGTTATGCGATTACATTTTCCTTACATAACATATCTAGGAAGCATTATTGTTTGGCACAGGGGACAGAAACAACATGCTGTATATTGTTGCCTTAGTACAGCAGTTACAGGCAGATATATTCCTGGTAGCAATAACATGATGTGATGCCTTGATGTACTGACATATCTCACAATAGTAGTGACACTTCTACTGTGATGCATTCATCCTGTACAATATCATGTATTTTCTGTTGTCAAGGTCTCATGTGTTCAACATCCAGATTCAGTACCTGTTAGCTTTGTTGGGCCTAATACTGTAATGCATGAATGGCATCCACCACAGTTATAATGTATCCATTTATGGTGGGAGATGTATTCACCATCCCTTTTATGTCAAGAGATTTTTCACGACACATATATCTGATGTCATAAGATAGCATAGGTGGAGCGTCACACTTGTGTTAAGAGTTCCACTGTGGCGCTTGTGGTTCATCCGCATGTCATTAATCAGTACAGTCACATAGCTTGCTGTTCAGTTCCTGAAAGCACAACATTATATGAATGTACTGATGTTACTTTAACACCACTGTATCTAGAAATTCTCATCCATTTCTATGTTGGACAATGATATATGATTACATGGCAGTGAAATGGTTATTCAGGGCAAGTCGTGTTCTGAGTGCTCTTGTGGCATGTGCATTGAGTACTGGTTTGCTTTGCATACCTACACAGATAGGCTGTGGTTCAATTCCGGGACAGTGTGTGTACTACATGATGGAAACAGCTTCCTTGTCAAAAAAGCATTGATATTGCATTGCTCACTGTTGAGTGGACTGTTAACATGTGTAGCTCCTTTCCAGCATTCTGAGTAAATCTGATTGCTCATATTATATTCGTAACTCCTTTCATAATCCACACATTCAGTTCAATTATTTGTGACATTCTCCATTGCCATCTGATGTGGCATATGCAGACAATACAGAGGTATGGAGAGATCCTAGTATAAAAGCCAGGTGTTTAAATCTGGTAACATCTGTCTATCACACAGCAGTGGCTTACACACAGATAATATGTATGGCATACTTAGAAGATCTAGAAGACCACCTTTTTCAGGCCTTGTCCTTCAAGGTAGGGCATCCATACCCCTTATGATAGGAAAGTGCTATAAGCCCTTCAAGGATGTTCTTTATGACATAACTGATATGTGTAGCTCTGAGACATCCATGAATATTATGCATCTCTCTGATATCTGTCCTGGCATGTGTTTGGAATTGACATGATGCAAATATTTATGATGTTATTCATTGTTCAGGGTCATTACCTATTCCCAAAAGAATTATGCTCTGTATTACATGTCTTAATCCAGACATTTCTTTATTACTGGTTTTGTTTTCATCATGCTATACAACTTAATGGCAAATGAGGGCTTCCATAAACACCTCTTACTGTATGGCATGCAGCCAGACCATCAGAAACTGTAATTGGTCCTGTGTTACAACACTTTCTTGTGTGTTGGTTCTGTTGACTTGCTGTTATATTACTGAACCCTGTAATTCCATGTGGGCATGCCCAATATAAAGATCTCTGAGATGTTTGCATATTTACAAAGTAAAACTTAAAATCATGAAATGTCATCTGATTTGTGTTGTCTTTTGTCAATTTTGTATATTGGTTGTTATTATTTTATGATTAAGCATTTACATGAGTAGACTTCACTTGCTTGTCTATTACATTTATAGGTGATAAACCCCTTTTCTATGGGTGAAAATTGCATTTCTTTGCAAAAATGCCTGTTTCGGATGTACATGACATTATAGCTTTAAGCTCCATTTGTTCTTGTGTATACATACTGAGGTTAAGAATACTGTGGTATTGTCATGAATACATAAATTCCCTTTATATACATCTCATATGCAATTACTGCAGTTGATGCATTCATCCCATAATACATCTTCTGTCCTTGCTGTTACCTCAACTCATCATTTTATTAAAGTGTTTATCACATTTTAACTCCCCTTTGTTACACTGCAGCTTCATAAGCCTATCACATCTTTTGTAGCATGTCCATTTTTATTTACGTGCACCGGCAGTGTCATTGACATTTTAATTATCAATACATCAATATGGCAGGATTTACGTTAGAAATGTTTCTTTGACACTTCAGCACATTTGCCTGTGATATATGACTATATTTTACCAATTTCCCTTTCCCTATCAATTATTATTCATTACAAACCATTATTATTTGTGTACAGTTCCCCCATTTAATTTCCCCTCCTAAAGAATTCTTTCACTGTACTTTCCCTTAATGTTTCAAGGCAACAGAGAGTGCTCATATCTTAGCTTTGCCTATAAGCAGGCTATTCTGTTTGCAATCTGCACTCATGCATGCAAGCACCTTTCCATGGTCGTGAACACTACTGCTGGCCACAAAAAGGTCCTTGTAAATGTGTAGGCATGATAAGCAGCATGCATATTCAATTAGCACTTCTCATCACGCTAACATGCTTACATCGTGTAGGTTTAGCACCGCACCTACACAATTGTTAATGAATGTTAATAAATCCTGTGAATTGTCTTTTCTTGTTTTTGTCTTTTTTTTGGTCATTTAAGATTTGCTCTAAAAAGATCAGTCTGTGTTCACTCATTTGACAGTTCAGTCAATGAGACAATCAAATATCTATATATATATATATATATATATATATATATATATATATATATATATATAATTGTATAAATAGATTTAGATATAGCGATATGTATTTACATACGTATGTGTGTGTTTGTGTGTGTGTGTGTATGTGTGTGTGTGTGTGTGTATATATATATATATATATATATATATATATATATATATATATATGTGTGTGTGTGTGTGTAATGATTTTTGAAAAAAGTTAATGTCTTACCTTTTCTGACTGCAAGGTGAAACGTATTCTAAAATCTTGAAAGACTTCAGTAGACCTGATCAAGTGAAGACTAACAGTTGTTCTTTCTTGTTGGGTTTGACTATTGACCTCATCAATCAATTTTTTCTACAGGAAGACACTGCTAGTGCATTTTCTGTATAGGCAACACCAGCAATTCATTTTGTTTTCAATACTACTCTTTTTTTATGTATGTGCATATAACTTTGAGGATGTGGGGACCTGCCTGTTGGACTTTAGTAGGATATCCACGGTCAGTCCTTAGTTAAGTACTGTTATTTCCTCTTTAAAAACTCATTTTAAAATTTTTCATCTGAATTCCAAATGTATTGTACTCAGTGAGCTGAGTTCTCACTGAGTTGAAATTTGGAGACTCGTAAGTGAAGCCAGTTTTTTTGTATAGATTCATAAGTTCATAGGTAGTTACCATGCATGACATCCAGGAGACCACTGAGGAGTCTAACCAAATTCCGCAGTTGCATCAGAACACTGCCTGATAAGTAACTTTCTCAGAGCCGCACACTATTTTTTAAACACATTTATTAAAGATTACTTAAGACATAGGCACACGTACATCTGTGAAAGAGAAAATAGACCACATCAACACTTTTTACATCTGCACACACTGCCATCACATGTTCTGTCTTCCCACAGCAACTGTCCTTCAGTCCAACACCACATAAATCATTGAATTCCTGCCCTCCCCCAAACATCACTCTGCATATATGTCTGCCACAAATTCCATCCGTTTCCACTTGATTTGTTCCTACCCTTTATAAAGATCCCCCTTTCAGTTCCCCCATCTCCACTGCAGTATTCAATATCTCAAACACAGTTGGCCTAAACTTCGATCTCCACCTTTCAGCAAATGTCTCTTTGGCAATCAACAGAATCAAACCCAAAAAAGCCTCACCATATCTAGACAACTTAGATCCTGCTTCCAAGTAGAGTCACACAATATTATTGCTATTGCTTCTGTTGAAAATAGCAACGGTATGGTTGTCTGTATACTTTATTAACTTGAAATGCAGTTTTCCTGCTTTTAAAATATGTAAGCAGTAATGTATATTTCCTCTTTCAAATATTAATGTCACTCTATCTGTTACTGTTTGTAGTTTGGAGCCTTTCTCCCCAGACCATCACTAAAAATAGGTCCTGTTCGACTTTATCAGTAAAAAACAATCAATCAATCAATAAATACATATTTACTTGTTATTCTTGGGTTTCCTGATCTGGTGCTAACTCAGTTGTACAGTCCAGGCACAGACTTTCAAACAGAACTAGATAAAAAAAACGTTCAGATAGGCCGCGCAAATGGCATCTCTAAATATCTTATAAAAACAGAATACATCAAGATTTTCTTAAGTCTTTTAGAATAGTTCATATGTTCCAACCCTATGACTTTTTTGTAGGAATCATACTACCTTTTTCTGGAGACTTGGTTGAAAGCTGAAAAGAACAGCACTATAATCAGTAACGGGTCAGATTAGTGATGTACAAATTGATACAATGATCCTACTGATGTGACCAGACATGCCATTTAGAATTTGATGGGCAAGAAAATAATTATTAGACTTTGGTGCTTACACAATAGTCAGTGCTAAAATTGCTGTCTGCTCTGCACCAAGATTTTCAATGATGGTGCTTTTATAATCTGACAATTTACTCTTCAATTGTAATCTATTTTCTTTCTGCCAAGACAAATAATGCTACATTCACTGATATTAAAGGTGAAATCATTACTACCGCACCAGTTGTTCATTTTCCAAATACCATCATGAAAATTATAGGAATCTCTTAGAAGTAATTATTGCCCACTGCAAAGTCATCTGGATATTTGGTTATGAGAAGAACAACTGGCCACAGAACAGACCATCTGTGTTGCATCAGTCATAATGCAGATCAAGACTGGCAGGTAATCCCCTACGGCATACATTCTTTACTTTTGTTAAACCAGTGATTTACCCATTGAACTATACACAAATTGACATCAGTGCTATTAAATTGTTAATTATTTCTTTATAATGAATACTGTTAGATGCATTAATAGGGTATGTACTGTCAGTCTTTAGTCAAATGTTGATCTTACCTCTTCAAAAATGCCACATTGTACAAAAGTTAAGCTGCCCCTGTAAGAAACTGTTATGGCTCCATATCTAATAGAAATAGGTCTCCTCTGTGCCCCATTATGATTATGCCTATGATTTTATATAAGACGTTGATAAGGGTGATATAAAATTATTTTGGTCTGATGCAACCCACTTATCCATCTACCCTTTATGAAACTGTGGCACTGCAGTCTGCCTCCATATGTCATGGATGTGTCCACAAGCTAGAATTTCAATTACTGTGGTTGATATGGATTTATTAAGGTTTTCTTGTATCTTTGAAACAAATCACCAGGAATGTTTTTGGGTTCTACTGAATAAGTTGGAATTTAACATGTGGCCAGTAGTTATCATATATGTAGATACACAAGGATACATACTAATCAGTTAGTTTACAGATATTATTAAATATTCTACTAAACAGGTGTTAATAAATTAAATTTAAATTGGAATATGAACAAATATATACTTATATACTAGATACTTACTACTCTAGAAATGAAAAAAAATCTTGCCAGATACAACTGATGCAATTATCAGATACTGGGATATGCAGTCAACTATCTAACAGTATTGAAAAGATAAAAAGAAAGTACAATTGTGTAAACTGAACTAGACATAACAAATGTTTGAATGACCACTGCTGGAGTAGCCTCAGCTCTATGGGTTATATCTCTATATTTCTCTAAGCAGCTGCAGTCCCTGGTGTTGTGAGCTCCTATTGCCTGTACATCGCTACTACATAGTGAGTCTGATTTGTTTCCCTCCCCTTACTTCAGAGCACTGACACTGCAAAAATTATAAACTTCAGAAAACTTTTGGCCTACTAGTTGATCACCTCCACAGCCTCTCTGCGTCTATCCGGTGCCTGTACATTGCGACTACTTAGTGGGTCCAGTTTGTTCCCTTCCCCTTCCTTGAGAGCACAGACACTACAAAAATTATAAACTTCAGAAAACTTTTGGAATACTAGTTGATTACCTCCACAGCCTCTCTGCTTCTATCCAGTGCCTGTACATTGCGACTATATAGTGGGTCTGGTTTTTGAGCCCTCCCCATACTTAAGAGTGTGGACACTCCAAAAATTATAAACTTCAGAAAACTTTTGGATTACTAGTTGATCATCTCCACAGCCTCTTTGCTTCTGTCCAGTGCCTATACATCATGACTACATGGTGAGTCCGGTTTGTTCCACTCCCCATACTGGAGGGCGCGGACACTCCAAAAATGATAAACTTTAGAAAACTTTTGGACTACTAGTTGATCACCACCACAGTTTCTCTGCTTCAATCCAGGTGCTTACATAGGCTATTTTCAACTAAACTCCACTGAATTTTGTCTTTTAATCCTTGCAGTAGCACTAGCTATTGTTTTCTTAAACAAATGGGTATTTGTAGTGCCTTTTGGTTGAGCTCTGCATTGGCACTGACAGCTGCAGTATATCCCCCCCCCCCATGAACTTCCAAGCTATTCTTACTGTTTTTCTCTCTTCCCCTGCCATTGTGTTTAAATTAGGCTGCATATAAATTTATTTTAACTCCCCCTTCCTCATATTGTTAGTTACACTCCTCCTTCCTTGTTAAAAGTCTGTCTAGTAGAGTATCTCCCTAGTCTAAATTCTCCTAATTTCTGCATGCTTCTTTTGACTTTTGAATTTCTACTAGTTTCTGCCTATTCCTTTTGACTGTAGGACTCACTCATACTTTACTTACCTATCCTCCTGTTCCCACTCAGCTACTACATTGCATCTTAAATCCATCTAATTATAACTTCTGTTAAGCTTTTTTTAATTATTCTATTGGTTACTTACCCCATAGGGCTCCACTGATTGGCTCTGCCTGCTCCATTCGCCATTTGGGCTCACTCTGCTCCCCTACCCTGCTCCCAATTCCCACCCATCCCTATTTATTCATCACTAACTCTTCCCACTCCATCTTTCATCCAATCACATACCACGTCTCCCACACTCACAAACCTAACTTAAAGTGATTAACTCCATCAATACGTCTATCACCAACACTTTTCCTTAGCTTAATACTGCCCATTGCACTCCTTAGCACCCTTACTTACCTTACACAACTCCCTTACATCTCTTACACCCTTCCACTACACTACACCTCTAACTACTAATATACTACATCATCCTCCTTCTTCTCTATTATCCATGAGTTCTACTCATCAAACATAACCCTCTCATATAAACACAAAGTACTATATATCATACCCTCTTCTAACTTACCATACCCTCCACTCCCTAACAAATACTCTACCTATCTCCTCCCAAACTCCCACTCTACAATAGACTTTATCGCCATCATACTAGATCATATCTCCCTCTCTCTTTCTGGTGACATTCACCCCAATCCCGGGCCCACCAGCATCCCCCTTGCACCCCCAAGAGCATTCACATTTCTACAATTAATGTACAAAGTCTCTGTAATAAAATTCCTAATCTACATGCCTGGCTTAACCACAACCAGCCAGACATAGTTGCCATCTCCAAATCTTGGCTGAAACCACACATAAGAGATAATGAAATCCTGTCTCTTGGCTAAAATATGATTTGTAACAACAGGCCCAACAAAAAAGGAGGTGGTGTAGCCATAATCTACTCCTTTACCTACTCAGTTACCCTATAAAATACTCCCACTACAAAATTTGCCAACTTTGAATTAACCATAGCTCTCTTAAAATTGAACAAAACAAACACAAGTCCATATGCATAGCTAATCTTTACATCCCTCCAGGTAATAACATCACAATACTAGAAGATTCTCTCCTAGTTCTCCTCTAACATTAAAAACAAAACCTTCATCCTAGATGATATAAACATTAACTGGGCCACCACCATTAACTCTCAATCCCCTACCCAAACAATCAACCTCTTTAACTTCACCCAGCTAATAAGCTCCCCCACCAGGCCAAGCAAAGATGGAACCAATGTCTCCATCATTCACTGGATTTTAGTGTCTCATCCAAATCTAATCTCAAATTCAGGAATCCTTCCTGATACCTCAATGACCATCTACCAACCTTTGCTGACCGGTACCCCTCCCCCCTTCATAAACGACATCACTGCATTCAAACCTGAAACCTATCTGACTTCAACCCACAAACATTTTCAGACTGCCTAAAACTAACTGACTGGACACCTTTAAGTACTCTGCCCCTTGACAACCCCATCAACTACTTTAATGAAACTTTTCTGTACCTACTCAACAACCTTGCTCCTCTCAGGACCAAAAGAGTTAAAGCTATAGCTTCTCCCTGGCTATCTAAGGAAACTAAACAGATCATGCTCCTAAGAGACAGAAAGTGGAAACAATACCAATGAAATAAGTAACCTAATACTCCACTAGAATTTAAACAACTCCCCAACTCCATAAAAAAACTAATAAACAGAGACCACAAAACATATTACTCTAAGCTTCAATCTGAACATACTAACAACCATAGAAAATGCTGGGATACTATCTCCTTCCTCCTTCATCCTGGCAGTAAAGACAACCCATGCCCAAACCTTAACTGCTCTGACCAAGAAACAGCCTCTCTATTTAACACCTTCTTTGTGGAATGTATAGCCAAACTTACTGCCAACTTCACAAGCTCTCTCCAGTATCTCCCCTCCTCCCCATACCTTCCCCTCTGATCTCAAAACACATACACCTTCCTTCAGCCTCAACCTTGTTCCCACACACATAATAAAAAATTCCTCCTCCAACTGAAACCATGCTCCAACGCACCAGATAATCTGCCTGCATCCTTCCTCAAACTATATGCCTACAGCATAGGCTTCCCTGTCTCCATCATAATGAATAGGTCCATCCAAGAATCTTATGTTCCCTCACTTTGGAGACGAACATTCATTGTCCCACTCCATAAAGGTGGCAAAAACACTGACACCACTAATGTCCAGCCTATTGCCACACTTTCCCCACTCTCAAAAGTCCTGGAAAAAATGTATTCACTCACAACTGATGTCTTATCTAACACAAAACCTCCTAACCCCCACACAACATGGATTCCATCCTGGCTACAGTACCCTCACTGCACTCCTCTCCTTCCTCAAGTCCATTAACCTTGCTCGTGACTCCATCAAAATCATATCAACCCTGTTCCTAGACCGTTCCAAAGCCTTTGATACCATCTCCCACCCTATACTCCTATCACAATTCTCCTCCCTCAATCTCTCCCCTTCCACCATAGCTTGGTTCACCAGCTACTTCTCCAAAAAACAATAAATTGTTAAATGGAAACATTATACCTTTTCTTTTCTATACACCCCTACTGGGGTACCCCAAGATTCTGTCTTTGTCTTCTTACATTTTAATATATTCATCTACAACTTTCACCACTCCATCTTCAATTCTGCACTAATCCAGTATGCAGATGATTCAAGAATCATCTGCTCAGCTGACACCCCTTCCAAGCTTCTGCAGATAACCCAGTCAGCTTTCTCAAATACTGAAACTTGGATGCAAAACAACCATCTAGCCCTTAACACTAATAAAACCAAATTACTGATTTTTCCCCATCTAAACATTCCCCCATTAATAAAAACTCCTTCAAGATCATAAGCCAGAATAACACCCCCATTGAAATTGTCCCTCACACCAAACTGCTTGGCAGCATTATTGTCAAACATCTCAAATTCGATATCCACATCCAAACTAACATAAAAAAAACACCAAAAATTAGGACTCCTATATAGTCATAACCATTACCTCAAACACTCTATCAGAAAGACCCTCGCCTCCACATATCTTCTCCACTCCCTAATGTATGGAACTCCTCTGTTCTTGAATCCTCAGCTCAGCCTTCAAATGAAATTAGAAGCTGCTACAATAAAATCTGCAAATTCTCCACCAGCTCTAGGAACTCATCCCATCACTGCATCTCCCTTCATTCACTGCAATGGCTCGAGCTTCCCAACTATCTGAACTTCCTTAAACTCACCACTGCCCATAAACTCATATCTAACCCATCCTCCTATCCTTCTCTCTCCACCTCCTTAACCCCCTATATTCCTAAATACTCACTTAGGTCAGAAAATCAGAACCTGGTCAAAGTTTACAAACCTATATTGCCACCTGGACACTCTCTGCTATCCTGCTCCTTAGCTAAACTATGGGACTCTCTTCCTCCCTACCTTAGAAATACTCACAACCACTCTAACTTTAAATCCCTCCTCCATTCCTACCTATCTTCAAAGTGGGAATGCCCTTGGTCCTTCCCCACATAGGACCCTCTTATATCAAAATGCCCCTTCTAACTCTGTGCATCATCTCTGCACTCACATCATTTGCCCACCTACTCCTCCTTAACCTCCAAATTGTGTTAATAGTTTACTTCCAACAATTTCTTGTCCTCAGTTGTAATTCACTGTTAATGACCCTTAGACTGTTCTGTTGCTATATTTTTATTACCATTATTGTGGAGTGTAAAATCGATTACGTTGGTTTGGACATGTGCTGAGGAGGGATGCTGAGTATATTGGGAAAAAGATGTTAAGGATGAAGCTACCAGGTAACAGGAAAAGAGGAAGGCCTAAGATAAGGTTTATGGATGTGGTGAGAGAGGACATGCAGGTGGTTGCTGTGACAGAGCAAGATGCAGAGGACAGGAAGAAATGGAAACAGGTGATCTGCTGTGGCGACCCCTAACGGGAACAGCCGAAAGAAGATGATGATGATTGTGGAGTGTAAAATTCCAATTGTAATTCACTGTTAATGACTTTTAGACTATGCAGTTGCTACATTTTATTATTATTGCAGAATGTAGAATTTTTTTTACTGCGGAATGCTGAATAAAACTGTATGACTTCTTGGCTTTGTATGTGTATATGCTAACATGTTTGTCATTGTTACTGGAGCTTTTCTCCCCAGGCCTCCACTGAAAATGGGCTCTTTTAGGCCCAGTGGACT
This sequence comes from Protopterus annectens, assembly GCF_019279795.1. NCBI lineage: Eukaryota > Metazoa > Chordata > Ceratodontiformes > Protopteridae > Protopterus > Protopterus annectens. Next base: position 272,400,592 of record NC_056741.1, read on the forward strand.
TCCCTAGTCATCAAACTGAAATAAATAAATAAATATCCTGCCAATGATATAATGGCCAGCCAGCTTCCAAAGCTTCAGGGCACCTTTCATGCAACCAAACTGTCAAGCTGAGCTGATTAAAAGTTAAGTTTGGGTGCAAAACCTTTCAGAGGTTTCCTGCCAGCAGAAAAAGGTAGGGTGAGCCCTGAAAGGATGATGCTAGGAGCAACAAAACATAAATGTCCACACCCTGGCATTAAAACACATCAAGAAACAAAGGAGAATGGAGGGAGGGTGCAATTATTGCAGCAGTAATCATTTGAACATCTACTGTTATGGTAAGTTCAACTTACATAACTGTGCTATGTTTATCGTATTGATCACTGCGGCAGTAGCCTTTGTTATATGGGTAGATTACCATAGCTAACTACTTTTGGGAAGTGGAAGGAGAAGGGACCCTGGAGAATGGTCTTAGCAAAGCTGGATCTGGCCCTAGAGAAGGAATCAAGTATATAGTGCTTTGTAAAAGTTTGTACAGAGGGCCAAGTAACAGCTTCTAGAATATTTCTAGAATCCAACCCTTTCCAAAAAGCCAGATATGAAGCCAATGCCTGGGTAGAGAGAGCCTTAACCCTGCCTGGAATACATTTGTCATTGATTTGTTATGGTGAGTATAACAAAAGGTAATAGCCTTAGACAACCATTTGAAAATAGTCTGTTTTGGCACAGGTCATCCATTCTTCTTACCTACAAAAGAAATACCAAGCACTACACCAAACAGGAAAAATAAATAAATGAACCACAAAGCTGAAAATAAGGAAATGGATATTTTACTGTATAAAAACTCAGTAAAAATATATATACAAAAGAAAGTGCCTTCCTAAGGCACACTGACCAAATTTCATCAGACAATAAAAAGTATACCACAGTTCAGTATTTATATTTCACCCACACCCTTCAATTAATTAATTAAATCTTAAATACCTACACTTAATTGATGACACAAACCTTTACACTTGAACATGAATACAAAAAACATATAAATGTAAATGAAACTGAGAATAAACTGAAAATATATAATTACACATAATTAATGCATAAAAACTCATATTAAAAAAAAATATATATATATATATATATATATATATATATATATATATATATATATATATATATATGTTATATATGTTAAAATGAGAGCATCTCATCTAATACCCTGAGCTTTAATTTATTGCTAATAGAAATAGTATCATTCAACCCAGGGGGAGCATGAGCATTAAGAAAGACCTGCCACCAAATTTCTTTGTCTTCTAACCATAACCTCCAAGGTCCACCCATATCTCTCCGCTTGATCTGCTGTAAAACCACAAATTTAAAGGCATGGTCAGGCCTTCTTGCACAGAGTCCTGGAACAGAATCTTGACAGCTGATCGTTCAAACAGGAGGCAAAACAGTCTACTTAAGGAACTATCCACAGATGGATCAAATGTTAAAAGGTTGCCAGATCAATTTTCCATTCATGAGGGTCTGCCTTGGTCCTACTCAGCTTTTCTGCCACACAGTTTTGCTCTGATGGAATGTAGGATGCCTGTAGATTGAGACTGTGCTGTGAAGCTATATCCCAAGCTAATATGGCTAATTTGCAAAGGGAGTACACTTGGCTCTCCTTTGCTTGTTAATGTACCTCAAGACTGTGACATTGTCTGAAACCACTTTGATGAGGTCCTGGAGGCCAAAGATGGTTCAGAGAGTTGAGTGCCTTGATCAGGGCAAGCATCATCTAGATATTTTTGTGCTTGTGTCTGTCCTTGTCTCCAACACCCCGTTCACTTTTATGCATCCTAAAACTGCTCCCCAAGCAATGTCTGAAGCATCTGTGGTGACTGACTGACTGCTTTGGAACAAGGAGAGAGAAGGGGTGACTTGGATTTACAGATATCTGTTATCTCAATCAAAAGGTTTGTCATCTGACAAACCCTGGTACTGGGATTTGAAAAGATAAAGGGCGTTGATACAGGCACCAAAGAGATTTCAGATACCATTGCATCTGTCTCAGGTGGAGTTTTGCCAAGGATATCATTAGAATTATAGATGTCATAAGATCCAAAATCCTGAGTTATTCCCTTGCAGTGACTGAAGTCTGAGAGGAAAACTTTAGAAAATAAATAAGGATATATTTTTTTCCTGTGGAAGAAAATCTCTTTGAACTGAGGAGTCTAGTTGACATCCCAGGAATACAATCCTGTGTGAGAAGTTTAGAAAGATGTTTGACTATTCTCTTGGAATCCCAGCTTCTGTAAGAGATTTCTCACCCAAAAGAGATATTCCTGACACTTTGTAAAAGACTGCAAAGATAAACAAGTCGTCTACATATGGAAAAATGTGGATACTCTGTAGCCTACAATGAGCTATAACTGAAGTTGGACACTTTGTGAAGACTCTTCATGCAGTGGACAGTCCAAAGGTTAAGGTAGAGAACTGATAATGGGATCTAGACACATAAAACCTTAAGCAAGATCTGAAGTCTGGATGAATAGGGGTGTGATGATAAACATCTTGTAAGTCTAGTGTTACCAGGAAACTTGGAAGAAGAAGAAGAGGTAACAGGTTGCGAAGTGACATACTTTTGATCCAGGGCACTATCACAAACAGGTTTAGGAAAGAAAGATCCAGAACTAGTCTCCAAGCATTTTCTTTCTTGGCACTAGGAAATGCTTGAATAAAAACGCTTCCCCACTTGGAAAAGAGGAACTGGTTCTTTTAGTCTTTGGGACAGCATGTGAGAAAATAAGTGGAAACAAGATAGTTTGAACTGGAGGATGACCCCTGGAAAGGAGGAATTTTCTCCCACTCCCATTTACAATCTTGATGAATGTTATTCTGACCTTACTCATCAGAAGCCATCTGTTGCCCAAGAGAAAATGAGATTAAGACTTTCTGGAAGTAAAAGGGGGCCAGCGTAGGAGTAGGTAACAAGGTCTCTTGAATAGTCAAACATACTGGACTGCCCTTGGTTTGGGGGAGTTAGAGACTTTTTTGGAACTCCCTTGATGCTCCCTCTTAAATGTCTGTTTACCTGAATTCTGCTTAGACTGCTTATTCTGTTTTCTGCCAAAAATGGAAGAGAAGAAAGAAAATCCCTTGGACAATTTGGAAAATGAAAGCTAAAAAATCTTAGAGCTTCTCTGGATCAGAGTGTCCTTTTAATCACACTTTTTTGATCAGCTCTGCAGCAGAGGATCCAAACACTAAATCTTTGTCTAAGGATGAATTTAAAATCTTATTTTTAACATCATCTGAGAGATCCTGAGAATGCTGCCAAGCAAACCTCCTTAAAACAGTGCCAGTGGCCAGAGCCCTGGGAGAAGGACAGATAGAGTCAAACACACTTCAAACAATGATTAGTGACCTGTGCAAACAAGAAACCTAGTCATTAAGGAAGAGTTTTTCCTCACAAGAAGAAACTGCAGATAAAACATTCCTCATACTTTCACAATTTGTCAGAAAACACTTTAATCAATAAATCTGACAATTCAAAATTCTGAAAACCTAAGTTGCAGAAGTATACATTTTTCTCCAAACATATTAATAATTTTACCATCCTTATCAGAAAGAGTAGGATTGCAGTTAACTAAGTGCATTTGTGGGGTCAACTAAGGCTATAGCCGATGGGTCAGGTTTTGGAATAATGTATAAAAAATTAAAACAGTGATGAAATTTATACATTCCATCTGCTTTTTTAAGGGTAGCTGGCTAACTACCAGATAAATTGCAGGCTGTTACACACCTCACAGAACTGGAGTAATGGGTATAGATTCTGGAAAATCCTTCTGCAAAACCCATAGTATTTTCTGAGTGACTGAAAAACCTCTGTGTTCTTCTATTAAAAACATTGACACATTCTACCAATAGTCTCAGAGAAAATGAAACTCTCACAAGGTGAATCAAAATCTGAGCTATCCTCTGAGTCTGAATCAGAAATATGAGAAAAGCCTTGAATATATCCATGCGTCTTTCGGTTGAGATTCATAATTTTGAATCTCTTCAGGAAAAGAGGAATCTCTCTTTCTATTACCAGAAGCTACTTTACAAAAAGGATCAACAGTTTGAATTAAGTCTTGAGGCAGACCCAATAAACTACTCCTGTTTTGACAGGAAAAATGAGGCCAGCTGTGTTACTAATGGCAGCAGCTGTTTCCCTATGGATGAGCACAGGATTCTGACACAACAGGGGCAACTTCTCTGTTTTTTGTCCCAGGATAGACAAGAGTGACTCTCCTTTGACTATATTGCTAGATGATGCTGACTTTGAAAAATAATCAAGTGATTATTACACATGTATTGCAATGTTTACTAGATATGCATACACAGATGAAAACTGATGCAATAATATTCAATTATTTGTATACTGAAACTCCCATTACTCAATTAATTTATGGTCTACCAAAATTACATAAGTCCCTGTCAAACCCATCACTTTAACCTGTAGTCTCTGGCAGAGGCTGGGTTATGGAATCTATATCCAAGTTTCTTGAAACTCAGCTAAGGACTGGCTTTGACTGTACAGGGACCATCATTAATGATACTAATGATTTTTTTACATGAATTATATGAATGGTCAAAAATAAATGACTTGAAAGGTTGTATTTTTGCTACAATGGATGTCGACTCTTTGTTTATCATCATACCTAATAACCACGGAGTTCAGTGAGTTAAAGAATTTCTGCTAAAGGTTACTGAGTATACACAAGCTTACATTAATACCCTTTGTCAACTATTAATGTTAGTACTTACAAATAATATGTTTCTATTCCAAAAGCAGCTATATAAGCAAATATGAGGAGTGTCAATGGGTACCCCCGTTTCCAACAGCTATGGTAATATAGTAATGTACTTATGGGAATGTAGGTTTGTTTTAGAACCTGAAAACCCTTTTCTTGATTAAGATGTTTTTTACTGTTGCTCTGTTGATGATTTATTTTTCATTTGGCTGGGTAATGTGGTGATTTTTTATCAGTTTTATGCATATCTTTCACATACTGCATCTTTTTTAAAGTTTAAAAAGACAATTTCCTTTGAAAGATAGATTTCCTTGATATTACAGTTCTTAAGAATAAGGATAGCAAGACAGAAACTACTTTATATCAGAAACGTATGAAGTGAATACATATTTACATAGAACTAGTATGCACACACAGTTCATGTTTAATAACACTATCAAAAGTCAAATGCTGACGGTGGAAAAGTTACAACTAAATAAATTAACTTCTGATTTTATTGATAGAGGCTATAAAATTAATGATGTTAATGCTATTTGTGATAATATTAAACAGCAATGTACAACTATGGCTAAATCATTTTATAACTGATAGCCACAAGAAAGAGAAGCGCATACATTCTAAGAATACATTTAGATGCCTCTTAACTTATAATAGAAGTACTGTTGTTGTTGTCTTTCAGCTTTTTCCTGGTTAGGGGTCGCCACAGCAGAACTCCAGTCCACTAATGATTGGCAGTAGATTTTCATGGTGCCGAGTTGCCATCTCGATGCCCAACCTTCAACGAAGGCATGCCCATTCACACATGTCTTTCGGAATGCCACCCAACCTGCGGGGAGGACATGCAGTCTTCACACAGAAGGCACTCCCTGTACACTAGCTGAGAATCGAACGGGAGAACCTCTTGCTGTGAGGCAACAACTCTACCGCTGCACCACTGTGGAATTTATAATAGAAATACTAATAATATTAAACATATTATATCTAAATATTGGTATATCGTACAGGATATCCCTGAACAAAGTCTGTTTCTATCCTTACAACCTGATTTTGGATATAAATAAAGCAACAATCTTAAACATTTACTTTGTTACAAAGAACAACCACGTATAAGTCTTCCATTCCATGGTAGGTGCATCTATTGTAAATTTGTATATGTAGGGAAATTGTTCATCCATCCTATTAGTGGGGCTGAATTTGAAATCAATACTTATGGAAACTGTGATACAAAGAATATGGTTTACCTAGCTTTGTGTAACCAGTGCCAAGCGTATTATGTTGGCAAAACCAATTAAAAATTTAAAGAACATATTGGTAACCACATCTCAGACATAAATAGACATATTGTGACAAATGCACTATACAAACACAAATTAGAAAAAGGCTTCCATCATGATTTTAAATTTTTAATATTAAATGTTTTCATAAACCTCTACAAAGTGGTGATATTGTACATTGTAGTGAATTTAATGATACTCCGTTTGATGGTGCACATACCACCAGAAACTAATGGCTGTGTGTCTTTAAAACCCCTATTAAGGGAGTTACATAAGCTTGTTTGATTAGATCAGTTAATTGTTTTTACCATTCATCTGTTTAAGCATGTGACCTTTCTTTAAAAGTACTTATACGCTGTCTTGTTTTTCTCAACGTATCTTGCCTGAAGAAGCCTTTTCTGGCAAAAGTTTTTAACTTTAGTTGAGATTAAATTATTTATCTGAGCTGTTCTTGTTTCCAGTGTTTTGCTTTCATTTCTACTCTTCTTTGACTACTGAGGGAACTCCAACAGCAAACCCCCAGTCCATAATGGTTATAGATGCTCCACCAGAGGGATCTGGAGTAAAAAAATGAGTGGTCTGAGGTACAACAAATGGCCACCACAGAGTCACCCACCTGCAGCTGAGGCAAACTTTTAGCCTGCTGTGCTGGGAGAGGTTGTTTGCTTTTTGGTGGCTAGTAGAAGGACCAACAGCAGGACTGGTAGTCTGTTCCATGGTCAAGTTGAAAATGGTACCTCTTTCCTGGGGAAGACAAGCAACAAATGCCTGTAAAATTACCAGTACAGACAGAAAAGAAAAACAGTAAAAATCAATTTCAAAAACTATACCAGCCCCACCAAGGAAAATAAACACAATGTTGCCTCAGAAAATATGTTATCAGTCAGTAATTGACAGCAAAAACAAATGTTCCATTTATAAGTATGTTACAGTCTTGAGACAAGTCCATTAAAACACCACACTACTAGTTTTAAAATAACTTTACTGAAGAGGATAGTAATAAAACATTGATAAATTTAAGAAAATGGAAAGTTTTTCCCCAAAGGAAATGTATCTGCCCAGCAAAGGAAAGAACAAGCCGACCGTCAGTGATCAAAAGCCTCAGAGAAGCATACTGTTCGGTGGCAGTAAAGCTCTGAAGAGTTTCACACCCAGACTTGTGTTTTAGTCAGCTTAGCTTGACCTGCTTGACAGCTTGGGCATATGGATGTTGCCATGAAGCTTTAGAAGCTGCCCATCCATTATATCATTGGCAGGATATAATGGCTACTGCAACAGTGACCAATATGATGAACATCTGGGTGTGCTACCCACTGGATTCTGCTTTCTAGTGACTTGACCAGGCCAATGCCATTCTGCCTTGCATGCTTCACTGATGTAGAAGCATGAAGGGGGACTGAGTACATCTGACAAATTCCTAGAAATACATCAGATGAGTAAAATATCACATGACATTAATTACTGCTCCTGTGACACACCTTGAAATAAAATGTGAATACAGCAATTACTTCATATCTCACCATTAAATTTGACCCTGAGTATAGTCCAGATAGCCTGGGTTTCGCTAGCTATCTGGGAGCTCTAGGAGTTAGCCAATGAGGTACAAACAAAGAGGCAGAAGCTAGTTTACTCTTTATAATAGCAAACAGTTTTTTAAAGCTCTGCCATGCAAGCACTGCCAGGTGGAAGAGCCGGTATTATGATTCCATGCACAGAGACATATGGGTTAAGTGGATGAGCCAAATCCGGTCAAGAAAGAATGCATGCGATCCAGCCAAGTGCTATAAGCCTGCAGAGTCTCACACTCACAGCAGCTCGGCCTAGTGAGAGATTGCACTGGGTCTGCCAGTTGACAGGCAGACTGTTAGGAGAATAAAAATGTTATAACCTCACATTAGGGCAGGGTTCTCACTTCTCTCTTGCCTTGTATATTCTGATGTCATAAGGTGGGATGGAGAAATGGAGATGGCTGAGGATATAACAAATGGGGTGTTTGTGGAGGGTCTATATTAGATAATCAAACTTTCAAAAGTTCGACTGTCATATGGTTGACACCATATGATAGAATTTTTAAAAGTTTGAAAATCTAATTAAAAAAAAACTACACCAATAACCTACCTGAACATTTTAAGCAGGGGGGAAAGCCCCCCTGCACCCCACACACCCCTGCTGTTGAAATATATCAACTCCAAGATGACACTACAGTGCAGAAAAGGGAAATCTTCCCATTCCGTGCTGTATGAAGATCTCCGTTAAAACGTTCAAACTTTCAAAAATTCGATCATATGGTGTCAATCATATGACAGTCAAACTTTTGAAACTTCGATCATCTAATATAGACCTGATTGTGGATGGGACTTGCTGGTCACTGGAGAAGAGGTAGAAGGGACAAAAAGAGGTGGAAAAAAGTTATTAAAAATTGAAAATACATAAACATAACACCACTTCATTTCCTTCAGCTAACATTGCTTCTCATTATTAATTTTTTGCTCTTCGGTATTTGTGAACTCTTTGGCTGCCTATCGGTCAAAAATAAGGTTCTCTGTGGGTCCTTTTCTCACTATTCATTAGCACAGTCCTTTTTCTGATTCATCAGGGTTGTGAGATCTAAGCAAATCTGTTATATACTTAAGCAATAACCGACAATGTGGTGTGGTATATTGAAGATTTATCCACAGTTGGCATGGTTTAATCATGAGGGTGAAGCCCAAGTGATTAAATAAAGCCAACCATGGGTAAATCTTCAGTATATGCATGCGTATGGGACTTGCGTTCCTATGCATACCCAGTACATCAATGCTTTGAAACGGAACCAAAAGAGAAAAGAAAGTCTCCGTTGCTCTGTTTTTTTTTTAGTTATTTATTTAAAAAAAAGTTTTGGACACTTAATACCAACAGAAAAAAAGTTTGGGTGACTGGACCTTTTTCCGTTGGTATATTGTGGGATTTACAATGGGCATGCTGGCCAATCAGCATGCATGTTTTGGAATATTAATGGGGGGGTTATTGTATAATCTTCATTAGGTTATACCTGCTATTTCCAAGTCCTTCCCTTCAGCTTTCATCTACTTCTAGAATACCTTCTGTATTGTTTGCTCTCATATCATCCAAGCAAAAGGACATCTTTCTTTTCATACAGTCCCTAATAGCATTACCTGACAGAACCCACATTGTAAAAGTAACTGACTCCAAATCCAGCTCCAGACAAGTGACAAGTGGAGTACCTCAGGGTTCAGTCCTGGGACCACTCTTGTTTGGCATCTACTTCTCTGAAATACAGGCCAATACTAAGGGACTCTGGCTAACAAAGTTCACAGATGACTGCAAACTGGGAGCCATTACTGAATCTCCAAAGATGTGGATACTCTACGAAAGGGCCTTACAGAAACAGATGCTTTGTGCCAGAGCCATGGGCTCAAACTCAGTGCTAAGAAATGTACAGTTATCCCCTTTGGGAAAAAACATGTACCCATGAATTGCCACATAGGTGGCAGTACACTAAACACTGAAAGTGTGATAAGAGACTTAGGGACACAGGTGGACAGTGGTCTCACCTTCGATAACCACATCACCACAACAGTCAAGAAATCCTTCTATGTGGCACACTTCATCACTATGGGCTTTTCATCCAGAAAAAAGGAGGTCATTGTCCCACTGTACTCATCCTTCATTAGACCCATTATAGAACACAACACCCCATTTGGTATGTACCTCTCAAGACACCTGCAACAACTGGAAAGGCTGCAGAAATACCTCACTAAAAGAATCACAGGCCTAAAGCAGATGCCCTATGTTGACCACCTTAAAAAACTCCAGCTATACTCTGTCACATATCGTCTACTCAGAGGTGATCTCTGCTTAACATACAAGGCCATGTCAAACCCAGAGCTGTTGGACATGCTACACCTAAAGAAATCCCAATCCCTCAGAGCCACATGCTCCAGGGATCCAAACCTTGTCATCACAATAAACAAAACATGCTGGAGGGATAGGTTCCTGACCCAGAGACTCCCCAGACTCTGGCATAGACTGCCCATGCATGTCAAGCAGAGCGCCTCTTTGGCCCTCTTCAAAAGGAATCTTGATGATTGGAGGGGAGAAAGGAAATTCACCTCTGGGATCATGTCAGTCGCCCTGCTAGACAGGAGTCTAGGGAAGTAAATAGTGTGGGAAGAAATAGCGAGGGAATTGTAATGGCTAGGCTTGTATAGGCCCTAGGGCCGATAGTCTAGTACCAACCTATGAACCTATGAACCTGTGAACCAGCATTCACTGACCACTTCCTTGTCTGCAAATTGACATAATATTTCCACCATTCACTGCCCTCTGTAATGCATCAACTACCTGAGTTAACCTCCCTAACATACCATCCTAGGCTGCTCAGTTAATTTATAGCTGAGCTATAAAATCATTCTTTCCTGATCTGTATTATAGTCATTCAGACACAAAAGTATTATGATTTTATTGTATTTTATTTATTTATTTTTGCTATCCTGGCTCCTTTGGTCCAGCAACTACTAGGTATTCACCAAACCTTTCTTTAATGGAATGAGTATTCCATTTTCTGCACTACTGAAGTGAGACTAACAAGTCTGCTACTACAAGCCACTTCCTTTTTCACACCTTTGAGAATTACCGGTACATTAGTACTCCTCCAGTCCTTCCCTGTATCAAGTGATTCTTTGATCGTAACAGTTAACAGTGCCACCAAAACTCTCCCTTAAGACCCATTTGTATGCTAGAATGCATAGCTTAAACTATCTTCAATTCTGAACATCTTTGGATGTTTTTTTTTGTTGTTGTTTGTTTGCTTCCTTTAGAAATAGGCTGATTTTCACTTTGTTAACATTGCTTAGTTAGTCCGTGTACTCTGCATTTTGAAATGGAGTCAGTTGATTTCACTAAGAATGAAAGCTTTTATAAAATTCCAGATTAAATCAAGCATTTTATCATGAAAGCACATATTTTAAGAGGAGCTTGAGCTAAATGCTCTAATATCTATTTGTGGCTCTTGAAAGCCATGTTTGAATTTCATCACTAGCAGTTCCCAATGCATGAACCAAGAAAACTTTTTTCATCTTCCAACATTTATCCATTCTGTAGCTTTCTTTTATTCATCCCTTATGTGATATATTTGAATCTCAGTGTATATTTTAGTGAGTACCAGGGAATACAATTTGAAAAGTATTAAACTCAACCTTTAGGATTTCCATTTTTTTACTGCCACTAACATTTAAACATGGCACAAAATGTACATTTACTTATATCACTGCAATCAGAGCATTTTTGATAAGCAAAGCTCTCACTTTCTCTGAAGAATAACTGTATAGCTGTTGCATGCAGCAAAAACCTTTTAGCAAGCAGAATAGAACTGTTGCCTCTCCGCAGTGGGTTAAGGGTTAACATTCACTGGCAGTTGGTAGATGCTGGACTTGCTCTCAGTGGCACTTTGCGGTTCTCAAGTTACACTGAGCAGGGTGGAGAGTTGAGGACAGAGACCCCTTAGGGACAATGCAGTTTCAAGCGGCCACCTGTAGGTATACCCCTCCCTCCTTTTCTTGGCACCACGCCATCGAACCACTGGCTGCATTAACTATTAATACTAAAATCACATATCTGTTTCACATGGGCTGTAAGTAGATGCTGGCTAAACAGTAAATGATAGCAATTTCCCTTTTAACCTAATGCTGCTTGTAGTGGCCGTTTTCTTTGATGAGGTGCGGGGGAGGGGTTTAACACTGGGAATGCAGAGCAGAACAGTGCACAGTAATTAATGGATTATCTAACATCTTACTAAAAATATCTTAACTGAGATGTTTTTTACATGGATGGCTATACCTCTTTTGGGTATCCATACAGGAACTATTTAAAAGCAAAATCTAAGTGCATTTTTGTTTTCATATTTCTTCTCAAGTAAAAATATATTTTCATTTGGTAGTAGTTATATTTACTTAGACCATATTTTATTTTATTTTAAACTGTATTGTAAATATATATATATATATATATATATATATATATATATATATATATATATATGCATATATATGTACACACATACACACATATCATTGCTTATTTTATTTGAAACGATATGTTTCATGTTTTATTTTGCCTATTTCTCTGCATTTTGTTAACCAAATAGTCCTCTTTTGAGTGTCATAAATATCCTTTACTAGGGGAGTCCAGAGAAGACACAGTCTTAAAATATCTTTACAGAATTTATTCAAATATGATTATGAATTTGTGACTCTGAAAGTAATGTGTTAAACAGAACCACTCTTCATACAAATAGTTATGTAGCACAGAGAGTCATCGTGGCAGGAAGCTAAAAGATGACTTAGTGCTGATGAAAAATTTTAAACTACAAACAAGGGTAGATTCTAATGCATGTTAAACAAAGCACAGAAAGTAAAAAACAAAAGTAGAATAAACACTGCACTACACAAAGACTGAGGTACAACAGTTGCAGTGGTCATTTATTACTGTAAAGAATTTAGTCAATAGTTTTGTCATTTTATGAAATTAGATAGATGCTCTTTCCTGCAGACCTGAGGAGGCATGGATCAGCTTAGGATGCAGGAAGCCAGTTGGTTGATATGTACCATTGTACCAATTGGCTTACAGCTGTTAGCAACCAATTTTTTTTTTCTTTTTGCTATTCACTGAATAGCTATGGAGGTGTGGCTCTACTGTAGGAACTCAGCTGGTACAAAGGTGTCAGTCAGCTTCCTATAGAGTAAGTCAAAGTCCTTGTTTTCTTTTTTTGCTCTTCACTTAAAAGTTGGGGGGGCTACATTTTGGAAGGGGTGTCAGGCGCTATATGATCCAGACACAGGTCTACTTTTACAAAACTGACTACTGCAATAACTAACGAAAGCATTCTTGCAATACAAACCAGTAAGCAGATAGCTTGCACATGCACATTTTAACACCGGTTCATTTGTTGCTACTCTGTCCATTGTATGGGATTCTATTTGACACTGATGCAGTCAGCTCCTTCAGTTCATTATGCAGGTGGGTGCCAAAGCCTCCTTGTCTGCAAATCACTGGTGTAGTTTGCTATGGGGGTATCCCATCTGTCATCAGAACTTCCCATCCTTTCCGACTTTCTGCATGTAACAGAAATTCTGCACATTTCTTTGCTGTCTTTCAGTTGTTCTGGAAATGGCAGTTGCCTAGTCTGTTAGAACTCAGTAAGTGTTTTGATTCAACATCAGGGTATAAAACATCCATGGTACTTCAGAAGAAAGCCTCCTATGGGGAAGAGTTGATAACTGGGATGCAGTATTGTTATACTGTTCCTTACCTGTAGTACAGACAACGTTGCCACCCTTAGACTACACACACACACACACACACACACACACACACACACACACACACACACACACACACACACACACACACACACACACACACACACCCATACATGTGCATGTATACAGTTTTTTTTTTCTCCCTCACATGTAGTAATATCTCCAGAAGGGTAACATTTTTTTCCCACCAAGTCTGTCAGTCATAAATATATCTACATGTATCGATTTACCTGCCTATCTATCTATCTATCTATCTATCTATCTATCTATCTATCTATCTATCTATCTATCTATCTAAGAAGACAAGTAAATTAAACATGAACTAGTAAACCAACACAGCTGAAACGGAGCAGGAAAAACGGTACTTCAAACGACCAAAAATATAAGGAAATTTATTAAAGTTTGTTAAAATAAAGCGCTTTTCGTCTGGTTTAATGACACAGACTTCTTCAGACAATTACTTCTAAAAAAGACTTGCTATATATACACACAGTTACAAGGAGAACCCAATCAACAGGCAAAAAGCAATTAAACAATTAAGCAATGAACTACTATGTACTGTTTTTTAAAAAGGCAGCCACAAATTCATAGCAGCAACAAAAAGTGATGCATTAGCATTTGTTACTAAAACTATTTTGTCAAAACCACACCTATTGAATTAATATAACTTTGACTTCAGAAAAACTAAAGACAAAAATGTAATTATATAATATTGACTATAAGAAACAGTAAAAAGTTACAAATGTTTAAACATATTTAAAAGTAATGACATTATAAAAGGCTTAAGTGAATAAAAAACTAAGAAACTAAAAAATTAGTAAGCACACAAGCATTTACCAGAATGAAAAGTCTACTAACAATAGACCTGTGCAAACAAACTTGTCATCTACATAAACTCTTGATTTTCAAAATACTGCTTATTGAGCAGTTTTCATTGAGACCAGGGGCATTGAAGGCATTAAGTCTAATCTGCCAAAGCAGTTCTAATTCCTCTAATTTAAAACCTGTTGGACCACCTCTTTCACTTGCTATAACCTGGTCGATGACCATGAATTTGAAGGAATGGTTGGGAAAAAGAGAGATATGTTTTGCTAGAGCATTGTCATGTTTATTTTTTCTAATTGCATATGAATGCTCATAAATGCGGTCTCAGAGACGGCGCTCCGTCTTGCCTACATAAAATGCAAGACAACTTGCGCACTGGGCCAGGTAGACCACCATTTTCGAGTTGCAATTGACCCTATATTTCAAGTTGTAAGTATAGTCTTCAAGTTTGAACCTATTAGATTCTGTAATATACTTGCAAAAATTGCAACTTTGACATTTATACATACCCACTACTCTACTTATAGGTCTCTTTTGACACTCAAACAAGTCTTTTGAGTTTTTTGCTCTCCTAAAAATCACTTTAGGTTTGATCCCTAATTTCTGACACAAACCCTGATCAGTCATAAGTACCGCCCAATTTTTGTATAAAATCTCAAGACAATCCATACTGTTTGTACTGTAAGTTGTTATAAACATAGAGCTTTCGTTAAGTGGGTCAGAAATGGATTTAGACCTTTGAGAAGGATATGGATCTAAGTCAAGAATTGTATCTTGGTCGAAGTGGACCTCGTCTAGAATAGGTTTATAAATGCGTTTGTCACGTTTTTGGACCACTTCTTCTACAATGTTGCTGACCAAGCTGTCAGGGTATCCTCGATGAAGGAACATGTTTTTAAGAAAAGTACATTCGTCGAGGAAATCCTGGTTGAGCGTAACAATATGGGCTGCTCTGACTAGTTGGCCTTTGACCACAGCTCACTTTTGATGATACGGGTGACAGCTTGTATAATGCAAGAAAGAGTTTGAGTAAGTACTCTTTCTATGAATACTAGCTGTAAGTCTCTGAAGTTCAATGTATAGGCAATGGACAT
This sequence comes from Protopterus annectens, assembly GCF_019279795.1. Classification (NCBI taxonomy): domain Eukaryota; kingdom Metazoa; phylum Chordata; order Ceratodontiformes; family Protopteridae; genus Protopterus; species Protopterus annectens. The sequence goes on from NC_056741.1 coordinate 272,415,864, forward strand.
GGTGTTAAAAGTAGATGTGAACTGGATAAAATTAGTAGTCACATTCAAATAATCTACAATTTGTTCACTGATTGTGGCGTCACCGTCTACTACTATAAAGATGTCGTCGAGGTAGCGGGTGTAGTAAATGAACCTGTCACTGAAGCTACAATTGTTAAAGACAAAGAGGTCTTCCCAGTTGGCCATTACTGAATTAGCTACACTCGCCCCACAAGGTGAACCCATGGCGACGCCAACTTGTTGTAGATAAAAGTTGTCGGCAAACATGAAGTAGTTGTTCTCAAGTATCAAGACCAATAATTCATTGACTAAAGATATCTCAACATTTTCACCTCCATTCTTTCTCATAAATTGACTGACCCATTCCAAAGCTATGTCGTGTGGTATACATGTATACAGGTCTTTAACATCGACCGTGAGGAAGTTGTAGTTACTGCTAAAGACGAGATTTTTAATGTTGTCAAGAAAAGTCCAAGAATCTTTACATATGTGGTTGATTTTCACCAAGTATTTCTGTAGAATGACATCTAACACTTTTGCACAAGGGTATGTAGGTGATCCTCTACCGTCCAAGAGTGGACGCATTGGAGGGTTGACAACGTCCTTGTGCAATTTAGGTATTCCAAACAAGTAGGGAAATCTTGGGTAAGATGTACTCATGAAGTTGAAGATGTTCTGGTCAATTTGGCCTTCAATGAACATCTCTTCAATACTGTCCTTTATGGTTTTATAAGCGCCATTAATTTCGGATCTTGAACTAAGTGAGTAAGAGGGACAATCCAAGAGTTGAAGCATTCTTGACTCATAATTGTTTTTGTCAAAAATAGCTAAACCCCCACCCTTGTCTGGTTTACATATTCTAACATTATTAAATCTAATGCTGTCTATACATTCCTTCTCAGCTTTAATGTTGTTAGCAAATGAAGGAAAATTATGACCGAACTTAAACTTTTGACGAATGTCAAGTTCGCATAGTTGTTCGAAAATATTTAATAATGGATGCAGTGGTGGGTTAAAGACACTTGGAATTCTATAAGGGTTTACATTAGAAGTAGAATTACCAAAGAACAATAAATTCAAGTTTAGTTTCCTAGTAAACAGTTTAATATCTAGGATAGTTCGAGCTAAATCCAACTTTTGGTTAGGGACGTACATGTGACCTTTTGCAAAAAGTTCCACTTGGTCTTGGGTTATGTTAACTGTAGAGTAGTTGTATACTTTAAAGTCATTTTCAACATTAGTCAAAATGACCGGTAACTCTGGTGGTACCAAAAAGCTAGGACCGTCTTGACAAATGACGCTACTTACAGTTAAGTTTGGTACATAACCATCAAGGTGGTTGTAGTCACATTCAGGTGGAACTGAAAGCCAAGTGAGGGCATCAGAAGAATTCACAGCAAGGGCGACCGATGGTGAATCTAATTCCTGTATTGTTTCGTATTCCTTTTTGCTACTTGGTTTGATCTGTTTGTGAATTGTTTTGGTCTCGTCCTAAAAAATTAGACGTATTAGATCTTAAATTGTAATGACAAGGAGCTTGGTTAACAAAAACACTTTCGTTTTCATTAGGCTCATTCTGTGGAGACCCCTCCAAGCTTACATCTTGGCCAAGTGAATTGTTGACCATGGGGGCTTGGTTATTCTCATAGTTGTTCCTTGTGGGTAGTGCCTGAGTGTTGTTGTTGACGCCGAGTTGAGGAGGACCTCCTGGGCGTTTCCAAACTTGCGCTTGTGGCGGAGGAGGATAGGCAGTTCCTTCACTATATGCCTTTACATCCCTGTCGATCTTTTTAGTTTTATTATTCTTAAGTTTGTCAAGATATTGGTCAATACTGACAAACAGTCTGCTATATTCATATTTGTACCGGAAGAATTGGTGGACCGATTTAATTTTGGAATCCAAATCAGCAACTTGTTGACTTAGAGACACCACAGACAAGGTATAGTGCCTAATCATTAATGTCAGTAAGTCAACACCTTGTTGTTGAAATAATGCTAACAAGTCTTTATGAAATGCTGAGTTTGTTATTAAGCCTGTGGGATACTGGTAATGTCTCAGACCTTTAGGAATAATGTTGCGTTTAAGGCACTCCTGGAAATATGAAATTTCCAGTTGAGTCTTTTTTAATTTAACCAAGAGTTTGTCCAGTAAATTCAAGTTGTACGTAATATCTATGTACTCACTGTTAGTATCAGACCGCTGGGGTTGTTCTGCATTCAAACTTGAAGTGAAAGAAAAATTACCGGTAATCCATTGTTTTATGTCAGGAAAACTTTCAGTGTTGTTAATGTTATTGAAAGGAAGATTTGTAGTTGTGAAAGGAGCTCTTGAAGAGACAGGTTCAACGTTGTTGCCATTAGTAACTGTCGAATTGCCATTAGACGTTACACGCGAGTCGAACTGTGCTGCCCCTGGTCGAATTGGTGCTGCAAGTACAGGAGCGTCATCAGAAGTAGGTAAGTGGCTGGCCGGAATACTCCTCTGCCCGCACATAAGACTCAGTCCTCCTGTCAAGCCAGCTCCAATAAAGCTCTGTAAATGTAAAGAACTATTCGTGCCATTGTTGGCTAAAACAGTTACAGGACTGCCCTGTGCAGTTGGATGAAACAAAGGCACAGTTGTTTTAGCTTGTTGGTGGTTCTCCAATTTCACTAAATGATCAAGCAACATGTCCATACGATGCATAAGAGAGTCCAAAATGTTGTTACAGTTTCTATCAAGACTGTCATTGTGACAGGAAGGTCTAACCACAATGGGCGATGTAACAACACTGGGTGGATTATTCAGTATTTCTGGTGTGTTCACGAATGTTGTATCGCCTTCACTGACTCTTGTTTCAGATGCCATAAAACTAAGAAGACAAGTAAATTAAACATGAACTAGTAAACCAACACAGCTGAAACGGAGCAGGAAAAACGGTACTTCAAACGACCAAAAATATAAGGAAATTTATTAAAGTTTAAGAAAGTATAAGAAAGCCTCCTATGGGGAAGAGTTGATAACTGGGATGCAGTATTGTTATACTGTTCCTTACCTGTAGTACAGACAACGTTGCCACCCTTAGACTACACACACACACACACACACACACACACACACACACACACACACACACACACACACACACACATACATACAGTTTTTTTTTTCTCCCTCACATGTAGTAATATCTCCAGAAGGGTAACATTTTTTTCCCACCAAGTCTGTCAGTCATAAATATATCTACATGTATCGATTTACCTGCCTATCTATCTATCATCTATCTATCTATCTATCTATCTATCTATCTATCTATCTATCTATCTACAGTTGGCCAATTTTCTAGCATTCCACACCTGAACCATTAAAAGCTGTAGTGATTTCTCTTTTTCTAAATAAAACAAACCAAAATTCACTAGGTGGACCACTCGAATAGTGGCCTTACATATACTCTAATCTCTTGCCTGCTATGATATTCACATCGGTGAATCAACAAAATCTCAGTAAATCTGAAGCTTGGAATGATAGGAAGCCTATATCATCCAAACCAGCAAGTTGAAAGAGGTACCGAGCAGCTAGTAACCAAAGAAAACAATCATTAGTCAGTATTCCAGTCCTGGTAAAATTCTTCCTTGTTCTTAAATGCTTCTACGGTGAAAGAAATATGAGAGTTGTCATTCTGTGTTTTCAAATCTTCCTCTTTATTAATTCAGGTAGGCCCATAATGTTGTGCGGTTCAACTCTTGCCTCAGATCAAGCTTGCTCTGCATGGAATGTTAAAATACTGGATAAAATACAACACAAGTATGGCTTCAGGCTTAGATTAACTAGATGCCTTTAGAAAGGAAGGTGCCATTTTGGTACAAGGTTTGTGGGCAGGACACGAAGAGGGAAGGCGAGGACAATAAGGATAATGCAGTTGTTTAAGGAAACTTACAATAACAGTAGATGATGAAATGATCACTGCTGCTGTAGCCTAAGCTATATGGATTGTAGTGTGTACAGGATACAACAAATGGCCAGCTTCCAAAGCTTTCTAGGGCACCTTCAATGTGCCCAACCATTAGCAAGCTTGGGCTGAGCTGACTAAAAGTCAATTTTATGTACCAAGCCCTTCATAGCTTCCCAGAGAAGGAGGGAGTGAGGCTAAATACCCTTTCCACATCTATTCCTACTATCTCCATTATCACACTCTGCCCTTCTTTGCTACCCTATGCCTTCACCAATATAATCCGTTACCATATTTCTTAACCTCTAGAATATTAATAATCGTTATGATAATCATCTATTATGTAAATAATGCCGCATCTTCCTATTATCAGGCTTTCCATATAATTTATGCTTGAACACTACGACTTTATTATGTCTACTGAGTTTTTATTCTGACAAACTAATGTGTTGTTTTCATATCTGTGCTTGACTGTTTTGACTTTATTATTTCTGTCTAGTTTTTCATTCTGTTAACTATATGTATCTGTAGATTTTCTCCATTGGCCTCTGCCGAAAATGGGTACCTCATGACCCATTCGGACTTTCAATGTAAACAAATGCCAAATAAATAATAAATAATAAATAAATAAAGCCCTGAAAGGACAATGCTAGGAATATAACAATAAAAGTCCACACTCTGGCATAAAAAATACAAAAGATAAGGGGGATGGAGGGAAGGAGGGAAAAGTTACTGCAGCGGTGATCATGTGACCATCTACTTTTATAGTAAATTTACTTACACAATAATACTAAGTTCTTCATAAGGATCATTGCTACTGCATAGATGATCATAGTCTAAACTGACTAGGAGCAGGAAGGGTGAGGGTCCAGGACTCCCTGGAGAATAGTTCAAGCAAAGCCTGACCTAAACCTGGAGAAGGAATCTAGTTTATAGTGCTTTGTAAAAGTCTGTACAGAGGACCAAGATGCTGATTCTTGAAAACTTTAAGTATCCAACCCTTTTCAAAAAGCCACAGATGAAGCCAGTGACCCTTGACCCTGCCTAGCATTGTTTTGTCATGGTAGGTATAACAAAAAGGAACAGTATGAGACAACCATTTTGAAATAGCTAGTTTTGACAAAGGTTGTCCCTTTTTTCTTACTTTCACAAGAAATGAACAACTGATCTGAAGTTCTAAATAAATTTCTTCAGTCAAGGTAATACCTGGGTTGCCTGTGGAGTATCCTTTCTCCCTTATTTTTAGGTTCTGGAAATAAGACAGAGAGAGATGGATAGCTTAGTTTAAGGTAAATGCTGATACCACTTTAGGCATAAACAAAGGATTATTTCTTAAGGAAATGCTCTTTTTGTGGAAAACACGATATGGTTTTACCACCATGATAGCTTGCAACTCAGATACTCTTCTTGCAGAGAGTAGAGCAATTAGGAAGACTGTTTTCCATGATAAGAATCTCAAGTCAGCTTAATGAGCTGCTTCAAATGGAGTAAAATTTAGTTTTTCTAAGATAAAATTAAGATCCCAGGAGTAGCTACATTTCCTAATAAGCTTCTTATGCCACATGCCTTTCAAAAACATTTTCCCATGAACTTGCACTGAAAGAGGGGGTGGGCAGACATGCTGGAATAGCTAACAAACAAGTGAACCTTAATAGAGGAGTAAGACAGGTCATAAGATAGTAACTCACACAGATACTATAGAACCAGAGAAACACTAGCCCTGAATGGGCACTTGCTCTTTTGTTGGCACCAAACTAGAAAACCTTTTTTCATTTGAAAATATATGACTTTCCAGTAGCATGTTTTCTTGATTCCATAAAAACCTGCTACACATCCTCAGAAAAAAATGTGCCTAAAAGGTATTAAAATTCTATCAAGCAGCCTGTCAGATTTTAGTTGTTTGTGGTTGGGATGTATTAAAAATACCTGATCTTGTAAGTAAATCTGGTCTGTTAGGAAGTTTGTGGTAATTCCTCTGGGCATTTCCAAAAGAAAGAACCACTGTTGCCTAGGCCAGAAGAGGTTCACCACAATTATCTTTTGGGGAGTCCTTCTCTGCATCTTCAGAATGACCCTGGATATTGTTGGAAAGGGTGGAAAAGCACACAGGAATATTTATTTTCAAGGAAAACAAAATGCATGTTTTCCAGGCCTTCTTGCATGGAATCCTTGATCATGATTTTGTCAACTGATTGTTGTGAGCAGAAACAAGCAGATCTATTTTAGATGTTACCCACAACTGGATCAGTTCTTGGAAGATCCTTCCTCCTGATGGAGTTTCCATTCATGAGGGTCTGTCCTGGCCCAGCTGAGCTTGTCTGCCATAGAGTTTTGCTCTGGCAAATGGTATGATGTCTGTAGAGTTAGATTGTGCTGAAAAAAATATATCCCAGGCTACAATTGCTAGTCTGCAGGGAGGGTAAGGTCTGTTCCCCTTGCTTGTTTATGTACCACATCACTGTGGTGTTGTCTGTTAAACCTTGAAGATGTTCTGGAGATCACAAATGGTTGAGAGAACTGACAACATTTTAAAGAGCTAACATCTCTTTTACACTTATGTGTTTTGGTCTTTTTTGTTCCAAGACCCTGCACTTTTATTCCCATAGATACTGGTTCCCGTGCAAAGTCTGAGGTGTCTACTGTGACGGACTATGTTGGAACAGGAAGGAAAATGGGAGAGCTAGATTTGAAAAAACTGTGGTCCCTCCACTGCAGTCTTCATTTTCACAAATTCTAAAACTGGAATTTGAAATGTCAGGGAATGTTATTGTTGGGACCAAAGAGATTTCATGTACCATTGAATTTTTCTCATGTGGAGTCTTGCAAGAGGTATCATGGATATCATAAATGACATGAGACTCAGAATCGTGAGGAATTCCCTGGCTGAGAAGGTAGTATATGTGAAAAAACTCAGAAGAAATGATTTTATCTAATTTGTTCGGATACTACTACTACTACTACTACTATTATTATTATTATTATTATTATTATTATTATTATTATTATTAGAAACTGGCCATGCTGTGGTATCTCTTCCTGAACAGCAGCCAAACATACACCATCCTTTGGCAGCCTAGACGGCTGTTGATTTATCTCTTAGGGAGCTGACAATCTTAAAGATGCTTTACACTGTGAAGTGCACTTTGAGACATTCTTCCTCATCAAAAAATAATTATTCAGAGAATATAAGGCACTGCAAAATAACTGTACCAATTATTAAATCAATTGCCATATTAAAACATTGATTTGATACTATAGGAAAGAACCGAATGGCTTGTTTTCAGCTACCCATCTGCACCAAAGTCCTCCAATAGTTTTCATTTCTAGATCCTTCGCCTTAATGGAAAAATATTCAGCTGTTGTTTTGTCCAACTAAAGCGTGTTAGTTTTAGGAGGAGCAAACATTGATTGTTATCTTACTACACATTTATTGTGTATTACTATGTAGACTAGTGTTAGGCACACACATCTGTGTTCATGTCTTCTCTTTGTTGTACTATGTTGAAGTACTCAGAGTCAGCTCTTTCTCTTTGTTGTATTGAACAAAGTGTGGGTCTATATAATTTTATCGAAAGTTTTGCTGATCAAAGTCCCTTGTTGTACTATGTTGAAGTATTCAGTGTCAGCTCTATCTCTTTGTTGTATTGAATAAAGTATGGGTCTATATCATTTTATCGAAAGTTTTGCAGATCGAAGTCCTTGTTTAGAGAAAGACCTAAATATCAAATAACATTTTATCGAAGTGTTTTAGTTGGCCAACTTTATATAAAGTCTTGTATGACATGTTACTAAACAGTGAATACATACACTTTAAAATGTATATAACTTTATACACAGAAAACTTAAAAGTAAATTAAATATTTATTAAATTAACATAAAAACTTCATAATACACTACACATACTTTTTATATAAGAAAAAAAATGTTTTTATATATTTTGCAGGGCGGGCATCTGCACCTTGCATACCGCCTGCAAATTAAATATAACAACTCTGAGATTGTACTGCATTGAGGTAATGGGTAGATTACAGCCAGTCGGCATATCAGTCACTCAACATTTTTTTTTAAAGTTGGACAACTAAAACACTTCAATAAAATGTTATTTGCAGTTGTGCAGCAGTTAATGTTGTTGCCTCACAGTAAGAGGTTCTCCAGTTAGATTCTCAGCTGGGGTGCCTTCTGTGTGGAGTCTGCATGTCCTCCCTGTGTTTGCGTGATTTTTCTCACGGTACTCCTGTTTCCTTCCACATTCCAAAGACGTGTCTGAAGCATTTCTTCATGCGCTTCCACTGAAAATAGACTCTGTCCTTGTCGGACTTTTCTGGTCAGCAAATAATAAATAAATTCAACATTTTTTATGTATTTCACTAAATAGGGACTTCAACGGATAATGCTTGATGATTACGATTATATGTTCGATAAATAAAACATTTGATAAAATGATATAGACCCCAAAGTTTTCAGTATTAATGCCTTTTCTTTTCTGTATACATCAGAGCATTCAGTGTTAATTCATTCTCTTTATTGCACAAAAGTATTCAGGTGGGACAGTACCAGAGAAAGGATTCCTGCACTCTATTAATATTTTTTTTTCTGAAGTACATGTAAAGTTGTATTTCTGTCTCTTCCATAAGCATTACAAAATATAACAACTCTGAGATTGCACTGCCAGTCGGCATGTCAGTCACTCGACTAAAACACTTCAATAAAATGTTATTTGCAGTGGTGCAGCAGTTAATGTTGCTAATGTAAGCTGCCGACTTCACAACTTTTCTAGTTATCAGGCTTGCCTGACAGCATCAGCAGTGGTTGTCCTCATAAGTTACATTCCAAGCCTTAACACCTTATATGTCATCTACTGAGGAGTGTAGTCTGTGACTGAGAGATGTAAGACTATCACATGAGCTGTTAAAATGCAAGACACTTGTAGATGTGTGGCATGCATGATAAAATCTGGAATAGCATAGATGAACATTTGTACTTGTGATGACCATGCCCTGGCCCAGCAATCAAGGAGCCTCAATCCTCAACACTAACACCAGGGAGGTCATCTCCTAGAAGAGAAAAGGATAACTAATACACACAGTAAAGTACAATTTCCCTTAAGTGCACACAGAGATCACAATCAGTCTGGGGCTGGTTGCTCCCTTGCTCACGAGGTCCCCAACAAGACTCCCCACTGGCACAGCTATAGGGTCCAGATCTCAGCCTAACTGGGCAAGCTAAAACCTCCAGTACCCTCTCTGTCCAACCAGTGCTTCATGCCCCTGCCAAGTAGCTGACACAATACACACACACTTTGAGATAAGTATTTATACAACTTCACAGACACTCCTGAGAAAGGCTAACACAGATTCTCCAGCTGTGCCCCTTTACCCAGACTATATGATAGTAATTAGTGCCACCACCCAGTTAATAATATTAGCTACTAAATGGCCCTTAAAAGTGTGTCCAGTTATTACTGTGCAATATTATTATCCAATGGTAGTATGACTAACAGTCAAGGCTTACTTTAGAGTAGCCTATTACAATAACCTCTATAAATATGCAAGGTACTCTAGAGCTTATCTCTACACAAATCAGCCACAGGTAGAAGGTTTTAAAAATATTTAATAATAAATAATTAAAACACAAGACAAAACTACTACACCACAGAGATATCTAAGAGTTCAGAGATCACACAGAAACTTAAAATAATACAGTAGCACAGGTCTGATTTCAAAGAAAAATATTTAATTAATCTTTCCTAGCTTTAACTATTCCTACAAGAAATCACAGTGCTAAGACTTACATGTGAGCAAAAGGCAGAGTGCTGGTAAGTTGGATATCCAGATCAAAATGATTTACAGTCTCTTCTGAGAAATAGTATTTAAACATTACTAACAAACATGTTTGCTGGGTCCCTCCCCAAATTACATCATTTTTGACACTTAGGTTTTCCCAGGCAAACAAACTGCATTATTTAGCAATCTAAAACTTGCAACAATAGACGACATTTCACATGTATATGTTAGCAGAAACCAGAGCAATAAAGCACCGTCCACATCTAAATTCTAGTCAGAAACTTTAGCCTTAAAACAATGGACATGAAATCTTCATCCAGCCGCCCTGGAGCCGAATTCTAACATGAAAGGGTACAACATGCTTCATTGGGCCAGTAGAGTGCAATGTTGTCACATATTTTGCAGTTCCACATTTTATAGTAATCTTTTACACTCAGGAAAACATGCTTGTATTTTACATTTATCTACAAATGCCAGAATTATATATCAAATTCTATTTGACTAGGCTGGCAGCCTTCACCCATCTCTCCCCAATTGTCACCCTCCCCCAGGGAATTCAAGCAAGTTTTTCAAGTGTCCCTTGAAAAACATTGCTTGAGAGTGCCAGGTCTATCTGGGCGTACCTCACCCCATTCCCTGTCTTAAGAGTCCATCTGCATTGGCATTGCTACTCCCACGCCGGTGCTGCACTGACATATCATATGCTTTCAATCACAGACTCCATCTTAGCAACTTGATATTTTGCTGACTGGCTCTGTTTAACCATGTTAGCAGGTGTCATCACAGTGAATTTTCTTCCATACAGATAAGGCTGAAGTTTTTTTAGTGCCCACACTATGGCTAGACATTCCTTTTCTACCACTGTATAGCATTCCTCCCTGGGTTGGAGCCTACGACTGAGATAAACCACCGGGTATTCTTCTCCCTCTGAAGAAATCTGGCTAAGTACAGCCCCCACCCCATAGTTTGAAGCATCCACCTGCACAACAAATTCTTTGCTGTAGTCTGGACTGGCTAACACAGGGGGGTCCTCCCAAAGCTTCCTTAAGCTTCTGAAATGCCTGCTGACATGCTGGGGTCCACACTACCTTATCTGGCCTGTTCTTCCTTGTCAGGTCTGTGAGGGGAGCAGCTATGGTACTATAATTGGGAACAAACTTTCTGTAGTACCCTGCTGTCCCCAAGAATGCCCTCACCTGCTTTTTGGAAACAGGTGCAGGCCATGCCTGAATAGCTTCCACTTTGACAGGTTCTGGCTTTATCTTACCACTCCCCACGCTATGTCCTAGGTAGGAGACCTCTGCCATACCCACCTGACATTTGCTCGGCTTAATGGTCAACCCTGCCCTCTGTAGTCTGCCCAGCACCTCCCTGACATGCCGAAGGTGTTCTTGCCAGGAATGGCTGTAGATAGCAATATCATCCATGTAAGCAAGGGCAAACGCTCCTGCTCCTGCTAAGATATGATCTACCAGCCTCTTGCGAGTCACTGGGGCATTCTTCATCCCAAAGGGCATCTTTGTGAACTCATACAAACCAAAATGAGTCACAAAGGCTGACTTCTCTCTTGCACTGGGAGTCAAGGGCACCTGCCAGTATCCCTTGGTAAGATCAATGGTTGTAAGATACTTAGCCCCACCCAGCTGCTCTGGGGCCTCATCTCTCCTAGGCATGGGGTAAGCATCTGACTCTGTGTGACTATTTCACTTCCTATAATCCACAGAGAAAATGTTGCTGCCATCCTTCTTTGGTACCAACAGTACTGGTAAGGCCCAGGGACTGTTGGATTCTTGAATCACCCCTAGTTCCAACATCTCATGTACCTCTTCCCTAAGAGTCTGTTTGACTCTCTCAGGCACCCTATAAGGGTGGTCTGCCTGATAGGCCTTTGGGGTCCTGTATCCACCTGGTGCTGCACCAAGTGGATGCTCCCTGGTTTCCCGGTGAACATGCCCCCACACTCCTGAAACACTGCTCGCATCTCTCGACACTGGGTAGGAGATAGCTGCCAGGACATTGCTACCCCATCCACCGAGGTGTCAGCCTGAGCCTCACTGAGGAGATCAGTCACAAGATCTCTCTCAGACTCTTCCTGCAATCCACTGCAAATGCTCAGCACAAGGGCCTTCCTATCAAGGTAAGGTTTCATCATGTTAACATGGTACAATTTGTGCCCCTGCCATCTGCCTAGCACTTCCACCATGTAGGTAACATCACTTACCTTTCTTACCACCTTGTAGGGTCCCTCCCAAGCTGTCTGCAACTTGTTGTGTCTGACAGGAATGAGAACCATTACCTGCTGCCCTACAGCATACTCTCTAGCTCAAGTATTCCTGTCATATCACACCTTTGTCTGTTGTTGGGCTTCTGCCAGGTTCTTCTGGGCCAGGCCCTTGAGTTCCATGAGCTTTGTCTTGAGGTTCAGGACATATGCCACAACAGACTCCTTGTGAGACTCACACTCACCTTCCCACTCATCTCGAATTAAATCTAGAGGTCCCCTCACCCTATGCCCATACAGCAACTCAAAGCATGAAAAACCTGTGGATTCCTGGGGAACCTCTCTGTAAGCAAACAACAGATGGGGCAAATAACTGTCCCACTCCCTCTTAAACTGATCCGCAAATGCCCATAGCATGGACTTGATTGTAGAGTTTAACCTCTCAACAAGACCATTAGTCTTGGGATGGTAGGGGGTGGTCTTCATATGCTTCACCCTACAGGACTTCCACAGACAAGCCAGCAGGTCTGACATAAAATTGGCACCTCTGTCAGACAGTATTTCCTTTGGGAAACCTACCCTGCTGAAAATCTCTAGCAAAGCATTTGCCACCTTCTCGGTCTCAATGGAGGACAAAGCCACTGCCTCAGGGTATCATGTAGCATAATCTACAATCACTAGGATATACTTTTTCCCTGTGGAACTTGGGGTACTCAGAGGACCCACAATATCCATAGCTACCCTCTGAAATGGCTCCTCAATCACAGGCAAAGGCATCAAAGGAGCTCTTACCTTGTCTCCTGCCTTGCCTACCCTTTGGCACTGCTCACAGGTCCTGCAGTACCCTGTTGCATCTCTGGAAATTCCAGGCCAATAGACGTTTTGCATAATACACCTCTTTGTATGTTTTATGCCCATATGACCTGCAAAGGGAATATCATGGGATATGGCTAGAAGTGCCAGACGGTAAGCTCTAGGCGCTACCAACTGCTGTACTCTCTCACCTTCTAGCCCTCCCTCAGGGGTCCATTCTTTGTACAGTAACCCTTTGTTCTAGTATACAGATTCCCCCTTCCCTTGAGAACCAGGTGCCTCCCTAGCTACCTGCCTCAGGCCTTGCAATATAGGGTCTGAGAGCTGAGCATGCCTCAGCTCTCTCCTTGTAACCCTTCACAGCTCCCCTTCCACAGGAAGTCTGGCATCCTCTGACAGCATTGCCTCACTGTCAGCCTGGGTACTACTACTCACCTCTACCTTTGCAGTTACCTTGTCCAAGGGAACATCAGTAACCACAAGCAGCTGTGGCTCACATTCAGTCTCCCTGCTACAGCGTAGCTCACTCCCTGAAGTAACCACCTCAGCAGTCCTGGCTGCAAGTATGCAGTCTGTCTGGGTCTCCCCCAGGCTACCAGACCCATGTGCTTGTCTAATAGCCTCATTGCATGTAACTGCATAAGTACATAGTACTGCCTCATCCAAAATCCTTCCCTCTCAGGACATCTGCAGGATGGTAGTTACATACCCCTGTTGTCTCAAGACAACACACTGTTTGCAGTTTGTCTTTCCCACTTACTGGCTCCCTCACCTTTGGTTCCCCACCTTGCCACCGTGGACAACTGTATGCCACATGGCCCCACTGGTTGCATTCAAAACATTTAACCCCAGCTCCTGGATGTGTACCTGGACTAGTGGCTTCCCCTGCCACTGGCAAATTCTGTTGGGGCAGTCTGTGCTGCCCACCATGGGTTCCTTTAGTCCCATGAGCAGTACTGGGGGTCCCTTTCCTGTGCAGGGCTGCCCTGCTTGCTAGGTATAGGTCTCCCTTCTTCCCCAACTCCTCTGAAGTAGCATACTGTTTATCAGCTAACCAGATCCTCATGTCCTCAGGCAAAGTGCTAAGGGCTTGTTCCCTCATCAAAAGGTCTGCCAGCCCTTCAAAAGTGGTGACCTGACATCCACTCACCCAGCTAAGAAAATAAGTGTTCAGTTCAACAACATATTCACATACATTTTCATCTGCCTTGCGTCTATGCTCACAAAACTTTTTCCTATACATTTCATGTGTTAGCTTAAAACATTCTAATAAATGTATTTTTACAGCAGTATAATCAAAACAGTCAGTGTCATGCATTTTTGCTAAAGAAGTTACAATAAGGGGGTCAGGGACCGTACCCAGAGCCCTTGGTCAACTTCATACTGTTTACATACCCGCTCAAACATATGAATGCAACCTTTTTCTTTACCTGAAAGATGAAATATCTTTTGGAATATTCCATGAAAAGTATTTTTATATACTAAATTATGTGTTATATTCAGTTTTTACTAGGTGCTCCTTTATAAATGGTATCATACCTTAAAGGAATGCCATGTAGAATAAATATTAGCACATGTGGAGAAACGTGTTATTGATTAGCAGGTAAGCTAGGTAAGAACATTAAATATCAATGTAATAATTTAACATATGTTTGTATAGGCTGCAACGTGTTAGAAATGCCAACATTAAATAATGTGATAATACACAGTCTCTGTTCATTTTATATGATTCTTGTTGCTTCTGAGATGATTATGTATGGCTTAGACACTGATATCACTTTCTTGGGAATTTATAAGATCATACCTGCACCAAAACAATTCATGAACTGTTGGATATAGATTTAAAATAAGGTTGATTTTTGTAAATGTTATTCTAAATATTTATTCCATATAATCATGATAGCAATAATGCAAAATATGAGTGTCAGGATAGTAATTGTAAAGAAATTAAATGATTTTTTTTTGGGGGGGGGGGGTTAACTCAGCTGTGATGCAACCAATGTGTATTTATTATCATACATGCAAAGCAGAAACAAAACGTTTATAGACATCTATCTTTATCAAGTTTACTTGTACAGTAGCACTTTATTATGTATTAATGTTCCCTTATTTCTGTATTTAAAATGAATATGGAATCAACTCTGTGAGAAGAAGGAAAAGAGTCACCCTTATCTACAGAACTGAACCCAGGATCACCCACAAAAAAATTCCATGTGGTTTTCACTGGCACTGGACAAACAAGGAGTCTCTGGACAATTAGGTACATGGTATCCCCCAAGAGCAGTTTCTTCTTTCATCTAGAAAACCACCATTGTGGTGATTTTTTGAATACAGAAACATCCAATGCAGGGTAAACAAGTAACCTAGTATTGTATTAGCAACTCAGCAAGAGAAATGTAACGTTTTCAGTGTCGTTGCATGTTTTATATAGAGCTCTCCCTTAGTCTCCCTTCTTTAGATTAATTTCACCTTTGCCACAGACAGTTACAAGGCTATTAAACTACTTCCATTTCTCAGCTCTGAGTCAACACTTTGTTTTTCCTGAACTGCAGTCCTGCATTTGTGGGCTTAAAAACAAGATTTTTTTCTGATTGTTTTGGTGCTCTTCCTCCCCAGGCTACCAAAGCCCATTTGCTAAATTCTGGAGTAATTTCTATTTGATTCCTTTCTACCGCTACACACACTCTCTTTGTCGCACATCATGTTTTACTTATCCCAACTGTCTGTCATCATTCAATCCTTCCCTCTACTTTTTCCATTTTTCACTATCTAGTCACAGATATCTTCCATATTTCTGAACCAATCACAACAATCCTACTCATTACCATAGGAAACTAAACCACACCATACAGAACTTGCAAATTCTACCAAAGGCTACCTGTGTTCCACTAAAATGCCCAGTCAGACTCATTGCACAGCTAACTGTATAACCTCATACTCTGAGCAACTTCAGCAAATCACATTATAGCCAACTACCTAACAAATCCAAAGGTAGCAACCCACAGATTTTCACCACTAACTCCTAACTAGTTAATCTAATCATAATACCACAAATCATCTCCCTTAACAGCATTAAATCATTCTCTATGATTTTTATCCCCAGATACTCCTAACGCTACTACTCATATTCAAATCTTCACCTCCTTACCAATATACCTCCATATACCTCCCATCTGTATCTCCCTAACATGCTTCTACCACTTAAACCATACTTCTCATTTTTATATATATATATATATATATATATATATATATATATATATATATATATATGTGTGTATGTATAGCCCCACAAGTATGCTTCTAATGTTCCTACTCTCATCACTCTTACTGTTAATTTTTCACCTTATACTTACCACTCTGCCTTCCAGTACCTTCCTTCACACCCCACCAGGCACATTCCCTTACACACTCCCCATCCTCACTGATCATTTCATTATCAGTCCTGAACTCTTTCATACTCAACATAACTACTTATTAAAGCCAAAATATCTACCACTAAAAACTAAAAAAGAGAATAAATTCAAAATGTCCAAACAACCTCAGCTTACTTTACACTGCTACTACTCAAGCATCACATAATTCAGTGACAGAATGTCGGGATGTCCACCCACACCCAGGTCCAAAAGTTGTTATAACTTTTTATCCTCTAGAACATGTATCTATATGCAACCTAAACTTGCATAGGTCCACTAATAGTAGTTCCTTAAAACTGTTTAACCTAAATATCCAGCACCTATATCACAAAGAAAAAAACTGAACTGCATGCCTGCATCTTCCTCTACTTTCCAGATGTTTTTTCTCACAAAAACTTGGCAAAAAGCATACATAACTGATGTAGAAATCTTACATCCTGGTTATAGTATGTTTACAGTAGAAAAGCAGTAGGGCAGCAGGTGGTGTAGGTACAATCCATAAAAATAATCTCCTGTTTCACTTTTACACAAATAACATCCCTAAATTTAACCTACAAAAATACTAATTGCCCAACCTCAGCTAAAATCAAACAAAGCCATATTTATTGTAGCTTTATATAGCCCCCCCCCCAAGCAATAACCACACTACACTTGATGGCATTTTATCCTGCTTATAAAAAAATGCAACAACTAGAAGATCTCATACTTGGTGATGTGAATATAAACTGGGCTGCATTACATGCCTCTGTCAACTACTCCCTCACTCTTTATAATTTCTCTGAAATCATTACTGCTCCAACCAGATGTTACAAGGCCAACAATTTTACATCAGTCCTGGACTAGATACTTACTACCACCTCTAGTAAACTCACTCATGTGGGCACTCTACCTGATTCTCTTCATGATCAGCTCATTAGAAAGTTTCACAGACCAATACATTCTCATCATTATAAACTAGCTAGAAACCTCAGTAAACACAATGCTGAGTCTTTCTCCAATGCCCTGTATCAGGTGCACTAGTTGTGTTGTCAGCTCACAGCAAGAGGATCTCTGGTTCAATTCTCAGCTGGGGTGCCTTGTGTGTGGAGTCTGCATCTCCTTCCTGCATCCATGTGGATTTCCTACGGGTGTTCTGGTTTCCTCCTACATTACAAAGACATGCATTTGGAGCATTTCTCTCTGGGACTCCAATGAAAATTGGCTTTGTTCCAAGTCAGACTTTCCCAGTAAACAAATATTAAATAAAAATAAATAAAATGTAACTGGTATTGCTTAAAACAGCTACCTCTAGATGTAGCCACTACCACTTTTATTCAGATCTTCTTAAACGTATTCAACAAGCATAACGCAGTAAAACACGCATAAAATCTAAGTCTGCATCCTTGGCAATTCAAGCCACTAAACAAGTCATGAGTCTTAGAGACAAAGCTTGGAAAATGTGTCAGAATAACACAACTCTTCCCATCTGCCAGACCTACCACTTTCTATAGAGCCAAGTAAAAGCTCTTATAAATAGGACAAAAAGAATTGCTATGTAAACATTTGGAACAGTTTCCAGAGTGATCCAACAACTTTCTGATCTACCAGCAATAACCTCCTTCACCCTGGCAGAAAAAAACAACCTGGTCCTATGCCAAATGACACTGACAGCACTATTGTAAACTCCTTAATCCTCTACTCCATCAACACAGCAATCACACACTAACTAGATCCATCGGGTCTCAACTATGCTATAATCAGCCTGAAAATCCATGTCAAACAAATACCATTTTCACTAAAAACAATCCCTAGTGCATCCATCAAAAAACTCCTTATTAAACGGAAGTCAACTACTCTAGCAGTTGATAACCTGCCAGCAGCTTACATCAAGGCAGCAGTTAAGGGCACAGCATTTCCAGTCTCCATCCTCATCAACAGATCTGTTGCTCGTCTAGTCAGGACACAATAGACGAGACTTTGTGGGTTCTGTTCAAGCAGCTTTATTATGTACAAACACATCAGGATGGTGGCTGAATAACTTAGGTAAAGTTATAAACAAACTAGTTATTGCACTCATACATGTTCATTCTCTGGCTATATTCTCAAAATGGCACTGAGTATAGAATGGGCTCGCTATTTATACATGCATGTTCAGTACTTGAAACTCTTTTAAAGACACAGCACACACATGCTGTTCTAGAGATCCATTGCCAAATTGTATGTTCCTTAAAATATAGAAAAATCATACATCATATCACTACATATGGGAGGAAACTCTACTGAACACTCTCAAAAATCCTGACGCATTTCATGCACATTAAAATCCTTCAACATCTACTAAAAAAATTATCTCCTGTCAACTATCCAACATGGTTTCCACTCTCGCACATAGTACCACTACTACTCTGCTATCATTTCTAGACAATGTCAATCAACATCATAATGCTGGCAAACCAGTCTCAGACATCTTTTGGGGACCTCTCCAAGGCATTTAATACTGCTCCACAGTAAAAACTGATTCGAACCCTAGTAGAATTTAACTTATGTCACACAACATTATCATGATTCAAGAGCTAAGTAAGTAATCGCACCCAAACAATAAATTGGAAAATCACTAGCTCCTTCTTCCACCTAGTCCCTATAAGTGTCCCCCAACAGTCCATTCATGGACCCTTGCTATCCAACATATACATTCAAAATAAGATTTACACTGTCGCAGCTCCATCCAAAATGATTTAATATAGAGATAATGCCACAATCATTTGCTCCTCCCTTCTCCTTGGGACAGCTACAGACCATTACTTAGGAATCCTACTTAACAGTAGAACATTGGGCAGATACACTTTTCTTACATTTTATGCTAAAAAAATAAACTTATGCTCTTCTTCTTTAAAAAGCATTTCTCAAACTTTTAATAATTTTTTTCTATTACCTCTGCTCAAAACATTAAAATTGACCAGGGTTCCAATACCAATTAACTGATGATAAACCCAAGTTTGATACTCATGTAAGTAACGTCATAATGAAAACTCACTGAAGACTTTGAGCTCTTCTGCCAGCACTCCTATGTATTGGCCTCCCCTTGCTAATCTACACAGCAGCTTCCTAGGAAAGCTTGAGCAATGCTACAATAAAATTGTCAAATTCACTGCTAATTTGTCTAACTGATTCCATCACTGCCTTGCATTCTTAAAAATAAACTGGATGGAATTTCCAACTATCTTAAATTCCTTCAGCTCAAACTGCTGATTTCATACTTCACCACCAAGATGACTGACTATTCCTGAATACTCTCCTGCAGTGGTATAATCCCAACACACCTCTTTGCTCTAAATATAAATTCCTGGTTCAATGATCTAAATCCCAGAACTCGTCAAAAGATGCTCTCTACTGTAGTTACATCTTCAAGATAATGAGTACCATACTCAGCCCACTTAGGGAAACAGATAAAAAGCTAAACTTTAAGAGAAACCTCCATGTTCACCTCCTAAATGCAAGATTCTGTCAATGTTCAGTCCCAACTGTCTGACTTACTACTATCCTATTTACATGTTTTGCTAACATATTCCTCTCTCTTTCTTACTATCACTCATGGCTAGTCTACTCTAATTATATCTTTCCCTCTTATCTGACTTTCAAGTTCACTTCCTATGCAAATGCTTCCATCCCAATATGCCTTCCTAATTATTAAAACACTATTACTTTGAAACCTATTACTTTGTAGTTACTACTTTGAAACCATGAAATATTGAAAGCTGATTTTGATATTTACTGACAAATCTGTAATGTTAATATTTTATCTCGTTTAAGATGGGTTTATTTTGTATATATGTCTGTATTTAGCTATTTAACTATGAAATGTTTTATCTGGCAAACATTGTGCCTTATTATCATGTTAATCCTTTATAAATGTGTCTGTTTTTTTTTCTGTTTGTAAGGGAGCTTTTCCTTGCTGAAAAGAAGAATTAAAAGGCCCAGTCAGACAATCGCAATGCAATAAATAAATTAATAAATGCAATAAATAAATGTTGCCTTTCCAGGGATCAGAAGCCAGATATTATTAAATTAGTAATATTCCCTAAAATGTAATAATACCTATGATTCACCCTAGGCACAATATGATGCACAAATGGAAGCATTGTTTACCTATTTTTTTTGCTGCAGTTGTGTTCTCATACATCGAGAGTGATTGATGATGGTAAAATGGGTAATGAGTGGGTGGGATCCAGTTCGCAAGCACTAGTCTATATCTATTAACAATTCATATAACTCATCTCACACAGAAGTGTCTGTTAGGTTCCTTGGAAGATATGGAAGTTACAGCTAACTAATTGACTGGGTGCTGCAGGTAGGGTGGAGAGGACAGGATCTTTAGACTAACAAGTGTTTTCATTAAAATATATTAGACTCTCATTTGATAGCAAGGAACATGTAAAGGGTATTCTGTCAGTGGTATGAAAATATTGTTTTGTTCGCGATGTGGTGAGGAGAAAGGTACGTTTTATATATAAATTGTATCAAATGTATGGGTCATGGCATGTCACCGGAAAATGGAGGGATGCCTGGTTTTTGAAACAGAGTTGCTTGAGAAGAAAAAAATGATGTCCTTTCAGATTGCCTAGATGCAGCTTGGTTTGTTTAATTGGGACTGGCTGAGTTATATTAAGCTTTAAAAAAATGATGGATGTTAAGTGGGGTATGCTACTGGTAGACATATAACATGGATAGGGACAACAAGAATGCCTGTGGTAGACCCACAGGTGTGACTGATTATAAATGAAGAGTAGGGATGAAAATCTTATATGAGACTTAAAGATGCCTTACCCAGATTCTCCTGGAGCAGGGTTGGGGAATCACTTGATGAGGGCATATTTTTGCTATGCACTCCAGGGCAATCAAAAGTCTTTTAATTATATACAATTATTCATCTGTCAAATACCTCATAATCTACCTAGTTCCTCAAATAAGATATTCAAAATGTTGGAGGGGTGTTAAGATCACTGTTAGAAATGTATGGAAAACTGTAAGGGAAAACTTAAAAATAAATGCTCTCTGAAGGTCTTAAACTTAAGTCCTTCTTGGATAAGATAGAAAGGGCTTGAGGATTTGTCTGTTAGAGAGAAATGTAGTTCATGAATACAGTTCAGCTGCTGCATGTGCCAGTACCAAAGATTATACTTTTCTCCAAGCCTCATTGTTTAGGGTTTGATTTACTGTAGATAACAACAGCTTGTAAAGACTGCATCAACTGGTAAACAGTATGATACAATGACTGGTCATCAACATTCAAAAACGAGAAAGCTGACAACCACAGTGCCTGTTGTAAATCGAACATATACCAATAGAAAAAAGTTCAGTTGCCCGGACTTTTGTTTATTAATATATGCTACTGATACTCTGTTTTATTTATTTATTTTTTTATTTTAAATAAACTTTCAAAAACAGGAGACTTCAAAAGAACAAAACAGATGGTATATAGAAAAATAAAAGGATAATCAGGTATGTTATGAAAAACTAGAGAAATATACCTGATTTTTCTCTGTCCAATCTCTCCCATAAGTTGAAAGTCTCCCGATTTTTTTTTTTTAATTAAAAGCCAAAAAAAGCAACAGTGATCTTCTTTCCTTTCTTGCTTCCATCACACAGCAGTGGTATACTGCATACGTGTGGAAACGAAAGTCCTATATGCATGCACAGTACATCAAGAAAGCCCCACGATAAATGGGAAAAATGTGGAAGAGCAGCACAATGCTGTTATACATGGACATTATTTAAGAAAAGTAATTCGCTTTTTTCTTAAATAATGTCATTGTATAATAGCAATAACCCACAGCTGGGCATGGGTAATGCTAGATTTATCTACGGTTGGCTTTATTTGGTTACTCAGGCTTCACCCTCGTAAGCAAACCACACCAACCGTGGGTAAATCCGGTATTATCCACACCCAGCTGTAGGTTATTGCTATACTATATCATGGTGACTATTCCTTTCCTGGGGCATACACATCCAACTAAGATGAGTGGAAGATTATGTTCTCACAGTACAATAGGTTCATAGGTTCATAGGTAGGTACTAGGCTATTGACCCTAGGGCCTATATAAGCCTAGCCAAAAAGGTACCCTGGCTTTCGCCACCAAGAAAATTATTTACCTGTGCCCCTGTCAAACAGAGCCACAGAAGTGATCCCCAGGGTGAATTTCCTATTTCCCATTCAGTCATCAAGATTTTTCTTGAAGAGTGCTAATGAGGAGCTTTGTTTGACATAGATAGGTAGTTTGTTCCAGAGTATGGGAAGTCTCTGAGACAGGAATCTATCCCTCTGGCATGTTCTGTTTATTGTGGTGACAAGGTTTAGGTCTCTAGAGCACATAGCTTGGAGGGATTGGGATTTCTTTAAGTGGAGCATGTCCACAGCTCTGGGTTTGACATAGCTTTGTATGTTAGGCAGATATCACCTCTCAGTAGGCGTTATGCGACAGAGTAAAACTGGAGTTTTTTTGAGATGGTCTGCATATGGCATCTGTTTGAGGCCAGCAATCCTCTTTATGAGGTATTTCTGTGGCCTTTCCAGTTGTTGTAGAGGTCTTGTGAGGTACACACCAAAAGGGGTGTTGTACTCTATAATGGGTCTAATGAGTGATGAGTAGAGGGGAACAATATCCTCCTTTTTCCTAGATGAGAAACCTTTTGTGATGAGGTGTGCCACGTAGAAGGATTTCCTGACTACTGTGGCGATGTGATTATCAAAGGAAAGACTACTGTTCACCTGTGTCCCAAGGACTCTTATCACATTTTTGGTGTTAAGTAGACTACTGCCTATGTGGTAGTTCATGGGTACAGAGTTTTTACCAAAAGGGATGACAATGCCCTTTTTGGCATTGAGCTTGAGGCCATGGCTTTGACACCAGGCATATGTCTCAGTGAGGCCCTTTTGTGGGATGTCCACATTGTTAGGAGTTTTGATTATGGCTCCTAGTTTGCAGTCATCTGAGCACTTCATTAGCCAAAGACCTTCTGTGTTAGCCTGTACTTCAGAGAAGTAGATACCAAACAGGAGAGGACCTAGGACTGAACCTTGTGGTACTCCATTTATCACTGGTCTGAAGTCAGATTTGGAGTCTGCTACTTTCACAGTATGGGTTCTGTCAGTGAATCAGTTGGCAATCCATCTTGTGACATAGGGATTTATACCTAGTTTAGTGAGTTTATCTATAACTCCAGAGTGGGGGTTGGTGTTGAAAGCCTTGGCGAGATCTAGATAGGCTGTATGAACCACCTTACCCTCATCTACGGCTTTGATGACTGCTTCAAAGAAGTCTATCAGGTTTAGGAGACATGATCTGCCTTTTACAAACCCAAACTGGGTGGGGTCCAGAGTTTGGAGATTATCAATGTCTTTCTTTATAAGTTCCATGATGATACGTTCCATGGCTTTGCAGACCAGGCTCGTCAGGCTAATGGGGCAGTAGTTCCTGGGGTCCATGGTGGATCCCCCTTTGTGGAGTGGAATAACCATCACTGTACACCATTCAGTGGGCACAAAGCCTGAGGTGAGGCTATGATTGAACATGGTACTTAGGTGGGGTGCCAGTTCATTCTGTTGTTCATTTAGAATGCAGCCTGGGATGTTGTCAGGTCCCATGGATGCAGTGCTCGTGGCTTTAGAGAGTGTGGTTTTTACCTGTGCAGCCGTGATTACAGGAACTTTGCATTCTTCCGGTATAGAGATGGGCCCTTTAGGGGGTGAGAGAGGGGTAAAGTTAACACTGAACCTATCTGCCAGGATGTTGGCAATATCAGTTGGTTCTGTATATTTAGTGCCATTGTGCTGTAACTCAGAGCAGATTTGAGTGTTGCCATTGAGATTCTTGACATAGCTATAGAATGCTTTGTGGTGGTCTTTAGAAACAGTGGTGATTTTATTTTCATAACTAGCTTTGGAAGATTTTATGAGGGATCTCAGCTTCTTACTCAGGCTGACCAGGGAGTGCCTCCAATCATGGGATTTTACTCTTTTTTTGCAGCAGTTTCTTTCTTCTGTTGTAGAGTTTGTTTATGGCAGGGGACCACCAAATTGGCTTCCTTTTTTTGGAGGATAGCATCTTGGTTCTGTTAGGGATAGCATGATCCATGCACTCATGTGAGTGCCTATAAAGTGCATTTGTGTAGGATACAGCAGTCGTACCTCCATTGTCCGTCTGCATGGGTGTCATGAAGTTTGCCACTTCTGTCTTAAGAAGCTTGAAGTTGGCTTTGGAGAAATGTTTTACGGTGGTGTCCTTAATGGCGGGTGGGGGTGGAATGTGGATGTCTAGGGTGATTAGCTTGGCATCAGAGCTGACCAATAAGAAACTGACCTCTGTTGTGGAACACCGGTCACCCATGTTGGTAATGACCAGGTCTAGGATATTGCTGCCCCTGGTGGGGGTGTGGATAAGCTGATCCAAGGCATTGGATTTTATGAATTCCAGAAAATGTTGAGCAAAAGAGTTGGTACATGAGTAGTTTTTCCAGTTAATGGTGGGGTAGTTGAAATTGCCCATTATTAGGGTGTTAGGTTGTACACTAATATTTTCCAGTGTATCAAAAAATGAGGAGAGGGAATCCTGAGGCATGGTGGGGAATCTGTAGCAAGATACAGTTTGGACTGTGGCCTTGCCCAGAGTTAGTTGCATTTGGATAATCTTGGATCCATTATGCTGAGCAACTAGCCTGGAGATGAGGATATCCTTAATGAATATGGACATGCCTCCACCTTTAGTGTTTCAGTCCAGGTTAGGTGGCCAAAAGGTGTGGTATGAATTATAGCCTAGTAATGCAGGGGTGCTCTCTGGAACCTTGAACCAGGTCTCTGTCACTGAACAGATGCTGATGTTCTCCAATTTAAGGAGTGCCTCGAGTGAGTGCATTTTGAGATTTAGACTTCTAGCATTGAGTAGCATTACCCTCAGATTTTGCTTGCTTGTACCTGTTACAGTGGAGAATTTGTCATTTGAGCCTTGTCTAAAAAAGGCACTATAGGAGTGGCAAGAGCCTTATCCAGTATCCAGAATCCCAAGGATGACAGGTGCAGGCCATCTCTGGCAAAGCATCATGGTCTGTCGATCATGTCATCCCAGACAGACAGATACTGGATCCCTTTAGAATGACACCAGGAGCTTAGCCAATTGTTGAAGTCAATCATTTTGTCCTTGTACTGTAGTATCATTCTGGGTGATGGCAGGATGCTACTCAGGGCTAGGGTCATACCTGACTGGGCTACAAGATTGGAGAGCTCCTCCATGTCTCTTTTCATGTAGTCCAGGGAGGTGCATCTCAGGTTATTCACACCAACATGGACAATGACAGAGTCATATTTATACTTGTTGTGGAGTGACCTGAGTGTGTGCATTATGTGGCGGATCCTGGCACCCGACAGACAGCTGACAGTAATTTTCTCCTTGTTTAGCCTGGTGAGTGGAACATCAGTGTGCCTGACTATAGAGTCACCTATGACTAGAGTGTTGGGTACATTGTTATGCCTTATGGGCTGTGATGAGTGGCACACTGAGTTTGTGAGCTATGTGTCATTTGGGTTGTGTTGGGGGGGTGGAGATTGCTTGTGTTTCTGCTTTGGAGGTCTCTGTTGCTTGGGCAGATTGTTATTGAGAGCCTCCGTGAATGTAGGTGTGTGTTTTGTGTTTCTATGTGTGTGTTTTGGTGGTGTAGGTTTTGAGGGACTATGTGATGAGTGTGGTGTGGTGCAAGTGTTTACCCTCTTCTCTTAACTGTCTCGTCCAGTATTGGGTGAAGAGAGCTTTACTTCCAGTTTGGCTATATAAGTGCATCTCTCACAGGTTGTTGTGTTGGAAGCAGAGGGTTATCTGTGTACATGAGGCAATTGCTGCATTGCCTCAAGATGCCCAGATTCATCAAGTAGACAGGAGAAAACACCGGGAGCTGACCCATAGACGTGCCTGGATAGGTGTTTATTTATTAAGTACTAAAAACTGTTTTCCTCTAGAAAAGTGAAGAAATTTGAGTGCTGTAGTAATTTGTAGCTTATTTAGTGCTTACGAGTTCTGAACAAGTACTGAGATCAAAGAAACAGATTTGAGTGCTAAAACTAAAAAACTTGGTAGTTCTAAGGGAAATTTTGAAGAGCAGACTATGGTTCCGGGAATAGTTTAACCCTAGCTAAGTGGCAATGCATAAACTGTATTTTTTTTATTTTTTAATATAGCAGTAGCATATGAGCAAACTGATTTAAATAAATTAACCAATTAACCAATAAAAAGCTAAAAATGGATCCCCGTTCCAGCAGTCTTCGATCAGACAAGTTCTAACTGCACACTCCTGCTACTAAGGTGCAGGGGAACCTTCTCCAAAAAAAGATGGCCTGGATTAGTGCTCAAGTTATACAAACAAAGCTAGATTCAGCAGGTCTGAATCTAGTCTATGCTGCAGCAAACAAGGCGTAACAATTTCAGAAAGAAACAGTTCAAATAAGCAGGCACAATAAGCCTTTAACCTGAAACTCCCAGCTCAGAAGGGCAGTATCTACCCTCTCCTCCCACAAGATTATAGACCACACCTTGTTAATGTAAAATAACTGGCCCTAAGCCCAAGTGCTTAAACCAGAACTAATACACTTTTAGAATAACAGACACTAAGCCTTCAATCGGCAACTCCCAACATAGAAGGATGTAAAGTACCTGTTCTGCCACACCAGTGCAGACCACAAACCTTCTTAATGTAAAACAACTAGTCTGAAGCCCAAGTGCTTAAACCAAAGGCTTAGAATAACAGTTACAATTTAATCAGGCTACTAACAAGCAGTAATAAATGCAGCAGAATAAATGCAATTAAGTACTTTTAAGAACAGGCAGCAAAAGCAATATAATTTAATAAAGTAGGAAGAAGCACAAATACAGTAAAAGCAGATGAATAGAGTGCATTTTTTATATAACAATAGAAAATGAGCAAACGGATTTAAACAAATTACCCAATTAACCAGTAAAATGCTCAAGACTGAGCCCTGTTCCAGCAGTCTTCAATCAGACAAGTTCTACCTGCACACTCCTGCCACTAGGGTGGAGGGAAACCTTCTCCAAATAAGATGGCCTGGATTAGTGCTCAAGTTATACAAACAAAGCTAGATTCAGCAGGCCTGAATCTAGTCTATGCTACAGCAAACATGACACACCAATTTCAGAAATAAACAGTTCAAATAAGCAGGCACAATAAGCCTTAAATCAGAAATGTCCAGCTCAGAAGGGCAGAATCTAGCCTCTCCCCCCACAAAAGTACAGACCACAAACCTTCTAAATGTAAAATAACTGGCATGAAGCCCAAGTGCATAATCCAAAACTAATACACTTTTAGAATAACAGACACTGAGCCTTCAATCAGCAATTCCCAACTTAGAAGGATGTAAGCTACCTGTCCTGCCACAGCAGTGCAGACCACAAACCTTCTTAATGTAAAACAACTGGTCTGAAGCCCAAGTGCTTAAACCAGAACGAATACACTTTTAGAATAACAGACACTGAGCCTTCAATCAGCAATCCCCAACTTAGAAGGATGTAAGTTACTGTCCTGCAACAACAGTGCAGACCACAAACCTTCTTAATGTAAAATAACTGGCCTGATGCCCAAGTGCTTAAATAATTGAGTACTTTTAAGAAGAGGCAAAAGCAAGATAAGGTAATAAAGTAGGAAGAAACACAAATACAGTAAAAGCAGATGAATAAATAGGTATACAGATGAGATAAAGTCCATACATTTGCATGTCATTATAACTTTTTGAACAAGATAAGGAAAAATGGAACAAATGGAAAAGCACTGATGTGTTGAAAATGTGGTGGACCTCCCAATTGTATCTATTTTGAAGGAATGTTCCAATTTTCAAGCCTGATTTGCCCCTTCACATGACATACCTATTTTTGAAGACATGTCCCCATGTTTACCCCTTCTCTCAGTCTTCTGAATCTCCCCATCACACATGATTTTTGCAGCTATTTATCACATATATGTCACACTACATGACTAATGTATTAATGGCACCATCTTACATCTCCCCTTTTCAGAAAGAAAATAAATTACTTTATGTAGTAAAGTCTACAGATTTTACTAGGTGTCTTTGATAATATGCTTATATTTTCATATCATTGTTGTCATTCTCATTTTTTTAAATGTGAGTTTCTGAGAAGTATTATGCATTCCTAGTAGAAGTGGGGAGAGTTATGTGCACCTTGGTATTCAAATTTTATGCTACTTAGCTGACAAGATTTTTGTCTGGATGTACCTAGGTTTCATGCACCTTTGTACCTGTTTTCACTTTACAATGTTTGCAGGTTAAGAGTTGAGTCATGTGGATCAAATGTGCATATATATATGAATGCTATGTTTGAAGATCTGCATTGTAATAAAATATGGATGATGATCCTGACATAAGACTGACTGAAGCTCCTGCTCCCTTCTTTGCCCACTGCTTTCCTTTTCTGTCCTTACATTGCTCCCATTGTTAAATTGTCTTAATAAAATTATATATTTGAGAAAAAAGCTAGGGCAAGTAAAATCACCAACAAATAATTTAAAATCCTCAGGGTTTAACACTGAATGGCACCTATCATCATTTTATTAAGGTTGCCTAAGGCATGGATGTTGAGTAAGATATTTTCAGTTTGCTAGAATGCAAGACAAAGGCTGCTTTTTACTAATTACTATGAAGTCTTATAAAGTATTTATTTTACATACCTATATTACCTGTGCTAGCAGGAAACATGGCAAATTGTTAGCTGCATGGAATAGACAAAGAGAATATACAGATATTTGTTCCCTACCAAGAATATTGTTAGTGTCAGTAACACAACAGGTAGCACACTCACCTTTGATGCAAAAGGCTGTGGGTTCTATTCTCATACCAAATAGACAGATTGCTGACATACAGGGAAGTGCTGCCTTCCTGAGTGTTGGATGAGGCATTAAACAGAGACCCCCCATCTGCTTCAGTTGGAGATAGCTCAGTGGATGTATCCTACAACACCTATTGAAAAGAGTAGGGGAAAATCCCAGATACGCTATCTAAATTTCCCTTAGTTGTATAAATATAACATCAGGTCTTCCCTGAAAAGCAGCTACTAACCTAGTAGGACTAACCTGGACAACAAAGAATAAAATAGATAAATAAATAAGGAACACGTGATTAAATGTGGCCTGATGCTGCTGCGGGCAGCACAGTGGTGCAGTGGTTAACGTTGTCGCCTCACACAAAAGAGGTTCTCCAGTTCGATTCTCAGCTGGGGTGCCTTCTGTGTGGAGTCTGCATGTTCTCCCTGCATTCGCATGGGTTTCCTCCAGGTGGTCCAGTTTCTTCCTACATTCCACAGACATGCATCTGGAGTGTTTCTCTCCAGGTGTCCGCTGAAAATAGGCTTTGTCCTAGATGGACTTTCCCAATCAACAAATGTTAAATAAATTAAAAAAACTGCCTAGGAATGTGGAAGACAAATAAGTAAGAAGACGTAGTCAGTCCCTGTAAATATATATCACAGATCCTACCTTCACTAATGCACTTCTCTCAGAAGCTGACAAAACTGAAATCTGCCATATCACACACTCACTTTACAATAACTGTTTTCCTTTACTGAGGTTTCAAAGATGTCATGTGTGCACAGTTTATAATGATTAACCCATACTTTCAGCTCACTTACATTTGCAATTAGACACCTTTACATTACATCTGCAATCATTAACCTACAATTTTGTATCACTACAAATCTTAAATTAGCATGTGTTACCACTAGTTTTGTTACACAAACATTCAACATTTGGGTGCTGGTATTGAGCCGAATAAATTGGAAAGTGCAGGTTAGAATTTGGTTTGTCACACCGAAAAAGGAGCATTTAGAGCTGCATGAAGAGGCAGGGATTCAATCATAACACAGATAGTTCTTCTGACAAGGGCTAAGAAATAAACTGCTTCTAGAGAATTAAATTCTAGGAACAAGGCTACAGCACTCTCTAAAGATAACAGTAGCTATACATCTTGCAGATATACAACATCAGATGGATACAGTGGTTTTGCAGATAGTTACTCATAGGGCACAATGTATTGCATGTTTCTTAAGGGAGTAAGAATGGAGCTATATATCTGCAGACAGAGAATACTGTACAGAGGGACAGACGTATTAAAATGTCAATATGATCCCCAATGAGACATAAAAAGAAAATTCTGCCCTCTCTTCCAGGATTAATATATAGGATCATGCACCAGATGTTTGCTATGAAACAAAGCTGGAAAAGGCCGAAGCTGTAAAATCTAGACATGCTGAAAAGGGATATGTGACTTGATAAGGGTAATAGAATTTTCAGGTACATGGGTAGTAGTGAAACAGTGGCTCTAGATGATGGTCATTGTTGATGTGACCCCCCCCCATGTACAAAATGTGAAAAGGGAGGTGATGCCGATGGTGTCTATGCAATATCAGCAACATGCCTTTAGGTATCGGATATCTGGGTAAAAGCAAAGTGATACATTTTTTACAAATGTATAC
Organism: Protopterus annectens; assembly: GCF_019279795.1. NCBI lineage: Eukaryota > Metazoa > Chordata > Ceratodontiformes > Protopteridae > Protopterus > Protopterus annectens. Next base: position 272,446,542 of record NC_056741.1, read on the forward strand.
AATGGTAAGCAACCTACTTCTATTTGCAAGCATTAAGTGACATGATCTGTAGTACACTTTCAACAATTTGGATAATCTCAGAAATTTGCAAAATGTCTAGTAAAAGATCATTCCCAAGTTATACCTGTAAAACATGTGTTCATGGCTGAAAGGGTCATAGATGGGCCATTTAGAGACATGAAAAAAATAAAATAAAGTAAAAAGAACAATATACAGTCCATATATTTTATTTATTGTTTATTTATTAACTGGGTTAGTGAACTGCTGCAATATACTTGTTTTGGGCACAGTCTGTGCAAAAAGGAAGATTACAGTAAAACTTTAAACATTTATTAAGAATGCATTCACAATTGAGTTGCATGATAAAACTGTGCAATTGGGTACACTGAAGGTACGGCAGTTCAGTGAAGACATGCTCAGTTCAATGAATGAAAACATTTCCAATAAAAATAAAGGTGCACTGCCCTAGGAATTAATATTACACAGCAAACAAGACTAGTATTAAATAGCTATAAATATGTAAAGTATATACATAGTTCACTGAACATACTCAATTAGCATTTTCATCCAGGAAATTAACAACACATCAGTTCCCGTACACCATTTCCTCTCTTCTCCACTCCATCAAATTAATATATAAAATTTGAAAATAAAAAACATAGAAACTAGTGGTCTTAAACCTTTGTTAATGAGCTCAGTCACAATAATTTCAAAAAATCATGAAACCCAGGTAGTGTTCCAAAGTCACGAGCCTTCATTCATCACAAAGGATCCTTAGTAACAAAAACTCAGAAATATTTCAACAATGTTAAACATATCAATTTTAGTATACTTATAAGTAGGTGTGGAAAATATGCATATTGTTTAATTTTAAACCAGCCTATTCGTAGCAAACAATATAAACATAAAAGTGCATTTTAGAACAGCAAGTACCCACCCCCACACACTACTAGTGAATAGGTCACACTAAATCCTAGTTAAGGAAAACCCTACCCATATATTTGCAACCCACATTCCAAGATCAGGTACTAAGAAAAGCATAACATATACATAAAAAGATGTACATAAAAAGACTTTTAACTAAAATTGCTTTTGGCTAACTAATGCAATAAAGCCTTCATTAGGTCTGTGACAAGAACTAAAATCAAGAAAAAACTCATAGCTATCTAAACATAAACATAATCAAACTAAAACACTATAATTATAAAAATACATCAGTCTAATAATATCTAGTAAATATTTATCCTTGTACATAATAAACTGTTAACAGTTCAGAAAAAATGTCTGCTTTGCAAAAAGAAAATGTCATGACAGTTTTCATGTTTACAGTCCCAAAACATGTTTATACAAGGAAAACTAGTACAAAAAATGCACACAAAAATACAGAAATCAGTGGATGAAATAAATTAGTAATGTATAAAGGTGTGCAGGTGTGTGCATGAGTGTGCATGAGCATCTGCCAATATGAAAAATGGTGGCATTATACCAATACTACATGATAATAGAGACATGAAAAAGTGTGTGTTTTGAATTTACCATTTAAATCTCTGGTGTAATGCAATAAATCCAATCAAATTTGCCTTCCACATCATTTCCTGTATTACTTCATTTCTTCCTACCCTCACACCCAAGAATTGAGCCAACAACTGCAGTCTGTCGTCTCACACGTATATTTGTAGCACTCTGATGGACATTCTTTTTTACTTAAAAAATCTCATAATTCAGCTCACTGCTAGTCACCCCTGTATGATAGCACAAGCTTCTTCACTGTTCACTGCTTCAGCTCTTGGTGACTGTAAAAGTTTCTTCTTTTTCTCTTTATAGCAGTTATTCTCACAGTTTACTTTAAAATATTGCTGGTTGTTAAGACCTTTTTCTCATTATTTAACTCATGTAGCCATCTTACTCATCAACTCCTTGGGTCAACAGGACCCTCTTCATTTCTCATTATATATGTCCATCTTACTCTACCATCTTAAATATTTTCCAGCTCTTGGTGGCAGCCGCAGGTTTCAGCTCTTTCAGTCTTTATGATTCTGGTTACAAGAAGAACTTCTTCACCAACTTCCTCCATCTTATATCACTGCATATTTATAGTTCCTGCTGACAATAACAGCTTCTTTTCTCATTGTCTCCTTCAGCTCTTGGTAGTAGCAAGAACCTTGTCACTCTTTACCACCATCTTACATTGGTAACAGCAAATGCACTTCACTCTGTATAGTCATCTTACCTCATTTAAACTATATAATTTCCCCCCAGGTGAGCTCCATCACATTAATCACACCATTGTGCATAAGCATATGTTCGTAGGTTCATAAGTATATGCTAGGCTAACAACCACTAGGACCCTTATACGTCCAGCCATGCAACTCAAATGCAACCCACAAATTCAGTGATTTACAGTCTATCTCTTTCTATCAGAGACATAGGTGCCAAATCAGAGGTGAATTTCTGATCACCCATCCAGTGGTCTAAGTTGTACTTAAGAAAGGAAGAACTCTGCTTCACATGGATGGGCAGTCTGTTACAGAGAATAGGAACTCTCTGAAAGAGACATCTGTCTCTTTAACATGTCTTTTTTGTGTCACAAGCAAAATGTGTGTCATTTAATCTAGCAGTTCTGATGCTATTTGTTTTTGGGATGTACAAAAGGTTCATCAAAACAGGGTCCAGGGATGTCTTGTATGCCAGAGAAAGATAATTTCTCAGAAGTCTGTATGATACTGAGTAAACAGACAGGGCATTGACATGATGAGCATAGGATTTCATGTTTACTCCCAGTATTCTTTTTGTAAGGAACCTTTGTGGACATTCCAATTACTGCATGTGTCTGGTCAGGTACATCCTGAAGGGGGCATTTTACTCTTTGATGGGTTTGATGAGGGCTGCGTACAGTGGATATGATGACTTCTCTAGACTTAGATGCCATGCCTCTGCTTGTAAGTTGCATAACACAGAAAGATTTCCTTGCTACCTTCGACACATGTTAGTCGAAGGCTAGGTTACTATTTATATGAGTTACTAGATCCCTCACTACTTTGGCACCAAACGTTTGTTTGTATTAGACCTTCCTGAAGGATGTTCTCATCTTGGGTAGATTCAATAACTTCTCTCAATTTGCAATCATTTGTGAACTTGGTCAGCCATAGGCCTTTGACATGGGTTTGCAATCTGAGAAGCAGATGCCAAAGAGTGGGCCTAGCACAGAGCTCTGGGGGACTCTACTGGTGACCAGTCTCTTTGTGGAGGTGGCCTCACCAGTTCTAACCTCCTATGTCCTATCAGTGAGCCAGCTAGTGATCCAGCATGTTAAAAATGGATTTATACATAGTTTTGTAAGCTTGTTGACAATACCTGAGTGGGGTATTATAGCAAATGCTTTAGCCAGATCTAGGTTGGCAATATGTACCGATTTCTCCTCATCCATTGCCTTGTTGACCTTTTCAAAGAAATCAGCCAGATTCAGCACGCATGACCTTCCTTTGACAAGGCTAAACTGCTTGGATCTAGTGTCTATCAGTCTCCTATGTCCTTGTTGATAATTTCCATGATAGTTCTTTCTATGGCTTTGCAAATATGACTAGTTAGACTAATAGGTCTATAGTTTAAAGGATTTGTTGAAGGTCCTCCCTTATGAAGGGGGATGACCATTGCAGTCCTCAACTTATGTGGCACAAAGCCTGTTCTACGATTATAGGTAAATAATGACTCCAAGGTCCTGATAAGTCATAATTTAGACTGTTCAGGGGGCATTCTGGAATGTTCTCAGGGCCCATTGAGGCCATTTTCTTGGCTTTAGTGAGTGCAGCCAGTACATGATTTCTAGTCATACCTCTTAACTGTACAGGTTTTCGCAGACTGTCCAGAGTTTGCCTCATATTTTTATTTATTTATTTATTTGCAGTTTGTTTGCCAGGATAGTCCATTGGGCCACAAGGAGCCCGTTTTCAATGGAGGTCTGGGGAGAAAAGCTCCAGAAAAAATAGAAATACATAGTACACATTGCACATATACATTACAGATTATCTCATAGGAATACAAAATAAATATGATAAGAAAAGGTTAATAGTGATGGAATACATCAGTACAGTTCATTAAATAGCAATAAAAACACTTTTTTTGTTTTGTTTTTTACAAAAGTAGCAGCACAGGGTAACTGTTAAGTAGTTGGTCAAATAGTTCAATAGAACTATGGAACTATAGGAGGCAGTGCTGGCATATTTAGTTCTAGGAGAGTAGGAAGTGGTGTTAGAAGGATTAGGTAGGATGGGAACAGGAGCACTTCCATTGTGAAGTTAGGTGTGAGTGCAGCAAGGTTTTAAATGAGGAGAGACTGCTGGTGATGCGGATAGGAGATGGTAGTTTTTGGTGTGTTCCTCCTAAAATCTCTTCCTTTCTGGCACATAGCTGAGGACTGAAGTCATTAGATAATGACAAACATTTGATTTTAAAACTCCACATCTTTCTGAAAATTCATGCTAATGCAAAACCTATTATTCTATCAACTTTCTAAGTTTGTAAGAGCAATATTTAAAACCTGTACTTTTTGTCCTCCCATCATTTTAGGCTTTGTCCAGATTTTTTGATCTAAGAGGTTGAGAGGTATGTTTCTAGTTATAGTTGGAGGGGTTATGTTTGAGGGTATTTTTGAGGGGGATGGTGTAGGTGAGAGGGGAGCAAAGTTGGAAATAAATTTGTCCTCTAAAAGGTTCACTATATATCACCAGACCCAGTGAATGTAGCAACATTAACTGCCAGTTCAGCACATTGCTGTGTGCTGCCCTGATGTTTTTGACATAGCTATAGAAGACCTTATGGTTATATTTCATCTTGGAGGGTATCTTAACCCCAAAGTTGGCTTTGCTTGACTTAATTAGCCTTCTTAGTTGCCTATTTAGTTTAATGAGAGAGTTTATATATATATATATATATATATATATATATATATATATATATATATATATTTTTTTTTTTTATATATATATATATTTATATTTATGGGAATGACCCTTCCTGATATTTGCCATATTTTTTTTTTCCTTTTGTTGTATATCATGTTTAATTTGGGATGCCACCAGGCCAGATTGTTTTGGGGGTTAGTCCGAGGCTGAGCCTACACCTGGTAGGTACTGCAGCCTCTATGCAACCAATGACTTGGTTGTACAGAGCTTCTGAAAGCAGTTCAGCATAGGCTGCTGTGTGCACATGGTTTGGAGGGGAATTGAATTTTGACAAACCAACACTTAATAAAAGTTAATTTGCCTTAGAATAGTTTCTAACTGTTACTGGCTTTAATGGGATTATGGAGTTGATTTTGATTTCAAAGAAGACAGCTTTATGGTCGACCTTACTAGGGAGGACAAGACATTGGGTAAGTGCAGCAATTCTTCCATATTTCTGAGCATGAGATCCGGTATGTTGGAGCCTGTAATGGACGTATTAACTATTTGGTCAAGTCTGTTTGTATTTCTGAAGTCCAGGAATCTGTGTGCCTGTAGATTTGAGGCTATGTTGGATTCCTGGTCTGTAGATGGGTAATTAAAGTCTCCCATGAGTAAGGTGTTAGGTTGGATGGTAAGTGTCTCCAGTAGATCCAAGTATGCATTTTGAGCTTCTTGGAACATGGAGGGTGACCTATAGCTGCCTAGAATATGGTATAGGATTTTGTTTATGGTGCTCATCTTGTTTGATCACCCTAGAGTTATGCTTGTTATTGATGTATACTGGGACATCTCTACTTTTAGCCCTTCTCTGTGTAGTTACTAGATTAAAAGTGTAAAAGGCACTGAAACTTTGCATTGCTGGAGTAGTCTCTGACACTTTAAACCATGTCTTAGTAACTGCACAGATTTCTATATTCTTGAGTGTGAGGAGTGCTTGGAGGGACTGTAGGTTTTTTTTTTTTTTAATTTAGGCTCCTAGCATTGTGCAGTAACACCTTGAGGTTCAGTTGAGTTTATTTTGCTATGTCGCTAGATTTGTCAATTTGGAATTGCCTAAAAACGGCACTTTGGTGGTGAACAGAGTTTTAGCCAGCATTCAAAAGCCTAGAGGAGAAAGGTGCAGACCATGCTTGTCAAAGCAATGTGGTCTGTTAACCATGTCCTCCCAAGCTGACAAATATTGGATCCCCTTAGAATGACACCAGGAAGACAGCCAGTTGTTGAAGTCAATCATTTTACTCATATTGTAGCATCATCCTCTGTAATGGTAATGTGCTACTCAGTGCTAGGCTCATACCAGCCTGAGACACAGTCTGAAAGCTCTAGTATATCTCTATTCATACAGACCAGGGAGGTACAGCTCAAGTCATTGCACCTACATAGGCTATGATGGAAATATATGGATACCTATGGCATAATGACTTGAGTGCTGCATGATTTGGCAGATTCTGGCTCCAGATAAGCAACTAACTGTTCTCTTCTCCTTGTTAAACCTCATTAGAGGGGCATCAGTATATCTTACAATGGAGTCACCTATGACCAGAGTCATGGGAAGTGTGTTTGCTGCCTTAGTGGCTTAGGGGTTGGGGCTCCACTGAGAGTGATAGCATGGGGGGTGTTAGGTGTTGTTTTCTGAGTGCCTTTGGGCTTGCTGAGGCATTTGAGCTTTGACAATGGGCAGTCTAGGCGATCTTTGTTTAGGAAGATGGCTTTTAAGTGCCTCAGCATACATTAGTCTATGTCTGTTTTATCTGCTATGTGAGGTGGGTGTTGTGTGCATGGTTTCAACAACCTGATGTGTGCTTGTATGCAACAGTTTAGCCTCCAGTGTCACTGTGTAAGTACACCTCTGGAATACTGCGTCTGTTTCTTTAAAGATTAAGTGGTTGTCAGTAAACATGAGACAATTGCTACATTGTCTCAAGATGCTCATATCCACCAATCTGACTACAGAAAAATTAGGAAATTACATATCCATACTGTCCAGTCCTTTGATTGGTGAGCTACAAGGGGGTGGTGTACTTGGGTTAGAAGTCTATTAAGGGTGCTTTTTTGGTGCAGACTAACAAGGGTGCTTTATTGGGGCAGATTATGCTAGACAGTACTAAATTTTACGAAATTTAATGTTTACACAATACTGAATTCTACTAAATCTGTAGGTATTTCCACTCAATGCCCAACTAGCTGCTCTAAGCTTATCCGTACACAAGATATTTGCCCTATATTGTTGCTTTACAGGATGCGGTTTTGTGAACCATTCTACAGGGAAAATTTGATTTATAGGTGTTTACTACTGCACAGGGCACTGCTAATCCATGCAAATGGGCAAAATTTAGAGCAGCACAGAAAAAACAGAAAACTAAATAATGAGCCCTCTGGCCAATAAAACGGCTACACTATGAGTCTTTTTTGTTTATTTCTCATCTCAGATAAACCAGGCAAATGTCTCCTCCCTCAAGATGGATAAATCCTGTCCACCTAATGTAAAAATGCAGTAGAAGAGACCCACAAGTACAATGCTACCAAAAACCAATTAAACAGCTTGCTGGAAATCCCTTGCTGATGACAATTTAAAGACAGTCTTACATCAGTAACAGTGAGAGGAAGAGGATTTTTTTTTACAAAAAATATAATGGAATGTACACATAAAAGCAGAAAACAGCCGTGATCACTGAAAATAATTTAAGCAAGTGTGATTTAGCAATCAAAGGTACTTAACCTTACCTGGATGGCACTTGATACAAGTAAAACACTTGTAGAATGCAGGCTATGATTACAAGCTTTGCTGAGCTCTAGGAAAATGAGCAGGAGACAATGCATATTACAATACAATACAATGCATATTGTTTTCTTAAGAGCAATACTGGATATATGGAAAACAATGGTTGGGAAGAGTACATAAATAGCTTAGACACATGACAATAGCAATGAAAGAGGGGAGGGAGGGACTTTGGAAGTCAGATTATCATAGAGGTGTATGCCAGAGTTCCATCCGTCCATCCATCCACAACCCCCTTTTTCCCATTTTGAACATGTGGTAGGGGTGCCACTTCAAATGTGACAATCATCCAGAACCAAGGTTGACACTGAGGTGTGGCTTGCCCTGCTGTAATAGTTCTTCCAGACTACACACTCGCTCGCACACTCATACCTATGGCCAATTTAGAGTGTCCAGTCGACTTACTTACTTTTTATTGAATGTGGGAGGAAACCAGAGTACCAGGAGGAAATTCGTGGGAACACAGGGAAGACATTGAGATTCCACACAGAAGGCACCCCAGCCAAGAATTGAACTGGGGAACCTCTTGCTGCAAGGTGACAAAGCTATCTGCTGTGCCATTGTGCCACCCATACAGCCTTATAAAACTACCACAGCAAAAAGGTGCGAGGATTGGGAAAGATTTTCAAGGAACAAGCAAGCTAGCTAGAGAGACAGACAACCAAATAATGCCAGTACTGGTGCTCTTTCAGAAACTTTAATGTGTTAGTAAGGGATGAGATAGACACAGTTTACAACATTAAACACTTAAATGATAAGCAGAAGATAAAAGAAAGAAACACAAACAGGAGCAGAGACAGTTCTGTCACTATTGAACTTCTGCTATGGTCTAAGGCAACAAACTATGCAGAAATTCACAAATAACACTGTTTATGGGAAAATGAAGCACTAAATGACTAAGACTCAAATATAGCAGTAGTACACAGTCCTTCAACAGATGTGAATTAAACTACAAGAATATGGCCCAACAAGGTTTAAAATACAAATGGATAGCTTTTACAAGTAATTCTACTTGTGGAAATAGAAGTGCAGAATAATGCAGAAACACAATCTTGCCACAGATACAAATTAAAATACAAGACAAAGGTCCTAGGTCAAACTAAAAATGCAAATAGATATTTTTTTTTTTGGCTGAAACATGGAAAAAAGCCAAAAAGTACAAAATATTGCCCCACAGGTCACTACAAGGGCAATTTAAATATTTTAACAGAATTGAAATAATTCTGTTTCCTTTTTGATGAAAAGCTAGTTGCTCATAGTTCCACACCTCTCCAAGTCTATGCACTTCTCTTACATATTTATTGGACACATATGTCTTCTCCCTCTAAACTATACCACCTGTAACAGAAAGAAATCCCAATATCAACATAAAACCAATCAATCTACTTAAATAAATATGCAGTAAGCTCACACACACATAGAGCATGAATACACAGTAAACCTATGCACATAACTAAAAAGGACGTTTTACAATAATATAAGCCTCATACAGCAGTATTTATCACTTTATCATTTTAGAGAAACTACTAATTAAATTTTACCTTACCAACATCAGATTCATTTTTCTGGCAACATTACACTGAACCAGTGACCATAGCTTCCCACACATACTGCCTATGACCCAGGACCACAGCTTCCTATCAATACTGTCCACACTACCACCAAAAATCAAATCCAGTAGTACAAAATTCTACCAAAACTCTAAGGATAAGTCTCATTAATATCTGCAGTATAAATAATAAATGGAGCCTATTCAAATCCTGGATAAGCTCAAAATAGCCGCACATGCTAATGATAACAGAACCATGGCTAAAAGATAGTTTCTGTCAATATGTTTACATTTTGTATCACTAGGCACAGCATAGGCAGAGCTGTGCTCCTTCTCATAATTTAAAACATTGCTATAGAAATATCACATATCAAAACTGCTAACTTCACATAAGATTACTCTGCAATCTGTCTGCAAACAAGTATCACGCTAGTTATGAGTGTATATCTTTACATGAGTGACATATATCCCCTCATCTTCATCACTGTTACAGTTTGAAAAAATATTAACAAATAATTTCTGCAAAAGGTACAGAATAAAGCATCATAATTCTGTGTGACTTTAACCTGAATATATTTAGTGAATTGTCATCCCCTTTGGTAAAAACTCTGTACCCATGAACTACAACATAGGCGGTAGTATACTTAACACTGAAAGTGTGATAAGAGACCTTGGGACACAGGTGGACAGTAGTCTCTCCTTTGATAATCACATCGCCACAGTAGTTAGGAAATCCTTCTACATGGCACACCTCATCACAAAAGGTTTCTCATCCAGAAAAAAGAGGTCATTGTTCCCCTCAACTCATCACTCATTAGACCCATTATAGAGTACAACACCCCTTTTGGTATGTACCTCACAAGACATGTACAACAACTGGAAAGAGGCTGCAGAAATACCTCACAAAGAGGATTACTGGCCTCAAACAGATGCCCTACGCAGACCGTCTCAAAAAACTCCAGCTTTACTCCGTCACATATCACCTACTCAGAGGTGATCTCTGCCTAACATACAAAGCTATATCAAACCCAGAGCTGTTGGACATGCTCCACTTAAAGAAATCCCAGTCCCTCAAAGCTACATGCTCTAGGGACCTAAACCTTGTCACCACAATAAACAGAACATGCCGGAGGGATAGATTCCTGTCCCAGAGACTTCCCATACTCTGAAATAAACTACCTATCTATATCAAACAAAGCTCCTCATTAACACTCTTCAAAAAAAATCTTGATGATTGGATGGGAAATAGGAAATTCACCCCGGGGATCACCTCTGTGGCTCTGCTCGACAGTGGCACAGGAAAATAATTTTCTTGGGTGGCAAAAGCCAGGGTACCTTTTTGGCTGGGCTTGTATAGGCCCCAGGGCTGATAGCCTAGTACCTACCTATGAACCTATGAGAACCTATAAGAAAGTATCTCCTCAGCTACAAAGTTGCTCCAGCATAAATGGTCTAGATCAGCTAGCACGATAACTTGAAAAGCCCATCCCCAACACAGGGTATAACATATCAACAAATCTTACACTAATATATTACACAAATTTCTCAAGGTAACAGTCTTAACCAATTATTTTTGTGTTAACTGCATGATGGTTAATACACTGGTTCTTTAAATTCCTAGGAAACCTCCTCAATGTAGGATGTCCAATATCTGAAAGCAAGGAATCAAGCTTGAATACTGTCCTGCACATCATTGACTGGGCAACCTTTTTTTACAGAGACAAACCCTAACAATTCCTCATCTTACATTCTCAACCAGCTGTTAACAATAGAGGATGCACTTTTCTCACAAACACACAAGTAGATAAAGAGACAAACATGCCCTGGATAACCACAGATATCAAAGATCTAATTAAACAAAGAGAACAAGCATGTGAAATGTGGAAGCAAAAACCTCAGCTGACAATCTTCATCGAAGATATCTGGAACTGTAAGAACTGGCAGGAAAGTAACAAATGCAGCAATGGCAATATATCTAAGAAAGAGGCAATTATCCCTCATGGTTTCAACAAAACTCTTCTGGAAATCCATGAAATACTTAACCAGCCAGATCACTGATCACCTTTATAAAACAGTGCACTGCAAATGATAGCAAATGGTATTTGTCAACCTCACTGCTTGCAATCCCAAATCAGATGGGCAACTCACTGTTATACCTACCTTCCATTAGATAAATATCCATTAACAGAAATTAGACTCATACTCTACTTCTAGTAAATTAAGCCAAAAGAAGTTAAAAACTCTTCAAAAATGGACACATGTGCTAGACTATGTAAGCAGCATCTTACACTCCTTAGAATGACAATAAGAAAAACATCCAGGCTCTGACCACCATGACTAAACACAACACGTATATTTATTGATGTGAAAAATAAAAAGGTTAGCACTTTCACAGCAACAATTCCCCAGACCATTACAGAACCTGGTAAACCTTCTTCTTATATACAAATTCAAAAAGACAGTTAACCAATCCATGTTACTAAACATTGACTGAACATCCAATCAGATATCATCAAAAACAATATCTTTTTGTATCAGTCCTAGACTCAGATTAACAACCAGTAAAAATATAGAAATTCATTCATACACCAATAAAATTCACTGTTGTCATAAATATTCAGTAATAATATGTGTCTAAGGGAGAAACTAACAGCCAATAAACAATTGGTGTTCTCTTCAAAGTCCAATAGCAAAAGAGCTATTGAAACTTCATTTAAATATACTCCCTTCTATGTAATTTACTCCTTAAAATGATGACAGACCACTAGCATAAATATTTGTATTATATAATTATATAATTTATATTATATATATATATATATATATATATATATATATATATATATATATATATATATATATATTATATTTGACATCAGGATATAGTCGCTGACCTGTTCAAGCAAGCAGTTATAGTACCCTTCCCCAAAACTCAAGTTCCATATAATCAATAAAAGAAGTATTTGAAAAATTTAACATCGCAAATACACAATCATATAAACATATTAAGTTTGCTCTTTAGTCCATATCATGGCATTCAAAATGGTTTGGGACTATAACAGCTGTATATAGCAGCTGAAAAAAGGTCTACAACAGCCTAAATGATGAACATACTGTATGTAGTCAGTGTGCTCATAGACGTGACCACATCATTTGCAACTGCAATTTAACTTTTGGTATAACATAGTTACCTGGCTTAAGAATTACTTAGAAAACTGGACTTTCCAAGTCAGTCACGCCTCTTCTCTATCTGATGTATCTGAAATTACTTGTGGTGTATTATAATGGTCAGTATTAGGCCCACTGTTTATTAATAATAATATCCCTGCAGATCTTCAATCACTTGAAGAAATACTACATGCTCATAATAAAATCAGATAGGCCAGTAAAAGAAAACAAGGGTACAAGTGAACTTCGATCAACTGTGCATGTGGACAAAGAAAAATAACTTTAAGAGAACTCCAAGAAAATAGCTGTGAAGCTGTTTGCTCCAACTCAAGAACAATCATATAATGGTACTCCTTTCCTAGAGGCACCAACAGTGCTAAAGTAACTCTCAAAAATCCTTTTGACAACATCATTGCTGTGGTGATTCAGTAAAGATATCCTGGTCTCATTATTGATTACCTTTTGTCATTTTCATTGTACAGACAGCGGCAAACAAAACCTTCTTGCAATTAAAATTATACTCTAAAGTTTCACATCTCCTGTCAAATCAAGTACTGCTAGCAATTGCCAATAACATGCTTAAACCCTGATTCAAATATGGATTCTCATTTATCACACTACTGACAGCAAGCAACACATTCTTGCCATAAAAACTGCAAATAAAATATGTCGCTTTGCTTACCTTGCAAGTCCACTTACTCAACACTGTGAGCTTCTAAACAGATTACACTGTCTACCAATCAATCGTAAGTCTACCCTTCTATTTGATGACCTGATATACTAAATATTAAAAATACAACACTGCCCAAACTTCCACAGTAAAGTACTGTCAAGATTATACTACTCTCCCCATAAAAGTACAGTTGTATAAACTGAACTGACTCATAAATTCCTCACTGCTGCAGTAGCCTTTAAGTTATATAGGTTGTTTCCCATCTAGGGAACAACAACTGAACAGCTTCAAAAATCACTGGCTTCCCCCCTCTCCCCCTTAACTCTGACTGCTGATAGGCAAAGGTGTGGAAATCAGCAGTCAAGAGTGAAACTTTCTTCAGGACTTTAAAAAGAAAAATTCATGGTATCCCTCGAAGTCTCAGAAAAACCCAGTATGCAACCTATACTGGGTCAAAAATAAACCAAGAAGAAACTTTGTGATGTGGAGGGTGTAATGTTCACCCATGGAATGGCAGAAGGGCTTAATAATCCTGAAATAATCAGCCAATAATAACAATAAAACATATAAAGTACAAACAAACTCAACCCTATTTTATATCCCAACTTGACTACTGCAGCAGTGAGAAATTCAGACATCTTATGGGTAAATGCAAATTACACAACTGTTCTACGTTCATCATTCCCACTGCGGCAGTAGTCCTTAGACTATACACTTTAAAAATATATAAACAATCGTATGGTTTAGCGCTTTCATCTTAAACAATATGACATCATCAGAATCACACAAATGAAAAAGCTGGGTAATCTTATAAAAAACGTTAAAGCAGACACACCCCTTAAGTAAACCATTCTAATCCATTAGATATTTAACCCCTTGCAAATTTAAAGAAGCTAAACTGGTGGACAAACTTAAACTTTAAGTGTTCTATTGTTTAATTTACTGGCTATGGAGATTATCTCATTCAGGCCAGGCAACACCATTAGCATTAAACCTTAACTGCCAATACATCTCCTTTTGGAGCAATTTATTCTTCCAATCCCCACAATATGCTGTCAAATTAATTTGTTCTACAATAAATAACTTCTCAAATCCTGCACAGACTAATGAATGCCTAGGTAAGGCACTTTTACTATCATTTTTGAATGCTATACATATGTTGGTAAATACACTTATTAAAAGCGTTATTCGTTTTGCCAATATAAAAAGCTTGGCATTTTGTGCAGGTAGCAAAATAAAATATAATTTTTTTTTTAATGCTATAGATATGTTGGTCATGAGACAGTTAGTCAAACAACAAAATGTAATCTCGTAACCTTCTAATAGTTCTGTAGGCAATGTTTACTTCGTTCAGAGACACTGAATTATACACAGAAGAATCACACAGCAAACTCAACATGTGCCCCTGATAGTCGATATTGTACATAATGACGAGGCCTCCACCCTTGTCAGTCACATACACTTAATGTCAGTGTCCTGTGTGATAGATACTAAAATGTCTCTGTTGCGTGGTGATAAATTGTAATATCGGTGCTGGCATTGTTTGTGTAGCAGATCTCTAATTTCTTTTTCACATACCCTTTCACACATTTGAACAGCCATTTGTAGGGGTGGATTTGCTACACTTTTTTCTCTTTAAACTATAACCAACAACAGTGCCAGCTCCATCAATTTTGAAATACAAAATATTTAAATTTAACTTTCTTGTAAAGAGCTTCAAGTCAACCAGTGAATGTTCAACGTTTGCCCTACAAGAGGGAATAAAAATGAACCCTTTTAAAAACAACACTTACAGTTCTGGCTTGCCCCTGTCAACTGGTAATTGGTTAGTATGAAAGGGTATGTGAAAACTAAATTAGAGATCTGCTACACAAACAATGCCAGCATTGATATTACAATTAATCACCCCACGACAGAGACATTTTAGTATCTATCACACAGGACACTGACATTATGTGTATGCACCCTGACAAAGGTGGAGGCCTTGTCATTATGTACAATATCGACTATCAGGGGTGGATGTTGAGTTTGCTGTGTGATTCTTCTTTGTATAATTCAGTGTCTCTGAATAAAGTAAACATTGCCTACAGAGCTATTAAAATAGCACTAGATGAGCTTTTGTTGTTTAACCAACTGTCTCAAGACTTATATGATAATTTGTTGGTTCATGACCCTGTGATCCTCAAAATTTTGGGGATTCTGAAGCTTCATTTGAACATTTGTGACCCACCTTTGTGACCAGTAGTGGCATCTGCTGGATCCATTACTGAGCCATTGGTGAAGTTTGTTGACAATAAACTTAAAAAGTTATTTACATCTTTTGGGAGCATTATTCGTGACTCATGGGATTTATTGGATATATTGATATTGATTGACCATGATTTTGACTATTTTATTACCTGTGACATTAAAAGTTTGTTTTCTGTTATTCCACAGGATTTAGGTCTCCTATGGTTTGATGATATTGTGAAAGCATATGGGGGACTATCGGAAAACGATGAAGTTTTAATACACGAGTTCATGGAATTATTTTGTCTAATAATTTTTTTAGTTTTTTGCAACAAATATTATAAGCAATGCCCTGGAGTAGTGATGGGTGCAATTTGTGCCCCGGTGTTTGCAAATGGTGTATTGTTAAGGTGGGAGTTGGCTACCCTTTTTCAGCTTTCATTGTTTAAATGCTGTAAGGCATATTATAGATACCTGGATAATTTATTAATCCTTTGGCAAGGGAGTGTTGATCAGTTCAATTAATTTTTGGGGCAGATGCAGAATAGTACAATTTTTTTGGAGTTTATGTATCACATTGATGCCATTTAAATTATATATTTGGATATCGAGATTTTACGTAAACCCACAGAAAACCTTAGTACAAAGATTTATAGAAAACCAACACATTGCAATTCCTACTCGCATTGTTCTGGTTGTACCCCTATAACCAGAAAAGGGGTTTAGTAAAAAGTCAATTTATTAGGGTAGCCAGATTGACTTTGGATGACAACATTTGTACAGAAGAATTTAATTTGTTGAGAAAGATGTTTGTAGAGTGCAACTACCCTATTTCCTCAGTGGAAGAGGTAGCTAAACAAGTCTGGGGTGAACGTCAAGGTATATATGGTCCTATTATTAAGCAAGGATTCAAAAATAAAGAGAGGGGTATTTTCAGTAGTGAACATTTGTTAGATTTGCATAATAACATGGTTCTTCATTATTCTTTAGGTGCAAAGGATATACATAACGTTATTACAAAAAAATGGCGTATTATTGATAATGATGAGGGTACAAAAAGATTTAAGGATGTTAAACCAATGTTCATTTTCAAAAGAAAGAGTAATTTTAAGAGCATTTTGGAAAATAAATCTATTGGTTGTGCAGATAATTTTCATAAAAATTCAAGATGTGGATGATGCAACCAATGTGGATATACTGAGTGCAACTATCAAGGGTGGCTACAGGATAAAAATAGGATCTATGCCAGGGGTGGAAGATTCAACTGCCTTACAGAAAGAGTAATTTATTTTGCTACCTGCACAAAATGCCAAGCTTTTTATATTGGCAAAATGAATAATGCTTTTAATAAGTGTATTTATCAACATATCTATAGCATTCAAAAAATGATAGTAAAAGTGCCTTGGCTAGGCATTCGCTAGTCTGTGCAGGATTTAAGAAGTTTAAGTCTTTATTGTAGAACAAATTATTTTGACAGCATATTGTGGGGATTGGAAGAATAAATTGCTCCAAAAGGAGATGTATTGGCAGTTAAGGTTTAATGCTACTGTGTTGCCTGGCCTGAATGAGACGATCTCTATAGCCAGTGAATTAAAAAATAGAGCACTTAAAGTTTAAATTTGTCCACCGGTTTAGCTTCTTTAAATTTACATGGGGTTAAATATCTAATGGATTAGATTGGTTAACTTAAGGGGTATGTCTGCTTTAATGTTTTGTATAAGAATACTCAGCTTTTTCATTTGTGTGATTCTAATGATGTCATATTGTTTAAGATGAAAGCGCTAAACTATACGATTTTTTATATTTTTTAAAGTATATCATTGGGATTTTAATTTAAATTCAGTAAAATCTTTCATTGGGAAACATGTCCTGATCCTTTGGAGCTCCTGGTTTTGTGTGTTTGCCTATGAAAAATCAGATAGTGTTCACCCAGCATGAAAGCTTATAGGTTTTACTCAGCAGTAGAGTTTGCAACTCTTCCTACAGATGTCACAGCAATGATAAGAACAGTTTTCCAAGTCAAGAACCTTAAATCAGCTTGATAGGCAGGTTCAAAATGTGATACAGTCAATTCCTCAAGCACACAGTTAAGATCTCAAGGAGAAGCAACCTTCTTATGAGGAATCTCAGAAGTAAACCTCCTTTCAGAAGCTGTTTCACAACAGAAAAGAAAGAGGTAGATCTATAGGCAGTTGCTGGTCTTTCAGTGATGGTAAAGGAATTTAAACAGGGTAGGTGTAGGAACATGGAGATATGGAAAATTAGGGGTAGTGAACAGGAAATTAAACAAATGTATTTTCACAAGATCCATGAGAGATGGGAGAGACTGGTTATTTACTGGACCTCAGGTATCACATCCAATAAAGTATTGGCATGGAAGTGTAAAGAGCATGCAAAAAACATAACTGCCATAAAGATGTTATGGGAGCAATTATGTCAGATCCAACAGAAATCAATAAACTGCTTAAAGTATATAAAATAGTGTTGGGTAGCCAGGCTGATAACTCATAGATGGACTTATGATTTATTCAGGAAGTCACCTTGTAAACATTCCAATGTGGAAGTATAATCCTCTCACAGAACCCATTAAGATTCAGGAGATAGAAGCTGTGATAAATAATCTTGCCAAAGGCAAGGCCCCAGGATCCGATGGATTCTTACTAGACTTCTATAAAGCATTCAAAGCATATGTTTGTCACCTCTTGTGTCATTTATTCCATACCACTCTGTCATTTCCAAGCTTGTCTCATGAAAAGGCCAGGGGCTAAGATTTTAAAGTTCTGTAAACCACAGAAGGGTTTATTAGATATACATAATTATGAACCTATATCCATCCATCCATCCATCCATCCATCCATCCATGCATCCACAACTCCTTTTTCCATTTTTTGCTAATGATGTTGGGGTGTCACTTCAACAGTATTTATCATCTACAGCCAAGGTCGATACCACTTGGTGGCTAGCCCTGCCACTGTTATTCTTTCATACCACTCACACTTGCATGCATGTGCTCACACACACATACACCATGACCAGTTTAGAGTATCCAATCCACCTACTGCATGTCTATGGAATGTGGGAGAAGACAGGAATGCCTGGAGGAAAGTCACATGAGTTTCCTGTGGCAGGTCTTGTCCAAATATGGATTTGCTGTGTCCTGGACTGTTTGTGAGCTCCTAAGCTGGTTCAAGGCTCCAGAGAGCACCCCTGCAATACCAGGCTACAATCCTTACCACACCTTTCGGCCACAAAACCAAGACCAAAAAACTAAAGGTGGAGGAGTGTCCATATTCACCAAGGATATTCACACCTCCAGGCTAAATGCCCAACACAATGCATCTGAAATTCTCCAGGTGCAACTAACACTAGGTAAGACTGCAATCCAAATTGTAGCTTGCTACAGATCCCCCACCATGCCCCAAGATTCTCACTACACCTTTCTAAACATACTGGAAAATATTAAGATACAACCAAACACCCTAATACTGGGTGATTTCAACTACTCTGCCATTAATTGGGAAAACTACTCGGGTACCAACTCCTTTTCCCAACAGTTCTTGGAATTCATAAATTCCAATGCCCTGGATCAACTAATCCATTGTCCCACCAGGGGCTCCAATATCCTAGACCTGGTCATTACCAACATGGGAGATTGATGCTCCACACCAGTGGTCACCCCCTCATTGGTCAGGTCTGACCATAAGCAAATCACCCTTGACATCCACATCCCACCTCCACACCCCAGTAAAAAACCTCCTTAAAAAACTTCACCAAAGCCAACTACATGCTACTGAAGTCAGAAGTGACAAACTTCACAACACCCACGCAGACGGGATCTGGAAGTTCAACTGCAGAATCCTACACTAAGGCACTGTATGAGCACATCCACTTGTGCATGAATCGTGCCATCCCAAATAGAACCAAGATGGTCTTTTCCAAAAAAAAGGAAGCCAATCTGGTGGTCCCCTGCTATAAACAAACTATACAACAGAAGGAAGAAACTGTTACAGAAAAGAGAAAAATCCCAAGATGCAAAAAACTCCCTCACCAGCCTCAGTAAGAAGCTGAGAGCCCTCATAAAATCCTCAAAAGCTAGTTACGAAAATAAAATTGCCAAAGATTCCAAAGACAACCACAAGGCATTCTATAGTTATGTCAAAAATCTAAATGGCAATGCTCAGATCTGCTCTGAGCTACAACAGAATGGCATTAAATATACTGATCCCAAGGATATTGCCAATATCCTGGAAGATCGATTTAGTGCCAACTTCACCCCCCTCTCACCCCCTAAAGGGCCCATCTCAATACCAAAAGATTGCCAAATACCAATAATCACAGCCACGAAGGTAGAAACTGCACTCTCCAAAGCTAAGAATACAGCATCCATGGGACCAGATGACATCCCAGGCTGTGTACTACATGAACTACAAAATGAACTGGCACCTCACCTAAGTGTCATGTTTAATCATAGCCTCACCTCAGGCTTCGTGCCCACTGAGTGGCGCAAAGCTACAGTTATCCCGCTCCACAAGGGAGGATCTGCCTTGGATCCCGGGAACTACTGTCCCATCAGTCTGACAAACCTGATCTGCAAGGGCATGGAATGCATTATCATGGAACGTAAAAACAAAGACATTGGCAACCTTCAAACACTGGACCCCACCCAGTTTGGGTTTGTGAAGGGCCGATCTTGTCTCCTGAATCTGATTAACTTCTTCGAATCAGTCTCCGGAGCTGTGGACGAGGGTAAGGCAGTCCACACAGCCTATCTGGACCTCACCAAGGCCTTCGACACCACTCTGGAATCATAGATAAACTTACTAAGCTGGGCATAAATCCTATGTCACTCGATGGGTTGCCACCTGTCTTACTGACAGAACCCAGACTGTAAAAGTAGCCAACTCCAAATCCAGCTCCAGACAAGTGATAAGTGGAGTACCTCAGGGTTCAGTCCTCGGACCACTCTTGTTTACCATATAATTCTTTGAAGTACAGGCCAACAATAAGGGACTCTGGCTAACAAAGTTCGCAGATGACTGCAAACTGGGAGCCATTATTGAATCCCCAAATTATGTAGATATTCTACAAAAGGGCCTTACAGAAACAGATGCCTGGTGCCAGAGCCATGGGCTCAAGCTTAATGCCAAGAAATGTATAGTTATCCCCTTTTGAAAAAAACATGTACCCATGAATTACCACATAGGTGGCAGGACACTAAACATCGAAAGTGTGATGAGAGACTTAGGGACACAGGTGGACAGTGGTCTCACTTTTGATAACCACATCGCCACAACAGTCAGGAAATCCTTCTATGTGGCACACCTCATCACTAAGGGCTTTTCATCCAGAAAAAAGGAGGTCATTGTCCCACTGTACTCATCCCTCATTAGACCCATTATAGAGTATAATGCCCTGTTTGGTATGTACCTCACAAGACATCTGCAACAGCTGGAAAGGCCACAGAAATACCTCACTGAAAGAATCACAGGCCTAAAGCAGATGCCATATGATGACCATCTAAAAAAACTCCAGCTATACTCTGTGGCATATCGTCTACTCAGAGGCGATCTCTGCTTAACATACAAGGCCATGTCAAACCCTGAGCTGTTGGACATGCTCCACTTAAAGAAATCCCAATCCCTCAGAGTAACACGCTCCAAGGATCTAAACCTTGTCATCGCAATGAACAAAACATGCTGGAGGGATAAATTCCTGACCCAGAGACTCCCCATACTCTGGAATAAACTGCCCATACATGTCAAGCAGAGCCCTTCATTGGCCCTCTTAAAAAGGAACCTTGATGATTGGATGGGAGATAGGAAATTCATCCCGGGGATCATATCAGTCTCCCTGCTAGACAGGGGTCCAGAGAAGTAAATATTGTGGGAAGAAATATCCACGGAATTGTTATGGCTAGGCTTGCATAGGCCCTAGGGCCGATAGCCTAGTACCAACCTATGAACCTATAAACTTAAGCCCCCCCCCACACTTAATTAGGGTTAAACTATTCCTGGCGCCATAAAGTCTGTTCTTCAAAATTTTCTTTTGCAACTAGCCAGCTTTTTAGTTTTAGCACTCAAATCTGTTTCTTTGAGCTCAGCACTTGTTCAGAACTCATTGTAAGCACTAAATAAGTTACAAATTACTACAGCACTCAACTTTCCTCACTTGTCTAGAGGAAACAGTTTTTAGTGCTTAATAAATAAGCACCTATTCAGGCATGTCTAAAGGTCAGCTCCCGGTGTTTTCTCTTGTCTATCTGATGAATCTCGGCATCTTGGGACAATGCAGCAATTGCCTCATGTACACAGACAACCCTCTCCTCCTACCACCCAATACTACGGCCTGTGAGAGATGCACTTATATAGCAAAAATGAAAGCAAAACTCTCTTCACCGAAGACTGGACTAGACAGTCAAGAGGAGAAGGTAAACACTTGCACCGCACCACACTTATCACATAGTCCCTCAAAATCTACACCACCAAAACACACACACACAAGCACAAAACACACACCTACATTTGCGGAGGATCTCAGTAAAAATCTGCCCGAACAACAGAGACCTCCAAAGCAGAAATGCAAGCAACCTCCACCCCCCAACACAACCCAAATGGCACATAGCCCACATACTCAGTGTGCCACTCAACTACAGCCCATAAGGCATAACGTACCCAACACTCTAGTCATAGGTGACTCTATAGTCAAGTACACTGATGTTCCACTCACCAGGCTAAACAAAGAAAAAGTTACTGTCAGCTGCCTGTCAGGTGCCAGGATCTGCGACATAACATTCGCACTCATGTCATTCCACAACAAGTACAAATATGATTCTGTCATTGTCCATGTTGGTGTGAATGACCTGAGACGTACCTCCCTGGACTACATGAAAGAGACATGGAGGAGCTCTCCGATCTTGTAGCCCAGGCAGGTATGACCCTAGCCCTGAGTAGCATCCTGTTATCACCCAGAATGATACCACAGTACAAGGACAAAATGATTGACTTTAACAATTGGCTAAGCTTCTGGTGTCATTCTAAGGGAATCCAGTATCTGTCTGCCTGGGATGACATGATCGACAGACCACGCTGCTTTGCCAGAGATGGCCTGCACCTGTCGCCCTTGGGATTCCGGATACCGGCAAAGGGTCTTGTCACCCCTATAGTGCCTTTTTTAGGCAAGGTTCAAATTACAAATTCACCACTGTAACAGGTACAAGCAAGCATAATCTGAGGGTAATGCTACTCAATGCTAGAAGTCTAAACCTTAAAATGCACTCACTCGAGGCACTCCTTAAAATGGAGAACATTGACATCTGTGCAGTGACAGAGGCCTGGTTCAAAGCTGAAGAGAGCACCCCTGCATTACCAGGCTATAATTCATACCACACCTTTCGGCCAACAAACCTGGACCGAAACACTAAAGGTGGAGGCATGTCCATATTCATTAAGGATATCCACACCTCCAAGCTAGTTGCTTAGCATAATGCATCCAAGATTATGCAAGTTCAACTAACTCTGGACAAAACTGCAGTCCAGATTCTAGCTTGCTACAGACCCCCCACCATGCCCCAGGATTCCCACTCCTCTTTTCTTGATACACTGGAAAATATTAAGGTACAACCCAACACTCTAATAATGGGTGATTTCAACTACCCTATCATTAACTGGGAAAACTACTCCTGTACCAACTCTTTTGCTCAACGTTTTCTGGAAATTATCAATTCTAACACCTTGGATCAACTTATCCACACTCCCACAAGAGGCAGCAATATCCTAGAGCTGGTCATCACCAACATGGGTGGCCGGTGTTCCACACCAAAGGTCAGCTCCTCGTTGGTCAGATCCGACCACAAGCTAATCACCCTAGACATCCACATCCCGCTCCCACCCTCCATTAGGAAAACAACCATAAAAAATGTCTCCAAAGCCAACATGCTTCTTAAGACAGAAATGGCAAACTTCACGACACCCATGCAGATGGACAATAGAGGTACGACTGCTGAATCCTACACAAATGCACTTTATAAGTACTTACATGAGTGCATGGATCATGCTATCCCTAACAGAACCAAGATGATATCCTCCAAAAAAAGGAAGCCAATCTGGTGGTCTTCTGCCATAAACAAACTCTACAACAGAAGAAAGAAACTGTTGCAAAAAAGAGTAAAATCCCACGATTGGAGGAACTCCCTGGTCAGCCTCATTAAGAAGGTGAGATCCCTCATAAAATCTTCCAAAGCTAGTTATGAAAACAAAATCGCCACTGATTCTAAAGACAACCACAAAGCATTCTATAGCTATGTCAAGAATCTTAATGGCAACACTCAGATCCGCTCCAAGTTACAGCACAATGACACTAAATATGCAGAACCAAGTGATATTGCCAACATCCTGGTAGATAGGTTCAGTGCTAACTTTACCCCCCTCTCACCCCCTAAAGGGCCCATCTTTATACTGGAAGAATGCAAAGTTCCTGTAATCACGGCTGCACAGGTAAAAACCTCACTCTCCAAAGCCAAGAACACAGCATCCATGGGACCTGACAACATCCCAGGCTGCCTTCTACACAAACTACAGAATGAACTGGCACCCCACCTAAGTACCATGTTCAATCATAGCCTCACCTCAGGCTTTGTGCTCATTGAATGGCACACCACAACGGTTATACCACTCCACAAAGGGGGGGGGGCACAACAGAACCCGGGAACTACTGCCCCATTAGCCTGACGAGCCTGGTCTGCAAGGCCATGGAACGTATCATCATGGAACTCATAAACAAAGACATTGGAGATCTCCAAACTCTGGACCTCACATAGTTCGGGTTTTTAAAAGGCAGATCATGTCTTCTAAACCTGATAGACTTCTTTGAAGTAGTCACCAAAGCCATAGATGAGGGTAAGGTGGTTCACACAGCCTATCTAGATCTCACCAAGGCATTCAACACCATCCCCCACTCTGGAATTATAGATAAACTCACTAAACTAGGTATAAATCCCTATGTCACAAGATGGGTTGCCAACTGGCTTACAGGCAGAACCCACACTGTGAAAGTAGCAGACTCCAAATCAGACTTCAGACCAGTGACAAGTGGAGTACTACAGGGTTCAATCCTGGGTCCTCTCCTGTTTGGTATCTACTTCTCTGAAGTACAGGCTAACACAGAAGGTCCTTGGCTAAATAAATTCACAGATGACTGCAAACTAGGAACCATAATCAAAACTCCTAACAATGTGGAAATCCTACAAAAGGGCCTCACTGAGACAGATGCCTGGTCTCAAGCTCAATGCCAAAAAGTGCATTTTCATCCCCTTTGGTAAAAACTCTGTACCCATGAACTACCACATAGGCGGTAGTCTACTTAACACCAAAACTGTGATAAGAGACCTTGGGACACAGGTGGACAGTAGTCTCTCCTTTAATAAACACATTGTCACAATGGTCAGGAAATCCTTCTACGTGGCACATCTCATCACAAAAGATTTCTCATCCAGAAAAAAAAGAGGTAATTGTTCCCCTCTACTCATCTCTCATTAGACTCATAATTGAGTACAACACCCTTTTTGGTATGTACCTCACAAGACATCTACAACAACTGGAAAGACCGCAAAAATACCTCACAAAGAGGATTACTGGCCTTAAACAGATGCCTTACGCAGACCGTCTCAAAAAACTCCAGCTTTACTCCATCGCATATCGCCTATTCAGAGGCAATCTCAGCCTAACATACAAAGCTATGTCAAACCCAGAGCTGTTGGACATGCTCCACTTAAAGAAATCCCAATCCCTCCAAGCTACACGCTCTAGGAACCTGAACCTTGTCACCACAATAAACAGAACCTGCTGGAGGGATAGATTCCTGTCCCAGAGACTTCCCATACTCTGGAACAGACTACCTATCTATGTCAAACAGAGCTCCTCATTAGCACTCTTCAAGAAAAATCTTGATGATTGGATGGGTAATAGAAAATTCACCCCGGGGATCACTTCTGTGGTTCTGCTTGACAGGGGCACAGGAAAACTATTTTCTTGAGTGGCGAAAGCCAGGGTACCATTTTGGCTAGGCTTGTATAGGCCCTAGGGCCAATAGCCAGGTACCTACCTATGAACCTGTGAATCTATGAACCTATGAAGATGACATGCAGATTCCACATAGAAGGCACTCCTGCAGAGAATCAAATAGGAGAACTTCTTGCTGTGAGGTAACAATGATATCCACTATTCCACTGTGCCACCTTATATCTTTCTTAAATATGGACTTAAATACATTCTCAAATTTTTTATCTGTGAGATTAGAGAAAATACTTAAGAATCTAGTGCCTGAAAAATCATCTAGGCTTCATAAAAGGCAGGCTAGGGGACCCCGATGCCATTAGGACCTTGTTAAATATACAGAAAATATTCTTTCCTGGCATACTATTGGTGCGAGTTTTACTAGCTATGTTCATGTCTGGCTTTTCAGGGGTTTGGATATGGGAGTGATAGCTAGTTCATAGGTTCATAGGTCCATAGGTTGGTACTAGGCTATCGGCCCTAGGGCCTATACAAGCCTAGCCATAACAATTCCCTGATATTTCTTCCCACAATATTTACTTCCCTGGACCCCTGTCTAGCAGGGTGACTGACGTGATCCCCAGGGTGAATTTCCTATCTCCCATCCAATCGTCAAGGCTCCTTTTGAAGAGGGCCAAGGAGGCACTCTGTTTGACATGTATGGGTGGTCTATTCCAGAGTATGGGGAATTTCTGGGTCAGGAACCTATTCCTCCAGCATGTTTTGTTCATTGTGATGACAAGGTTTAGATCCCTGGAGTGTGTGGCTCTGAGAGATTGGGATTTCTTTAAGTGTAGCATGTCCAACAGCTCTGGGTTTGACATGGCCTTGTATGTTAAGCAGAGATTACCTCTGAGTAGACGATATGCCACAGAATATAGTTGAAGTTTTTTCTTTATACGGTCAGCATACGGCATCTGCTGTAGGCCTGTGATTCTTTTAGTGAGGTATTTCTGCGGCCTTTCGAGCTGTTGCAGATGTCTTGTGAAGTACATACCAAATGGGGCATTGTACTCTATAATGGGTCTAATGAGGGATGAGTACAATGGGACAATGACCTCCTTTTTTCTGGATGAAAATCCCTTAGAGATGAGGTGTGCCACATAGAAGGATTTCCTGACTGTTGTGGCGATGTGGTTATCGAAGGTGAGACCACTGCCCACCTGTGTCCCTAAGTCTCTCATCACACTTTCGGTGTTTTGTGTACTGCCACTTGTGGTAATTCATGGGTACGTGTTTTTTCCCCAAGGGGATAACTATATATTTCTTGGCATTAAGCTTGAGCCCATGGCTCTGGCACCAGGCATCTGTTTCTGTAAGGCCCTTTTGTAGACTATCCACATCATTTGAGGATTCAATAATGGCTCCCAGTTTGCAGTCATCTGCGAACTTTGTTAGCCAGAGTCCCTTAGTGTTGGCCTGTACTTCAGAGAAGTATATGCCAAACAAGAGCGGTCCCAGGACTGAACCCTGAGGTACTCCACTTGTCATGTGTCTTGAGCTGGATTTGGAGTCAGCTACTTTTACAATCTGGGTTCTGTCAGTAAGCCAGTTGGCAACCCATTGAGCGACATTGGGATTTATGCCTAGCTTAGTAAGTTTATCTATGATTCCAGAGTGGGGGATGGTGTTGAAGGCCTTGGCGAGGTACAGATAGGCTGTGTGGACTGCCTTACCCTTGTCCACAACTCTGGAGACTGATTCAAAGAAGTCAATCAGATTCGGGAGACAAGATCAACCCTTCATGAACCCAAACTGGGTGGGGTCCAGTGTTTGAAGGTTGCCAATGTCTGTTTATAAGTTCCACGATAATGCTTTCCATGACCTTACAAATCAGGCTCATCAGACTGATGGGACGGTAGTTCCCGGGAACCTAGCCGGATCTCCCCTTGTGGAGTGGAATAACTGTAGCTGTGCGCCACTCAGTGGGCGCAAAGCCTGAGGTGAGGCTATGATTAAACATGACACTTAGGTGAGGTGCCATTTCATTTTGTAGTTCATGTAGTACACATCCCAGGATGTCATCTGGTCCCATGGATGTTGTATTCTTAGCTTTGGAGAGTGAGGTTTCTACCTGTGTGGCATGATTATCGGAATTTAGCAATTGTTTGGTATTGAGATGGGCCTTTTAGGGGGTAAGAGGGGGTGAAGGCACTAAATTGATCTGCCAGGATATTGGCAATATCCTTGGGATCAGTATATTTAATGCCATTCTGTTGTAGCTCAGAGCAGATCTGAGCATTGCCATTTAGATTATTGACATAACTATAGAATGCCTTGTGGTTGTCTTTGGAATCTTTGGCAATTTTATTTTCGTAACTAGATTTGGAGGATTTTATGAGGGATCTCAGCTTCTTACTGAGGCTGGTAAGGAAGTTTTTTGCATCCTGGGATTTTCCTCTTTTCTGCAACAGTTTCTTCTTTCTGTTGTATAGTTTGTTTATGGCAGGGGACCACCAGATTGGCTTCCTTTTTTTGGAGGAGAGCGTCTCGGTTCTATTTGCGATGGCACGATTCATGCATGAGTGGATGTGCTTGTACAGTGCCTTAGTGTAGGATTCAGCAGTCGAACTTTCAGCTCCCTTCTGCATGGGTGTAATGAAGTTTGTCACTTCTGACTTGAGTAGCATGAAGTTGGTTTTGGAGAAGTTTTTTTATGGAGGTTTCCTTACTGGGGGGGTGGGGTGGGATGTGGATGTCAAGGGTGATTAGCTTTTGGTCAGACCTGACCAATGAGGGGGTGACCACTGGTGTGGAGCATCTATCTCTCATGTTGGTAATGACCAGGTCTAGGATATTGGAGCCCCTGGTGGGACAATGGATTACTTGATCCAGGGGGTTGGAATTTATGAATTCTAAGAACCGTTGGGAAAAGGTGTTGGTACCCGAGTAGTTTTCCCAGTTAATGGCAGGGTAGTTGAAATCACCCAGTATTAGGGTGTTTGGTTGTATCTTAATATTTTCCAGTATGTTTAGAAAGGTGTAGTGAGAATCTTGGGGCATGGTGGGGGATCTGTAGCAAGCTACAATTTGGATTGGAGTCTTACCTAGTGTTAGTTGCACTTGGAGAATTTCAGATGCATTGCGTTGGGCAACTAGCCTGGAGGTGTGAATATCCTTGGTGAATATGGACACTCCTCCACCTTTAGTGTTTTGGTCTTGATTTGGTGGCTGAAAAGTGTGGTAAGAGTTGTAGCCTGGTATTGCAGGGGTGCTCTCTGAAGCCTTGAACCAGGTCTCAGTTATTGCACAAATATCGATGTTCTTCATTTTTAGGAGTGCCTCAAGAAAGTGCATTTTGAGGTTTAGACTTCTAGCATTCAGTAGCATTACCTTCAGATTTTGCATGCTTGTATCTGTTACGGTGGTGCATTTGTCCTTTGAACCTTGCCTAAAAAAGGCACTATATGGGGTGGCAAGAGCTTTAGCCAGTAACCTGAATCCCAGGGGCGACAGGTGCAGACCATCTCTGGCAAAGCATCATGGTTTGTTGATCATGTAGTCCCAGGCAGACACATACTGGATCCCCTTTGAATGACACCAGAAGCTTAGCCAATTGTTGAAGTCAATTATTTTGTCCTTATACTGTGGTATCAATCTGGGTGAAGGCAAAATTAAAAACTATTCCATGGGTAAATATCTTGTATCTTGTTTTATGTTCCTTTTGTTTTAAAATTGGATTTATCCATACAGGAATTAAATGTTAATGGAGAAAATCACAGCTGTTATGTCGTTAGGATGTTTGAGAACAGAACGTCTACCTTTTTATATTTTAGAGGTATAAGAATGCACAGTAATTGCTGGTACTGTAAGTGTCAGGGGTGGATTATTTACATCTTATTGTTTATGGAAAATACAGAACCACTGAGGAAAGATTGGTGTCTGAAAGTGAAATTAAGTATAAGAACGGCAAAACAGAAACCAAAACACAGCCAAGTAGCTGAAAAAAAATGACCAAACTCAGATATATAAAAATAACAAATTTTAATAGATTCAAAAAAGCAGGTGAGTAGTTTCGCATTGTAAACACTTCCTCAGACCAGTTCCAGTTCTTACACTTTATCTTATGATTTATGTTCATACTCTCAAAAGATTATGGTGCAAGGTTCTGGATGCCATTGCTTGGGCATTGCGATCACAGTTGCCGCCCTCTTTCTAATATGAAGTGCGGGATATTTGGTATTCATGCATTGTGAATCTAGGGATCACAGAAATAACCTGGATCCAGAAAGTGGTAACCACCCTTCTATTATGTATGTTTTCTAACTGGAAATTATATGGCTATATTGAACTGCTGCATTTGATATGACTTGATATAAGTTAAAAAGTCAGGCAAATCTTGCATTTCATAAGAAAAAGTGGACAAAATATGGGTGCATTTTTCTATATAAACTGACCTAAAAATACTTTTATTTTATTTTATTTATTTATTTTATTTTAATGTTACAGTCTGTATTAAGTTAACAATAATGGATCTCATGTAAATGACAAACATCTGTTTATTGAATGTTGGTTTAGGAAGTTTATACAAATAAAATAAATGGAAATGATATTCTAAACAAACAAAAAAAAAATATATATATATATATATATATATATATATATATATATATATATATATAGATAGATATATATATATATATATATATATATATATATATATATATATATATATATATAGGAGTTTCCCCAGAGCCCTAACCACATTTTCCCTAGTTAGTATACATACTGAAAAGTCACCGCTAGCCTCTTTGAACTAACTCAATCAACAAAGGATAAGTCAATTGATGAATCAATCATTTTGCCACCAAAAAAAAAAAACTTCTTATTTCTGAACTTTAAATGGATGGCACCGACAATTAAAAGTTGCTTTTTTTTGCTTTTAGGTAACTCTCATGCACCTCCACACATCTCCTTACTTGATATATATATCAGCCGAAAGTCCACAACACCGACAATGAGAACACCAACACCAGAAGATCGACAACAGAGATGATCGAAAATTGAGAATCCCGACGCTGAGAACACTGACATGTTAAGGTAAGTGTGCGATATGGATGGACGTTAGGGTCAGGGTGTGGGTAAGGTAAGTGTGTGATAGTGACGGACGTTAGGTTGGGGTGCGGGTCAGGTAAGTGTGCGATAGTGACGGACTTTAGGTTTAGGGGCGGGTGAAGTGAGTTAGCATTAGGGTGCGGGTAAGGTAAGTGTACAACAGTGAGGGACTTGAGGGTTAGGGGCAGATTAAGTGAGTTAGGGTTAGGGTGCGGGTAAGGTAAGTGTGCGATAGTGACAGACTTTAGGATTAGGGTTTGGGTTAAGGTTAGTGCATAGATAGTTGTGTATGTACGGTTTAGTGTAGGTTTGTAAGGCTTTTGGTGTGCTTGTGTTGTGTGTGTGTTTTTTGGGAAAGGTATTTGTTTTGTTGATTGTCGGGATTGTGGTTTGTCGGGCATGTGAAGTTTCGTGTTTTTGAACTTTTGGTTTCTTTCAGTTTTGTCATGTCGGTTATTTTGTTGTCTGTGTTTTGGCATGTCGGTGTTGTCAGGTAGACCCTTATATATATATATATATATATATATATATATATATATATATATATATATATATATATATATATACCAAATGAAAATATAGTTAGGGACCTAGGTACTTGGATTGATAGCTCCCACTGTTGTGACCATCATGTGACAACAACTGCCAAGAAATCCTTTTTATTTAGTCCAGGTAATTGTTAAAGGAAAATCATGAAGGTCTAACTAGGTAATCATTCCCTTGTAATCAGTGTTGGTCCAGCTAATTATCAAATACAATGCCCTCTTTGGGATGTATCTCACTAAACATGTCACACAATTAGAAAGACCTCAAGGATTCCAAACCAAAAAGATCACAGGCATAAAATTCCCTAACCCACCAAGAAAGATGAAGGCTCTATCCTTTTATTCAGTCTCTTACAGAATTTTGAGAGAAGATTTCTGTCATGCTTACCTAATTCTCCTAAATTGGGCCACAGAGCTACAGCAGTTAGCATTGTCCCTCACAGCAAGAGGTTCTCCAGTTCAATTTTTGGCTGGGGTGCCTTCTGTGAGGAATCTGCATGTCCTCCCTGTGGTCACATGGGTTTCCTCCAGGTGCTCTGTTTTTCTCCCACACTCCAAAGACATGCAGTAGGTGGATTGGACACTCTAAATTGGCCATAGGTGCCTGTGGATGTGCAAGTGAGTGGTACGAATGAACTACCATGGCAGGGCTAGCCACCCAGTGGTGTAAACTGTGGCTCGAGCTGATTGTCACTGTTGAAGTGACACCCCAACCCCATGTGCAAAATGGGAAAGGGGGTTGAGGATGGATGGATGGATAACATAGGTTGTAAGTACTAGGCTAGCTTCCCTTGTGGGCCATTTTAGCCTATACAATTTCCCTATTTGTGCTTAAATTAACCTATCCCATTTGGTATAGATTGGCCTTATTTATTCCATGGTCAATAATTATATATTACCCCTAATGGGAATAACTGGGATCATACCATAGATAATTTGAGGTGATCCATGCATGTGATAAAGCATTTAAGAGCTGCTTATGTCCATTAGTACTAAAAGGGGCAGTCCGGCGGTAAATTATCTGTTTCCCATCCATAGATCTAAGTTGCGCTTGAATAGGACAGGGATGAGCTTTGTTTCATGTGGATGTGGAATCTGTTCCAGAACAGCAGAATCCTATACAAGACATATCTGCCCTTCCAAACCACTCTGTTGTTGTTGCAGAAGATGTTTAGATCCCCAGACCGAGTATTTCTAATGCATTTTGACTTGTTGATGTGCAGTACATTAATCAGTAATGGGTTTGAGGATGCACTTTATGCCAGATGCAGGTCACCTCTTAGCAGTCAGTAGGATACAGAGTATTGTAACAGAGCTTCAAGTATGTGCACGTAGGACATGTTGTTGAGGCCTTGTATCCTTTTAGTAAGGTATCTGTTTGTTTTTCAGTTGTTGCATGTGGCTGAACAAATTCATGCCAAAGGGGGCATTATAGTCAATTATTTGCCTAAGGATGTCTACATAAAGTGGGACAATGACCCCCCCCCCCAGATCATGACACAGTCCCTTTGTTTATAAGCTGTGCAATATAGAAGGACTTTCTTACAATGGACACATGATAGTGAAAATATAGGTCACTATCCATATAAGTTCCCAAATCCTGAATGACTGGGTCAGTTCTTATGGGGTGTACTGTCAATGTGGTAGTTCCCTGGAGTAGATGATTTCCCAAAAGATAAAATAATGCATGTTTTGGCATTTAGTTCAGGCCATGATTTTGGCACCAGTTATTTGCTTAGGACAAATCTTCCTGCAGGATGGCTAAGCCATTTGGGGATTCAATGACTGCTCCTAGCATCTAGTCATCCGCAAACTTAGTCAGCCAGAGCCCTTTGGTATTGGATTTTACATCAGAAATGTAGATGCCAAATAGGAGAGGTCCCAGCTCAGAACCCTGGGGAATTCCACTGTTGACTGGTCTTTTTGTGATGGCAACTTCCCCCATTTTGATTTCCTGCATCCTATCTGTGGTAATCCAGCAGGTGACATAGGAGTTTATTCCCAGTTTATTTAGCGTTTCTACTATGCCTGAATGGGAACTGTGTCAAATGCTTTGGCTAGGTCAAGGTATGTGGTAAGTACTGTTTTGCCTTTATCCATTGCTTTGGTTACCTCTGTAAAAGAATCCACCAGTTTGAATAAGCATGACCTGCCCTTGATGAATCCAAAATGAGATGGGTCCAGTGGCTGGTGGTTCCCTATGTCCTGATTGATTAGTTCCATGATAAGGTTTTCTGTGGCTTTGCATATGAGGCTGATCAGACTTATAGGTCTGTAATTGCCTAGGTCTGGGGAAGGTCCTCCCTTATGCAGGGTAACGACTGTAGCTGTTCTCCTTTAACTTCTTACAAAACCTGTATGTAGGCAGATATTGAATAGTGTATTTAGGGTTGTGGGTAAATCGTGCTTCATGTTATTTAAGATGCATGCAGAGATATTGTTAGGACCCATTGATGCAGTGTTTTTAGCTTTTGATAGCACTTTTAGGATGTGGTCTTGTGTGATGGCTGGAGTTGAGACAGTTTCAGGTATATCTTGAGGGGCAAATGGAGGGTAGAGAGGGATAAAGTTAGAGCTTGATTTATCAGTCAGTAGGTTTGCTATATCTTTAACCTCACTGTAGGTAACATTGTTAACAGTCAGCTCAGTGCATTGCTGTATTGTACTTTTGAGATTATGACCATAGCTAAAAAATCCCTTATAATTGTCTTTGGTTTTGGTAGCTATTTTAGCCTCAAACTTGGCTCTGGTGGATTTTATTAAGTTCCAGGCTTGCTTGATTATTTTAGTGGCAAGGCTCTAGCATTCTGGGAATTACTTTTCTTGCTTTTTGTCAAACTTCTTTTCCTTTTATTGTAAAACTTGATATTATGACTCCACCATGCAGGTTTGTTGCTCGGGTTTGCTCTACACTTGTTCCTATGAGGTGCAGGTGTATCAGTGCAACTGCTGACATGCTAGTACAGTGTGGTGGTCTACTTCTCTGCATATTTAGTGAAGTTAACTGGGTTTAGTGGAGATTTGAAGCTTGCCAATGTATCAGTTAGGAGTTGGTAGTTTGTCTTAAAAGAAATTCCTAAAGGTTGCTTGGGTGGAAGAGATCTCTGGTTTCAATTTTAATTTGAAGTAGGCTGCTTTATGCTCTGATCTAACAAGTGAAGTTATACAAGGGATGGTGCAGGATGCTCCCATATTAGTAAGGACAAGATCCAAGATGTTATTCCATCTAGTGGGTACTCTGATTAATTGTTGTATGGTGTTTGTATTGACAAAATTCGGAAATCTCTGTGTTTGTACACTACTGGTGGTGTAGGTTTCCCAGTCTGTAGTTGAATACTTTATGTCACCTAGGAAAATGGCATTGGGTTTAATACTGAGTAATTCTAGTTCTTGTAGACAGACATTGTGGCTTTCTTGTGTCATAGAGGGAGTTCTTTTGCTAATTACTGTATGATACTGGTCCTTTCTGATGGTTATCTGGACATGAAGAAGCTCTAGTGCATCATGCTGCTTTACCAGTCTTGAATTGAAACTCTTCTGCATAAAGATTGACATGCCTCCACCTTCTCTCCCTCCTGTGCAGTAGCTGGTCTAAACGCGTGATAGGCACCCCTGCACAGCCAGAGTGCTGTCCACTATTTTAAATCATGTCTCAGTCACTACACAGATGTCAAAGTTTTCTGGGGTAAGGAGGGTTTGTACGGAGCTGAATTTCTTGTTTAGGTTTCTAGCTTTACCCTCAGTCCAGCAAACTTTAGGAAAATATCTGAAATTAAATCACTTTATAGGCTAGGCCTTAGAGATGCTAACTGACAGGTTTCAATGCAGCCAGAGACACAAAGTCTGTACTAGGAAGCTTTCTGTATTATCTTTGGGGTGAACTAATTACTACTTTGGAAGTGTGAAGGTATGCAGTTGCTTTATGACTTCTAGCACCTGCCAAAGATCAGAGCAAAAGCCCTTGTGTGTGTATTTTTATGGGTAGGTGCTAAATCCTGCCAGCTTCCAGCAATAGGGGGTTTGCATGACAACTAGAAGTCAGATGACTTGATGTCATTCTTCTCAGAAGTAATATTTTAGATATTATTTTGGGAAGTTTCTCAATGTGACAAAGCATTCTGTATTCAGTCTTGGGCCTGATAACAAGAAGAAGAAGAAGAACCATTAACCACACCATCTGCCTTGCTCTAAGTAAATTATTAGGGTATAGCAACTCTCAGATTCAGTCAGGAACATAGTGAAGCTTAGTTTAGATATTGTTTTTCTTTATTTGTATGAGCCTGTACTGTAATGCTATTTTAAATATTTCTGGTGGTTTTGAACTCTCATGTCACTGTGGATTGATATTTAGTATTGTCTTGTTCTTTTATAATTAAACCTTTTCATTGTGGCTGGTCTTTGTAGAGATATGTAAGTTCTGAGAGTACTTGCATATTTATTTGGTGACGCTGTGTGGGCCACTCCTAATAACCTTGCTCTTGGTCAAATTACCATTTGTATTAATATTAATTTCACTCAGTATATTGGGTACCCTTGGAAGAGACTTAAGGTAGGGGGCAGAAGTGTCTGGTGGTAGTCATAATTACGTTATAATCTGTGCAGAAGGGGGCATAGCTAGTAAACCTGTGCGAGCCTTTCCCAGGTGTGTGTGTGTGTGTGTGTGTGTGTGTGTGTGTGTGTGTGTGTGTGTGTGTGTGTGTGTGTATGTATGTGTGCAAATCAAATATCAAAGAGTGTGTGTGTCAGCTACTTGGGCAGGGACATGAAGCACTGGCTAGAGAGTGCTGGAGGCCTTGGCTTGGACACTCAGTTGAGATCTCAACTCATACCTGTGCCAGTGGGGAGTCTTATTGTGGATCTGGAGAAAGAGGGAGAAACCAGCCCTGGACTGACTGTTTTCTCTGTGTGCTCCTAAAGGAAATTGCACTTGATGCGGAGAGATGCATCTGGAAATACTGTGTGTGTGTACTTGCCATCCTCTCAGTGAACATCCCCCACTGTTGTCAATGGTGAGGTTTGAGGCTCCTTGATTACTGGTCCAGTGGTGGGTCATCACATTTGCTTGGCAGTGGTTGGATCACCACATCACATATTGGGATTCAGCAGTGTGGATATTGAGCTCTTGTAGCCTGTAAACAGTGGTCACTAAATAAGGTGTTTGTACTCTCAAGCAGCGACATAATAGACATTCATAATTTTATATCACAATCATTTTATTTATTTTTTTGTTTGCTTAGTTAGTCAGGGAGAGCAGACAAGGATATCAGCAGAGGATTATGGCAAGCTGCCATGGAGCCAGTAGGCTGAGATGTGGCAAGCCAAAGGACTAGTACATGCCAACCTGACTAAAGTGGAAATGATTGCAGCTGCAACACTGACCAGCAGCCAGACTGACATTGGAGATGTACAGCTTTCAGAAAATAGACAGTTCAGCTTTTCCTCAGAGGACTTAAAAATCCATCTGGAGTTAAAGAGACTTGAGCTCGAGGCCAAATATTTGGAAATAGAATCAGCAGAGAGTCTGCAGCATTTGGAGGTTGAAGCAGAATCAATAGAGGGACTGTGGCATTTGAAAGTCAAAGAAAATGAGAGGCAGAGGCAACATGAAAAGGAAATGCTGTCTCTTCACCAGGGTCATGGAGGTAATGAGGAAGGGAGTAAATGAACTCCAAAAGCAATAAAGGTCAGTAAATTTCTTCCAGAATTTACAGAGGCTGATAATTTTGATAGTTTTATTCATATGTTTGAAAGGGTATGTAAACAGTATAATGCTGACCAAGGACTCTGGATACAATTACTGACCTCCTTACTCCATGGTAAAGCTGAACTGCTGTTTCTAAATTGTCTGATATTGATTGTCTAGACTATAAACATGTAAAGAAATGTTTATTAGAGTGTTTTAAGTTAAGACCTGAAGCTTACAGAAAAAGTTTTATGAGCATAGATGCAAGCCATATGAATGTGTGTGTGATTACATTGCTGAGTTAATCACTTACTTTCATAAGTGGGTGAGTGGGTGTCAGACAACCACTTTTGTAAAGCTGGCAGACCTTTTAGTGAGGGAACTAGCCCTTAGCATTTTGCCTGATGACATGAGAATCTGGTTGGCAGATAGAGATGCAACAGATGAGTTGGGGAAAAAGGAGACCTATACCTAGCAAGCAGGGCATCACTACACAGGAAAGGGATACCCAGTACAACACATGGGTATAAGGAAATCTATGGTGGGCAGCCTAAACAACCCCAACAGAGTCTGCCAGTAACAGGGGAAACCACTAGTTCAGGTACACAGCCAGGATCAAGGGTCAAATGTTTTAAATGTAACCAGTGGGGCCATGTAGCATACAGATGTCCTTGGATACAATGTGGGGAAAAAAAGGTAAGGAAACTAGCCAGTGGGAATAACAAAATGCCTGTGGTAAGTTGTCTGGAGACAACAAGGGTACCAAACTACCACAAAAGGGTATATCCTATCTTAGTAGATGGGAAACAGGCCACTGCTAAGAAAGACACAGACTCTAGCCTAACCATTGTAAAGCCTACAATGGTTAAAGAGAAGCACTGCTTGCTTGGGAAGTCTACTCCAGTCAGAGCTTTAGAAGGGACCCCATTCCAAATATCTTTGGCTAGGGTTCACCTTGACTGGGAGGGTGGAAAAGAAAGCAAGCAAGTAGGTGTGTTTGAGGATATCCCTGCAGATGTCTTAATAGGGAATGATTTTTATAATGCAGTATCTTGTGTCCATGCAGTTACACATAGTCAGGTTTGGAGACAAGCATGTAAGTCTGGCAACCTGGGGTGGGGGACCAAGACAGACCACACACTTGAAGACTGAAGGTGAGCCACAGATGCTGGTGAGTACTGATGTTCCCTTGGACAGAGTGACTGTAAGGGCAGAGGAGAGAAGTCATACCCAGGCTGTCAGTGAGGCACCACTGTCAGAGGACACCAGACTTCCTGTAGAAGGGGAGCTGGGAAGGCTCACAAAGAAAAAGTTGAGACAGGCTCAGCTCTCAGACCCTAGCTAGGGAGGCACCTGATTCTCAAGAAAAAAGGGATTCCATATACTGAAACAAAGGGTTACTGTATAGAGAATGGACCCTTGAGGGAGGGCTAGAGGGTGAGAGAATACAGCAGTTGGTAGTGCCCAGAGTGTAACATCTGGCACTTCTAGCTATAGCCCATGACATTCCCTTTGCAGCTCATATGGATATAAGGCATACCAATGGATGTATTATGCAGAACTGTTAGTGGCCTGGGATTTCCAGGGATGTAAAAGGGTACTGCAGGACCTGTGAGCTGTGCCAAAAAGTAGACACAGCAGGAGACACGGTCAGAGCTCATTTGGTGCCTTTGCCTGTGACTGAGGAGCTGTTTCAGAGGGTAGATTTGGATACTGTGGGCCTCTGAGTAGCCCAAGTTATACAGGAAGGAAGTATATCCTAGCGGTAGTAGATTATGCTATCAGATATCCCGAAGCAGTGGCCCTGAGGCAGAAAAGGTGGCAAATGCTTTGCTAGAGATTTTAAGCAGGATAGGTTTTCCAACAGAAATACTGACTGACAGAAGTGCCAATTTCATGTCAGACCTGCTGGCTTGTCTGTGGAAGCATTGTAGGGTGAAGCACTTAAAGACCACCCCTACCATCCCCAGAGTTATGGTCTTGTAGAGATGTTAAATTCTACACTAAAAACCATGTTATGGGCATTTTCAGACCAATTTAAGAGGGAGTGGGACAAATATTTTCCCCATCTGTTGTTTGCTTACAGAGAGGTGCCCCAGGAATCCACAGGTTTCTCACCTTTTGAGTTGCTGTATGGGCATAGGGTGAGGAGACCTCTAGATTTGAGTCTCATTGAGTGGGAGGGTGAATGTGAATCCCACAAGGAGTCTGTTGTGACATACTGTATGTCCTACCCCTCACAACAAGGATCAGGGAACTCATGGGCTTGGGGCAGGAAAACCTGGCAGAAGCCCAACAGCAGAAAAAGGTCTGCTATGACAGGAATGGTCAAGCCAGAGAGTATGTTGTGGGGCAGCAGGTTATGGTTTTCATTCCTGTCAGAGACAATAAGCTGTAGGCAGCTTGGAAAGGACCCTTCAAAGTGGTAAAGAGGGTCAGTGATGTTAAGTACCTGATAGAACTGCTAGGCAGGAGGCAGGGGTACAAATTGTACCATATTAACATGATAAAACCTTATCATGACTGGGAGGCCCTTGTGCTGAGTATTTGTAGTAGGAGACAAGGGGAGTCTGAGCCTGAGGGAGATCCATGGCTACAGCCAGCTAGCCAGAAAAATCCCAAGTTACTATGGTGGAGCCTGGGGTTGTAGGCATATGATATGACAGTGCAACACTGTAGTGGGGTTAGCAATGCCAAGCCAGATGGAATTTCAAGACAGGGTATGGGGTAATGTATTCCCAGAAAGGCTTACCTCTCTCAAGCATTGTTTCTCAAGGGGTACTTGAAAAACTAGCTTGAGTCTTTGAAGGGGGGGAAAGTGTGACGAAAGAAGTTACTGCCAGCACAGCTAGCTGGAATTTTGTAAGTAATTATATGTCACTTGTGAATGTCAAACTGATTTATACAAAATGCTTGTGTTACAAATGTATTAGAACTGTATGTCATGTGTATATCAAATTAATTTGTACTGATGCTTGTGCTGAAAAGTATTTGTGAAATGCTTGTGTTTGAATGTAACCACAGTGTTCCTTATTGGAGAGAACAGAAATGTACATGCACTAGTGTAACTGCTTAAATGTATATGTTTTAACAGATTAAACTGGAGGGTTGACCTCAGTCCAGCAAACGCAGAACAGTTTCTGAAATTAAATCACTTTATAGGCTAGGCCATAAAGATGCTATCTCATAGGTTTCAATGCAGCCAGAAACACAGAATCTGTACTAGGAAGCTTTCTGTATTGTCTTTGGGGTGAATTGTTACTACTCTGGAAGGGTGAAGATATGCAATTGTTTTATGACTTCTAGCACCTGCCAAAGATCTGAGCAAAAGCCCTTGTGTGTGTATTTTTATGGGTTGGTGCCAATTCCTGCCAGCTTCCAGGAATGCAGGTCTTGCACGACAACTATATGTCAGATGACCAGAAGTGATGTCATTCTGCAAGCTATCTCAGAAGTAATATCTTAGATATTATTTTGAGAAGTCTCTCAATGAGACAGAGCATCCTGCATTCATCCCTGGGCCTGACAAGAACAAGAAGAACCATTCACCACACCAACTGCCTTGCTCTAAGTAAGTTATTAGGGTAGACTAACTCTCTTAGATTGTATCAGGAATATAGTGAAGCTTAGTTTAGATATTGTTTTTCTTTATTTGTGTGAACTTGTTCTGCAATGTTAGTTTAAATATCTATGTCTTTTTTAACTCTGATGTCACTGTGAATTGATATTTAGTATTGCCTTTTTCTTTTATTATTTATTATTAAATATATTTAAACCTTTCATTGTGGCTGATCTTTGTAAAAGTATTTAAGTTCTGAGAATACTTGCATATTTATTTAGTGACATTGTGCAGGCCACTCCTAATAGCCTTGCCCTTGGTCAAATTACCATTTGTATTATTATTTTCACTCAGTATTTTGGGTACCCTTGAAAGAGCCTTAAGGTATCTGGCAGGAGTGTCTGCTGGCAGTCATAACTGTGTTATAATTTGGGCAGAAGGGGGCATAGCTAGGAAACCTGTGCCAGTCTTTCCCAGGTGCGTGTGTGTGTGTGCAAATCAAATCTCAAAGAGTGTGTATGTCAGCTACTTGGGCAGGAACATGAAGCACTGGCTGGACAGAGAGGGTGCTGAGGCCTTGGCTTGGACACTCAGCTGAGATCTCAACTCTATAGCTGTGCCAGTAGGGAGTCTTATTGGGGTTCCTGAGAAAGAGGGAAAAACCAGCCCTGGACTCACTGTGATCTCTGTGTGCTCTTAAGGAAAATTCCACGTGATACAGAGAGCTGCATCTGAAAATACTGTGTGTGTACCTGCCATCATCTCAGTGAACATCCCCCACTGTTGCCAGTGGTGAGGATTGAGGCTCCTTGATTACTGGTCCAGTGGTGGGTCATCACAGATACTTATGTACTTATTATCAACAGCCAATAAACTCAGGGGTGGAGGGAATTATGTTGTCAGATTATAATAAGGGTGAAGGTAACAGAAACCCTGAGTTTAAAAATGCAACTCCAACAAGGATGGTGCGACAGAAAAACAATTTGACCCTTAGCTCTGGCCTAGAACTGCCATAATACAAATAATAGTCCTGAACTTGCCTGACATACACTCAGTACTAAAGAGTGAAACTGGGGTTTAATAGCAACAGTTAGACCACTTAAACAGAAAAATGCAGTGTAACTGTGTACTGGAATTACTAATATAGTCTTAAAGAACTTAGCTAAAGCAGATGGACTATTAAAATTAATTTAAAACCAGATCAAGAAATGAAAACATTTATCTTTTTTCCTCTGTGTAATGGAACTTACCACCTAAAGGTGGAAGAACTGTCAATGATATTTGCTATACCCTGCAATTACCCTCAAAAACTCCTTTATTATCTCACAAGAAACATAAAAAAACTGTAGTATCTTATAAAGTAGTTACTTATTCATCTATCATACAGCTCCTTTCTTCAAGCAAACTTGATTTCATACTCCCTTATATGGTCAGTATTTCATTAGATAATCTTTGCACTGGGTTTTACTTTGATAAGATGGTTAGCTTAGCTGTCTCAACATTCTTGGTGCTCTGATTTGGTTTCAGGCTAGGCCGTGTTTTTGTCCTGTCTGTGTCCTCATTGGTGTTTGATGTTTGCCCACATTCTTCTGTCATTCCATATATGTGAGTAGGTACTTCAAGCACATAGATTTCTATGTTTTCATGCCATCTAGGGTTGTTTCCTGCATTATAACCACTGCTAGCCATGATAGGCATTGTCTGTCTGGGACCATGAATCTGTTAAATCATGTACTGAAAATGGATGGATATAAACACAGACAGATAATCTCCTCACAAATTCCAATAATACTCCGTCTTTTTTTCCTTCTTGTTTATATGCCTTCTCAAATGACCTGTTAAAATTTTTGCTGTCCTGAACAGAAATAAGCGGGTCTATATTATATGCTCGAAGAGACTTTTCTTCGAACACATAATCATCGACACATAAAGAACGAATGCTCTAAAGTGCAAATGGCCATGTCCTCAAATTATTTCCACATGAAAAAATTCAGTTGGCCATTATCGTGAATTGCCCTTTTCCCCAACGTAGAACAATCTCGGAGTTAATATATTTAATACACCGAACCCACAGACATTGCCAACATCCTAGCTGACAGGTTCAGCGCAAACTTCTCCCCCCCCTCCCCACCTAAAGGGCAAATATCTATCCCAGCAGAGTGCTGCCCCCCTGACATCTCAGATGCTCATGTAAGAGCCGCCCTCTCCAAAGCAAAAAACACAGCATCAATGGGACCAGACGGTGTCCCGGCTGCCCTACATGAACTCCAAGAAGAGCTAAACCCAAACATAAAACTACTGTTCAATCTCAGCCTTACTACAGGATATGTGCCCAAAGAGTGGCGTACAGCAACAGTGGTCCCTCTCCATAAAGGTGGTGCCTCAACGGATCCTGGAAACTATCGCCCCATAAGCCTGACTAGCTTGGTCTGCAAAGCTATGGAAAGGATCATCATGGACCTCATAAATAAAGATATTGGGGACCTACAGACACTGGATCCTACCCAGTTTGGCTTTGTTAAGGGCAGATCCTGCCTCTTAAACCTGGTTGATTTCTTTGAAACAGTCACCAAGGCCATTGACGAAGGGAAGGTGGTCCACACAGCCTACCTGGACCTCGCAAAAGCCTTCAATACAATACCCCACTTGGGCATTATAGATAAGCTCACCAGCTTAAATATAAACCCCTATGTCACTAGATGGATTGCAAACTGGCTCAAGGACAGAACCCACATGGTTAGAATTGCTGGAGCCATGTCAGACTCCAAACCAGTTACAAGTGGTGTCCCACAAGGCTCAGTCCTGGGACCTCTCTTGTTCGGTATATATTTCTCGGAGGTACAGGCCAACATGGAAGGACTGTGGCTGACCAAGTTCACAGATGACTGCAAACTGGCGCCATAATCGACTCTCCAGCCGACACAAGCATCCTCCAAAAGGGCCTCATAGAAACAGACAACTGGTGCCAAAGCCATGGCCTCAAGCTAAATGCCAAAAGTGTATAGTCATCCCCTTTGGCAAAAACAAAGTGCCCACAAATTACCACATAGGTGGTAATCCATTAAGTACAGAAGAAGTAATTAGGGACCTGGGGACCCAAGTTGATAGCAATCTCTCATTTGACAACCACGTGGCCAAAGTGGTTAGAAAAACATTTTATATAGCCCACCTAATCATGAAGGGATTCACATCTAGATCAGGGGAGGTCATCATGCCTCTTTACTCATCCCTCATCAGGCCCATAATTGAGTACAATGCCCCTTTTGGGATGTGCCTTACCAGACACCTGCAGCAACTGGAAAGACCCCAAAAGTACCTCACCAAGAGGATCAAAGGGCTCAAACAGATGCCATATGCTGCCCGGTTAAAGAAACTCCAGCTCTACTCAGTGGCATACCGCCTGTTCAGAGGCGATCTGTGCCTGACGTATAAAGCCATGTCCAACCCGGAATTAATAGACATGCTGCAGCTCAGAAAATCCAAATCCCATCGAGCTACGCGCTCGAGAGACTTGAACCTCAGCACTGAAATAAATAGGACATGCTGGAGGGACAGATTCATAACCCAGAGGCTCCCTTCACTCTGGAATAAAATCCCAGTCCAGGTTAGGCAGAGTCCCTCATTGACTCTCTTCAAGAGGAATCTTGATGAGTGGATGGGAGATCATAGGTTTACCCCGGGTATCACTTCTGTGTCACTGTTAGACAGAGGCACAGTATACTAACCTCGAAAAAGGGCATAGCAGAATTAATTTAAAATGGGTGGCGAAAGCCAAACACACTCTGGCAAGGCTTGTAAATGCCCTAGGGCAGATAGCCTAGTATGAACATATGAACCTATGAACCTAGTTAGGGGGTGTGGGGGACACAGCCACCCACATCAAGAGATGTGGGGGATGAAGAGCCCCACTTGATTAGGGTTTTGAAGTTTGTGTTTTTTGTGTACGACCCCGTGAATTTTTTCCCTTGGAAAAAATTTGCGGATGTAGCCATTCGTGCTTTAGAGCATTCGCTCTTTAGGTGTCAATGATTATATGTTCAAAGAAAAGTCTCTTCAAGCATATAATATAGACCTGAAGTAAGCCCCCCCCCAAAAGAAATATACCATTTTCCTGACAAACTTCTGTACCTCTACAACTGTTCTCTCACTTACTT
This sequence comes from Protopterus annectens, assembly GCF_019279795.1. Classification (NCBI taxonomy): domain Eukaryota; kingdom Metazoa; phylum Chordata; order Ceratodontiformes; family Protopteridae; genus Protopterus; species Protopterus annectens. The sequence continues at coordinate 272,490,928 of NC_056741.1, forward strand.
TATCAGAAAGTTCTATCACATTACTTCTCAAATTTCTATACTGCCATTGTTTCTCTTCCTGCCATATGTTCCACACAAATATTTGTTCATGAATCCGCCAGGTACAATAAACTAACTGGACCATGGACTAAGCTATATAAAAAAGCCATCAGTTATCCCTTCATAAACTCCTAAAGAAGGTTGAAAACTACAGCTATTATTTCCTTTTCCACACTGTTAGGTAGAGCATACACTCTACAGTACAGCTACCTTTTCCTAATAAAACACTTTTACTTAAAATACCATTTAGCTATGTATAACACAAATCACTTCCATTTCTATGAAGCCTTCTTCATGTTGTCTTGTCTCCAGTTTGTCAGTCAAGCAGCTGCTTCTTCAGCTTTTCTCAAAATAAAAAAAATCATCTGATTCATATAAATGAACTATGAACTGTACATACCACTCCTTTCCAAAACCTTGACTTTTTTGGTAATGGTTTATCCTATCAAAGACAACCTTTCTACAAGAGTTTTTCCCCAAAGTCTTGTTTTCTGACTACTAAACATTGCAGTATAATCTGCATAAATTATAGTGAGAACTTGAAACTTTCTTCCTTCCATCTATTCTGCACCCATCTCATCCAGTTCAACTGATTTTATGGATTACCAGCCGATTTGTTCAAGAAGAGAGCAGTACAGTGCTCAGTGGATACCCCATGTCTCTAATTATAGAGATATCTTCTCTTATTACAGAGTTAATAACAGGACAGAGCATGAGCAATAAGAGACAGTCATCCATGTCAAAAAATTATTCAGATGAAATTTTGGAAAAATGTTCAACATGCTGTCTTGCCACATATTACCAAAAGCTTTCTTCTAAATCTGTACATAAATAAAACATTTCACAGACCTTTCCACTAAATAATTGACAGTTATATACTTTCCCAAGTGAATAATCTGTATGGCAATTTCATCTTCATCACCTTAATGATTAAGGCCAGCAGGACGTAAACAGTCCAGTATCTAAAACTATCCCAGGCTATCAGATCCCACTCCCTTAACTACAATGTTGTATGCATCAAGACTTAGGTTTAGGTTTATAGCTATATTCTAGGCTATCAGTCTGCAGACTATTACATGCCTAGCCAATAACTAGGGGATAGAATCAAACTCTGTACCTTGCACCTGTGAGGTAGGAAACCTAACAGTTAAGTCAAATGCTCCCTTACAGAGATCTTCAGATCTCTGTGAACCCACACCAACAATAAGCAACAACTACAAGTATTTATGTGCTTGTCTTTCTTTCTTTCTTTCTTTCTTTCTTTCTTTCTTTCTTTCTCTCTCTCTCTCTTTCTTTCTTTCTCTCTTTCTTTCTTTCTTTCTTTCTTTCTTTCTTTCTTTCTTTCTTTCTCTCTCTCTCTCTCTCTTCTTTCTTTCTTTCTTGAAATGTGTTAACTGGGTAAGAGCACTAATCTATGTGGAACATTTTCAGGCCAGCTCAAGATACATATACAGAATAAATAATATTGAAACATTAAAAAATAGTATAGTTAACAAACATTTAATAAAACTTAGTTAAATCACTTAACAGAAGTGAATATTGGGCTAACATATCAATGCTCCATAGAATATAAACAAACTTCAGGTGATCAACAGATTTTTACATTATCTAGTATATACCATGTTACATTTATTTTAATTTAACATTTGTTTACTGGGAAAGTTCGACTTAGAACAAAGCCAATTTTCAGCAGAGGCCTGGAGATAAATGTTCCAGATGCATGTCTTTGAATTGTGGGAGGAAACCAGAGCTCCCAGAGGAAACCCACATGAACAAAGTGAGGACATGCAGATTCCACACAGAAGGCACCCTAGCTGAGAATCGAACCAGAGAACCTCATACTGAGAGATGACAATGCTACTTCTACACCACTGTACCGTCCAATAATTTATAATTAGATAGGACAGAAAGGGAGGAGGGGGAGCACAAGAGGGAGGTTGAGAAGGTGGAGAGGATAGCAAGCTAAACAATTTGAAGGCGAGACTGAATGTTGAGAGATTCAAGGATTAGTATTAAGGTTAGATTTTATCTGTGATTTGGAAGCAGATGTCAACTATAAACAATACAAACATCAACAACTGGAACCTTCTATCCCCCTCAAAACTGAGGAAGGGGGAGGAAAAGAAGGAAGGTGGATTTGGTGAAAAAAATGATTAATGAATTTCTACTATTACAATATAACTTCTGTATCTTGTACAGGGGGTTCCATCTTTATCACCATGGCATCACAGTCCCAAACTTATCCTCAAAGGAGGCATCTCAGGAAAATGTATCCTTAATGATGGTATCTCCAAAGGATGACCTGAAATTAGAGATCATATCCAGCTCAAAACTGAAATAAGTTACCAAATATGGTGACTAGCAAGAAGCATGGAGCTCCAATGTATGTATTTATTTATTTTTCTGTCCTTTATTGATTTGGTTGCTCCTATTAGGCTAGTAGTCTCTTTTCAAGGTAAAACCAACATGGTATTTATACTACTAGGGAAAATCTGGACAGGCTTTGGGAAACTTCCCCCTACTCTTTTCAATTGGTTTTCTGTCCATACTACTTCCACCTAAGTATGTGTCCAAGAGGATGAATGGCCTTAAGAGATTATGCCAAATGCACTTTACTATCTTGCATAACGAACAGTTGTCACACTAAAATAAGCTGTACAGTTTAAGCTCTACAACACAGTTATAATACTAACTTCTCAGAATTTTACCCACTTCAGTCTAAGCCCAATGCCTTCTGCTAACTTCAAAACAGCAACTGAGACTTAATCAAACTGTTTTTTGTACATGCACACTGACATTTTTTTTCTGGTACTGGCTATTGACACCCCTCCTGTGACAGTATTCCTTATTTGTATTAATAAAAACTACAAGGAAAAACCTAGCCAAGCTAGCATTTTCACTCTGTGTTACCTTAAACTGCCTGCAATAGAAAGACGTATAATATATGCAAATGGTCCCTTAATGACATCGAGTATTTTATCTATATGGCTTCAGAATTTCCATAACTTTTTCTTTTTTAAGTCTTCATGGACAGATTCAGACCAGCAAAGCTGAACCCCAGTAGCTGTGGACATGGACATTTCAGCCTTCTTATAACTTCATCAGAACAGCATAAGTAGATATACTCTAGAAACACAGAGTATTTTAACATGGCTGATGCCCATAACCGTTAAGGTGTCTGCAAAATATCCCGACTAACAACTAAAACAAAAAGTAAAAATGTCACACAGGCAAACCACTTAGTAAAAACTACAAGAAAAACCTAGCCAAGCTAGAGTTTTCACTGTGTGACACTTCCTGTAATAGAGGCTCAAGGGTATATGCAAATGACCCCCTTAATGTCATCAAGTGTTTCAGCTATATTGTTCCTGAATGCCCATGACTTTTTCCTTTTTAATTTATTATGGATATTGTACAGGATGAATGCACCATGGTAGAAGTGTCACTGCAATTGTGAGATGTATCAGTATGTGAAGGCATTGAATCATGTTATTGGTGCAAGGGATATGTGTGTCGGTACTTGCTGTACTAAGAAAACAACATACAGCATGTCATCTCATACCCTTGTGCCAGAGGATAACACTTCCTACATATGTCATATAAGGAAAATGTAATTACTCGTCATATTATTCTGAATAAAAGCATTGCTATGAGACAAATTATCATAGCTTTTTGTAAGAGGAGTCAACATGTATATGTGTACACAGTAAATGTGTTTGGCAGCAATTAAGAACAATTCAATTAAATAATTAAAAAGGCAATTCAGTAAGTAAGTAACACATATATAAATACATAAATATATAAATACATAAATACACATGTTCAACTAACACTTCTCCCAAAAGTATTGCCCTATTTAAAAAAAACTAATATTTTTAATAAAAATGTTAAAAATGTTAAAAATCTATGACCAATGTTAAATAAACTTGTATAAATACCATAAACAGCACTAATAAAAACATTGAACGGTGTTATCTAGCTAGACTCTTAAGCCTCAAAATACACTTAATAGATAAAGAGTCATTTAAGCCAGGAAAACTACTTGCATCCAAGCGAAGTTGGCAAAATAGTTCTAACTTTTCTAATAACAATGAAAATTTGCCCCCTCTTATGTTCATTGGTACCATGTGTATCCCTTTAAAACTGAACTCCTGTGTAGGTAGGAGGCACATTAATATAGCAGCAGGATATTGATGTCTTAAGTAAAGTTGTAGCCAACATTTACATTGGGTGGAGGGTGGCCTAATGGTTAAGGTGTTTGCCTTACAAACAGAAGGTGCAGGGTTTGAGTCTCACAAGGCAAAATTGGCTAGGCTGAAAATGGCTCAGAAGGGCAGTTCTTCTGTACTAATTTATGAAGCTATGAACATCCACATGACTCAGACAGCACAGCCTGAAACATTTTTGAATCCATCAGTATTCGAACATTTACAGCATGCCAAGAAAAACATTTATACCTGAGTATTATCTAAACACATCACTTAAGAAGTCATAATTCTCATAAGCACAATTTGTCAGCAGATTTCAGCAAATGGAAATGTATGCCTTCATTTTCATTACCCTATTGAGCACTGCAATTTGTGCATCTAATTCTTCAGCTTGATGAAAAGTAATGCAGAAAAAGGCAGTAGAATCAAGATATTGCCATAAGCTTGTGGACTTTCATTTAGTCTTTGTCGCATTTGTTGCCTGATGCCAGACATTTTGCAAATGCAAAAGTGGAAGATTAATGATACAGAAAGGAGAATATATATTGACAGGGTAACATGGAAGCAGACACAAAGTAGATTATGACAGAAGAAAAGTAACAATAGCTCATAACAATATGTAGCCAATAGGTAGACATAAATAAGTGCACCAAAAACACAGTAACACTTAGCTAATGGCTGGATTAGAACCCTTGAAAATATTTAAAAATCTTTATGCACATGCGAGTATTGACTCATCACACCACAAAAGAATTATTACATCTCAGAATTAAAATAACACAAATGAAGCACAACGATAACTCACTGAAGAAGAAGGAGTGTACAGAGAGAGATAGAGACATACAGACAGGAATAGCAACAATATGTTTTGTGGGACATGTAGGAATATTTGCATGGTGTTTTAGACTTAATTATTAAACGATCATTGATCTGACATGCTATGTACAACAAAGTGCTTGCTACAGGTGCAAATAAGGTGCAGGAGACTGCAAGAAACATAAATACCTAACCGGGATAAGGTCGGCTTACTATGTCAACCTGTTGGGGCTGCAATTTTTTTTTTTAAATGATGTCTTGCTGTACTATCCCAATGTTAGTTAAGGAAATGTTTTATATGGAGAGAAATAGAGACATTTGCAGTTAAACATATGATAGTAACATGAAATGTCGTGTAGTAATGCATTGACATACAGCTGTAATCAAACCATGACACTATCTAAAAACATCATTCTACAAACAGGGTAATTATCTCAATGTGCCACCTAGGAACTCCTATTGTAATGCATCCAACAGTCTGAGAAGTTTTACATTAACTGTTCCATAGTATTGCTTTTAGTCTGCCTTTACTCTGTATTCACATATCACAATAGATTTTTTTGTTAATGTCGTCTTGCTGTACTATCCCAATGTTACATTAAGGAAATGTTTTATATGGAGAGAAATAGATACATTTGCAGTTAAACATATGATAGTAACATGACATGTCGTGTAGTAATGCATTGACACACAGCTGTAATCAAACCATGACACTATCTAAAAACATCATTCTACAAACAGGGTAATTATCTCAATGTGCCACCTAGGAACTCCTATTGTAATGCATCCAGCAGCCTGAGAAGTTTTACATTAACTGTTCCATAGTATTGCTTTTAGTCTGCCTTTACTCTGTATTCCCATATCACAATGGATTTAAGCACATTTGCATTAAAATAATTGGGCCACTGCAGATTCAATTGAAATCTTTAACTTTTTGAAGTTAAACAACATTCACTGTCACTCAGCATTGCTGTGCTATGCCAAACTCCATGCAAATGCCAAGGACATAAAGTGATGTTTTTCCATGGGCCATTTCTGGACAGGTATGTTGTGTGTGAATGTATTTTTGACCAGATTAAACACATGAGAAAGGGTTGGATAGGAAGTGATGAAAATGGGGTTGGAAAGCAGAGGATAGGACACAGAGGAAAGAAAAGAGGAATTTGCAGGAGGGTTGTGGAAAAGAACCATAGCTATCCACTTCTTCAAAAATAAATGTACAATTGTACATGCAACTTCATGTCTTTGGAGAGTCACCACACCAGTGAATGGTGAGAATAACAGAATAATGTTGTATGGCTAATTGGATCAGATCAATTGTGTTAGGATGACATATAGATGAAGTGGTGGTGTGTATTTTTTTGGGGGGCAGGCACCCATTTTGGGGGGGGGTGCTTAGGAATGACAAAGTCTGGTAGGTAGAAAGCACTTGCAGACATACAGGACATAGAAGACAGAGAGAGATGGTAATGAAGACAAAAGGTTGGAGGACACAATCATCAGGGATAAGAAGGAACAACAGAAGGGTATCCATGTCCAGCTTGAGAACAGTGAGAACCTAGTCCTCACACTCAGAACTGTCATCACTGCCTCCTGCAGCAGTTCCCTGGGTCAGTGCCAGAGATAGCATAATGTTTGCAATGTAAGAAAGGACCTTTTGAACCATGCCAATACATGCACCAAAGCCACTCTCCATTACGAGTCCTGTTAGCTCCTGCAGGGTGAAAAAAATTGCCATCTCCACTAATACTGCTCCCAGAGGGTACCACTACACCAGCAGCTGAGGCAGAGTTACCCAGTACAGTTAGAGGAGGTAGGGCAGAGGTTGTGGAGGCAACACTGACAGGTTGTGACACTAAAGTGCTGGGTGTCTGTGTTTCCATCTGTGGAGGTATAGCAGGCTGAGCCACAGTGGTCAGTGTACCTCTTTGTAATGTTGATCATTAATTTTTCAGCAGCAAGTTATGCAAACAACAGATTATTAATAAATTATAAATCCCAGAAAAAAAGAGAGAAAGTGTGGGGGAAACAAATAAAACAGACAATTACACACATGGCATGTGATAGTACTGCATTTGTGAAATAAACTTGGTTTGGCAATACATTAAAAAATATAATAATTACTACTGTATATCTTTGCCATATCCATATATGATGGAAAGGTATTTGAGTCATAAAATAAACAAATCTCACTGCTATGATAAAACAGCAGCATTTATTTTCCCATTACTAATAGGAAATATTATTCTAAATTAATAATTGCAATTATCATAATTTAATTCTTCCTGAAATATTTATTGGTGTGAATATTTTATAAATACTTGTGCAGTAACAATAACTAATTGATGCTTTTGGATACTGAACCCATGTACATTTAAGATGGTGTTCTAATTTCCTACTGCAAGCAGCTTTAGGGAAGGCATGTATGCTTGAGATGAAGGTTGAGGTATGCCTTCTCAAAATGCTAGTGCTTGAAGGAATGAAAATAAAGTTCTGGTTTCAATTTGTACCTGAGTCATACGCCTTTCTGAAGTAAGTTAATCTCTCCTGATGCACCTCATGGCCTGCAGCTATCACCTCTGTAGCTGTACAGTATAAAAAGAAAAGAAGTGCATATGAAAGCATAAAAAGTACCTGGTAGATCATTTATGCTGTATCATAGACAGTTTATGGGTCAGTATACTTGCACAGCTGGGGTTGTTCCCAGTCCAAAATTCAGCCTCCCTTCAGCATAGTAAGTCCTGCGTACTCTTCTTAAGGTCACTATAGTGGTGATGGCATAGTTCCCCAGTGCATGGAATGCCTGCTGTATTGCAAGCAGCCTTGGTTAAGCTATTCTAAGACTCAGCCTTATACTGAGACCCAAATTAATTTCTCTGCAGCAAACTACAGCTGTAGTGCTTCATGAGGAGTACTGCAAATAACCTGGACTCCACAACATCCCACCATTGTGTCCTAAATTTGTCACAATTTTCTCCTTTACCAGCCATGTCTGCAAAAATCAGACTAACAAAATATATCTGAAATGACACCCAATACAGTTCTCACATGTTAGTGGTATTTCACAAATACTCAGAGACCTGTATGTTTGTGGTTTTAATCATTTCTGGGAATGCATTCCTATGTAAAAGCCAGTATTTCTGATTGTAAATGCATTTCTAATGGATGCAGTTGAATGTGCTGATTAATGCAGGTTGGTTTATGTTACATACATACTTCACAAGACATAATTGCCCTGGCCTAAACATGTAGCTGGGATAGTTGATGAGCCATGATGATTATTGCAAAAGTACTGTGCCCATAATACATATGCAAGTGAATTTGATATTAAATATCGTCATTGTCATGTCTAGGAAATTAGACACATATTAGGTTGAGATTATATGTGAAACATTAATGATATATGCTGATTAGAAATGTTTAATTATGCAAGGATTACTGATAAATTGCTTGCAGGAAACAGTTTTAACATTATAATTTTTCTTCAGTGTTGCAGTCCTAATGAAATATATTGTGAGAAATGGGCTTCTTACACCTTTTGTAAAAGTATCTTTTAACTGGATGCAAACCTTTAATCATCTGTGTTTATATCAAAAATAACTGCACTTACACCTTTGTGCCACAAAGATAGTTACTTGACAGGTGGAATTTCTCCAGTCATTACTATCCAAACTGCTGAGGAAAGTACCATTGCCAGCCATGTTTGTGCTACATAAGGCGTACTAAACAAAAGTTTTTACTTTTCCCTTAGGAAGTGAACTATGCTTGTGCACTGCCAAGCAGAGAGCAAATGCAAATTAACGTGACAAAAAGTACATATTGTGAATAATTGCAATGGGATCTCTAAACAGGTTTCAAACAATGCTTCATGCACCTCATTTCTCTCACATCATATGATATACACCTTATGCCACAGAGATATGTATGTGACAGGTAGAATTTCTCTTCTCAGTACTGTCCAGAGAGCTGAGAAAAGCACACTGTTGCCAGGCTTGTTCGTGCTACCTAAGACAGCATTAACTGTTCAAAAATGTTCACTTTTTTCCTTGGTTATTGAACCATGTCTGCACACTGCCAAAAAAATAACATATTGAGAATAACTCTAATGTGATCTCTAAACAGGTTCAAACAATATGTCCTGTGCATTATTTCAATCAATTCACTTAATTTATATATTGTGACACAGATATGGACATCTGTCAGCTGCATTATCTGCAGTAATTACTATACATGTTGCAAAGGTCCGCCAAAAGATGCCAGGCTTATTTTCTCTGCATAAGCAGCCTAAACTAATTTTTTCACTTTTTTCCTTAGGCAGTGAACCACATTTGCACACTATGGAGTGGACAGCAAATTGAAAAGACATTAGAAAATAAATATAAAAAAGAGGAAAAAAGTATTAAGTGAATGAAATGTAATAATGGGTATATGTAGCAAAGACCAGAGCAAGAAGTGCATTCAAGTGAAACATTCATCCTTCTCAGATCTCCTTGCAACTTCAGACATTTACATTCTGGAACACATTATCAGACTTGTAGTTAATGACAAATAATGTGAAAGTGGACATATGATCATATGTTGTTAGCAATAGCGACAACTGTTTGCTTTTAAATTATAAAGCAATGATATCACAAAACATGATGAAATAATTTAAGTGGACTCAAACCATACATCAGATGTCCTTTATCACTATGCTCAGTGCACTTATACTTTGTGTCACAGAGAAAGTTACCTGTCAAGTGAATTTTCTTCCCTGAGTACTATCCAGAGTGCCGATGGCCGTGCAATGCCAAAACGTTGGTTTATGCTGCATAAGGCAGCCTAAACTAAATTTCTCACTTTTATCCTTAAACTTTGAAAGTGAATTTCACTCTGCCAACTGGTGAACAAATGCAGAAGGCAACATTTAGCATAAGCATTCAAACAGCTTTTTAGGAATAACAACTTGAAGATACTTGAAATTGAATGAATATGTAGCAATGAACACAGCTAATGCTGCATTACAGTGATACATTCAGCCATTTCAGATCTCATTGCACATCAGTAGTATCATGTATATGTTACAATATCAGGACTTTAGCTAATGCCATGGGAATGGAAAAGGGCATAGTGAAGATCATAAATGCTTTCATTGTTCACAGAGCATAGATCCCATTCAAAAGATTGACTCAATGGAAAATCAATCATCATATGGTCAAGACCATATGATCGACTTTCCAAAAAGCTAAACAACAGAAAACAAAAATAATCTACATTTTTGCAGGAAGGGCTAGCCCCACTGCACCCCCCCCATGTAGGGGGCTGCACCCCCCCACACACCCCACTGCATATTACATATACCAACTATGAGATCACACTACAGTAGGGAAAAGTGCAAATTCCCCAATCCCAACTGTATTACAATCTCCATTCAAAAGCTTCAGCATTTCTGAAAGTTGATCATATGGTCTTGACCATATGAAGTTTGACTGTCAGTTGAGTTGATCTTCTGAATGAGACCCCATAGCACACACAATTAATACTGAGATCATTTTTAAATGAATTATCTATCACTTTTAGTCAGTACTGATATTACTTGAGTTTCCCATATCACCATATTCATGCAACAAAATGAGTATCAAGATTTAGTATGAACTCCTTCAATAAAATGATCTGGTGATAGGTTTTGATTCTTGCATCACCTGTACTGTTTCCCTAAGCTCAATCCCTTTAAACATTATGCCACAGAGATAGGAGTGTGACAACTTTAATGTCTTCACTCAGTACTGTTCAGACTGCTGAGTAAAGCATAACAATGCCAGTCTTCGTTGTGCTATTGATGGCAGTCCAAGTAAAACTTGTCAGTTTTCACCTTGGGCAGTAAAATGCAGTTCAATGCTACTGATAAACTGGTGTGCAAATGATACAAAGAAAAAATGAAAAATAAAAAGGTAGAGTGAATACTTTAAATGTACATTTCATGTGTTTAAGCAACTTTGTAATCTTGCAACAAAGACCTTTATGGATTTGAACATTTTAACAAGAATATTGATAACAATCATTTAAGAGTATTTTCTGTTATTTCCACATATAAAGACATACATTAACAATCAGAAAATGAGTTTAGATGCAATAATAAGGTGACATTGTATCAAGTCACATTAAAAGTCCAACAGAAGCAAGTTACCAAAGTTTTACAGTAAATGTCTGGATGGTTGGGAAATTGCAAACAGTTAGGATACCCACGTACTCACACAATATTAAACAAAGACTGCAAACACTGCAGGTATGTCCCTTTCTTTCTGTATGCTGCCCCATTCCCTTATCTAAGCTTTCTTATTAGCAAATATAACTTTGTTTTATTGCCACATGGTATTTTTACTAATGATTAAAGTAGCGACTTGAAAATAAACAATGTTTCTTAGCATGGGCGGTAAATGTAGTCATTAAAGCCAGCATTTAAATGTTAGGACTGTTGCTGTCCTAAATCACTCAATGTACTTTCAGACTTTTTGGTAATTTTTTTCTCCCTGACACACCCTCAGTAGGTGCACATCAAAGAGGATAGGATCTGAAAGCTGATTGTTCCTGCAGTTAGAGTAATCATAGACACCTGCAAGCCATTAACAGGGAACACTTCTCGATGCTTGTCCTTGCATTGCTAGAGTGTGTGCATGTAATCATACAGGTCCTTATACCATGTTTACATTCCTTACACTTAGTGCAGATTGTGGTGTTCAGCAGAAATACTGACGATTTAACATCTCATTTGCATACTCACATTGCTTACAGGGCTGACTCTGCACTATATAAAAGTAATTATCATCATACTGCATCATACTGAGGAGACTGTTTTGCTCCAGAGAGCTCGGTATTGCTAAAAAAATTAGGATTATTTATTTTCTACATTACTGTATTGTGAAGGTATATTGTTATTTCTTTCATAATGTTTTTAGTTTAACATTAGAAGGTGAATTTTAATGACCTATGAAAAACATTTTTTTATCTTAAATGTTTTTTTTTCTTTTAACCCATTCTTTTGGCATATCCATGTCTGCTTTTCAAAAAGTATGCTACAGAATACTACATGACTTATTGTTTTAGCTTTGTATTTAATTTAATGTTTGAACAGTTATTGTAGATGACTGTATTCTAACTTTGTAGGAAGGTCTGACATTTTACCTGTGTTAGCAGAAAAAGAAAACTGTGCTCTGTTTGTGGATTTCTACCTGACTGACCACCACAGTAGTGGAGACAGCAGTTATAATAGTTTTGTCTTACATTTCTACTGCTGCATTTTTAGTTGCTTTTGTTAATGTTAAAATGTATTATGCAGTTGTCATGTTATATATATTAGAGAACTATGATAGATCTGTGCTGATGTTTGATTTTGAAAAATCTATTTTTGGGTAGGAGTTGTCCTAACTTGGGTGTACTCATAGAGAGCAATTAACTTTCAAAATGTTTGTATGTGTGTGTTGGATGCATACAGTCACACATAACTGAGCTCACAGCCATCTTGTCTGTGTATTATATACCATAGAAGGTATGGCACCCAAGATGATTTCTGTACCCCACAAGCCAGCATATAGTGATGCAGAAAATCAGGTCATTATCCAAGCCTTCACATTGCCATGGAATCTTTCTGTTAGGGAGGGATAGAGGTGATCAATCTGCCTTTTACAGGATATGGTAGCAACTGGTCAATGACATTAATGTTGTCAGAGGGCATGAGAAAACCTAGTCCAAGATATCACACTGTACAAGTGACATGATAATCTCTGCATGCCAGCTATAATTTCCCAACAACAGGTGGCTCTGGGGGTGGTCCACCTACTGAACTACCAACTGAAACAGAGGAGTTCCAGTCTACTGTCAGACATTCAGATAGATTGGCAGAAGGTTCCCACAGAATCCTTGACATTGGTGCAGTTATGGATGACAGACCCAGAGTGTCACAAGCAGACTTTCGAGGTATGCAAAATTCAAGTGTCAATGTTATTTATTTTCTATGCATATATTTAAGATGCATAATATATGCATAGAGCCAGTGATAACTGAGAGTCAGACTATAGCTATAGAGAAATGATGGAGGCTGTTTGAGGGGGGGGGGGGGTGATCCAACTGTTCATTACATTTTTGAATGAGAACATTTTTAATTTACACTTGTGGAGGGAATTGTTCTCTTCTCCTTTTTTTATTTTCATTGTAATACTTTGCAGATTTCTTTACTTTTTTCCTCATATGCAAGCAGTTCTGGATTGCAGGCTGCCAGCCTACCTGCACATAGTAAGAGCACATTTGGTTGCTGTTACTACTGTATATCAGGAAGATGCATGTCTATATGTGAGCAGAGGTTGTGTTGCTTTAGCATCTGTTAAAGTTTAGCATACCTTTTGTATAAGGAAAATGCGTAACTAATTTTATTCTCCCTTTTTCTGTTTGTTGTGTTTATTGCTTGTTATCATAGGTGATCTGAGAGTGGCACTGTGGAACTCCTACCATCTAGTGTTGGAGTAACACTAGTCTCTGATGATGGTGGTGGTGATGAACAGGCACAGTCTGGGGTACAGAGGGTCAGTCTGACACTAAAGTTGTGGCTACCACATTCCCTGCCCATGTTTCAAATGCAGACAGTATGCCTATGCATATCCATAACAAAGAGACATCTGATATAGGATGGGTTGAGGGTGAAATAGTTGATCAGGCTAGTGTGGCAACTCTGGCTGATGAGCTGATTGATTCTCTCAATAACCATCGTAAGGTCATGGTGCCACAGAAATGCTTGGAGAGGTCTGCCATCCACTCTCCTCTGGATGCTGGTGTGTCATTAGGTGCCACCAGATTTATGTATAAGGCTGTAGTGGAGGCACAGGAACATTCAACCAGGACCTTGGAAGAAACAATGTGGCTTCTAAATGTCATGCATTCTGATATGAGTAACTCCCTGAACTGTGTGGGCAACTCCTTACACAGGATGAATGACAGACTGGATCAGGCAGTGTCTATGATGAAACATCTGTTGGTGGAGGGTTGGCATCCACATGAGTGGAGAGCTGCTACAATTCTGGTGTTACCAGACATTGCAGTGCAAGATCACCCTCCCATAGTGACATTACATCCACTGCTCCATCAGTAATTATGGTGTCCACACCCAGATGTGGTAGGCCATGGGATCATGGTCCTAGTTGTAGCTGTGAGGAGAGGTCACCCAGCAGACATCACTCACATTTAGGTAACAGGACAAATCCTGGCAGAGGTGGTTCTCGTGCTCGAGGATGACAATGCTGAACTGAGTACTTGACCATATATGTCTCATACCTGTCTGAGATGCCAGGACTTAATGCTAGCACAGTGCTTGATTGTGTTCATGCAGGCACACACACACACACACACACACACACACACACACACACACACACACACACACACACACACACACACACACATAGAATTTTTTTTCGCTTGCCCATACCACTTCACACACATGTAAGCTATCTAAACAGTACTGTTGAGTGCTGTACATATGTTGTTACTGCCCCTGAACACTGTATACTCTGATACATATGTGTGCTTCTTGCTTGTACACACTCCCTTCTTTGGTTTCAGCCTTGCCCTCCTACCCTCCCTGCACCCTGTGCAAATGATGATTGTTCCCTGCCCTTTGCACATGTCTTTGTGACTTAGGGTTGTATATATGGCTAATGCACACAGTGAATAGCTAATGCTTGCTTACTCACAAGCTTTTGTTTATCAATATGCATTGAGGAAGAAATGTTGATTTATTGGTCATAATTGTGAATGTTTGCTTCTATAATTGTTGAACATTATTGTATTTCACCTAGTATTCATTACAGCCCTGGAAGCATTAGATACTGCTGTCTTGCTTCTTAGCATAGTTGTGTAAATGAAGGTACAATTGACCTGATACATGTTTTATGGATGTGGTCAATTGACATGCTTGATGCACAGTATTATTTGTAATACTAAGTGAATATAGCAGTAATATGACCAAGGCAATATCAATGACATAACTGTACACCTCGGACAAATGCTTTGGTTAGGGGCATATGCATATTTCTGTATGACAGTAATTAGATCTATAACTTTTTTCTTCACAGGTTCCACACTTAACTTGTCATTAGTGCAAGTATAAATTGTGCCCTTGAGGGGTATTGTCCCTGTCTGATGCTATCAGTACACAGCCATTACGTGGTTAAGTAAAGGTTGTGCTGTTTGAAAGGCATCAATTCTCCTGTTTCCTCAAGCTAAATGCCAAAAAGTGCATAGTTATCCCCTTTGGAAAAAACAAAGTACCCGTGAACTACCACATACGTGGTAGTCCCCTAAATACAGAAAATGTAATAAGGGATCTGGGGACCCAAGCAGATAGTAATCTCTCCTTTGATAATCCTATTGCCAAGGTGGTTAGAACATCCTTCCATGTGGCCCACCTAATCACAAAAGGGTTCGCATCTAGAACAAAAGAGGTTATTGTGCCCCTCTACTCATCACTCATTAGACCCATCATAGAGTACAATGCCCCATTTGGGATGTACCTTACAAGACACCTGCAACAGCTGGAAAGACCACAGAAGTACCTCACCAAGAGGATTACTGGCCTCAAACATATGCCCTATGCAGCCCAACTGAAGAAACTCCAACTGTACTCGGTTGCATACCGCTTACTCAGAGGTGATCTCTGCTTGACATACAAGGCCATGTCCAACCCAGAATTGATGGACATGCTCCACCTAAAAAAAAAAATCCCAAGAGCCACACGCTCTAGGGATCTAAACCTCACCACAACAATAAATAGGACATGCTGGAGGGATAGATTCCTGTCCCAAAGACTCCCCATGCTTTGGAACAGGATTCCAATCTACATTAGGCAGAGCCCCTCACTAACACTCTTCAAGTGAAACATTGACGAGTGGATGGGAAACAGAAAATTTACCCCGGGGATCACTGCAGTGTATCTGCTGGACAGAGTTACAGGGAACTAATGGCTCTGCTGGACCGAGGCACAGGGAACTAATCTAAGGGGGCGTCGAAAGCCAACACATTCTGGCTAGGCTTATAGATGCCCTCGGGCAGATAGCCTAGTACTTACCTATGAACCTATGAACCTATTATATAGGGGTAGGATCTTATGTTTAAGTAGTGAGTGTGTATGTTGTCCTTTGCCTCTTAGCCAGAGCCAGGGCATACTGTGCATGCCTCTGTCTGCCAGCAGCAGCTGCAGCTGGTAGTTCTCCTTCAGAATCCTTATCAGTACCTGCTGCTGCTGCCACTGGCTCTGCTTGTGGTCCTTAAAACTCTGGTACAGCCCCTTGCCATTCTTGTTGAAGCTGCTTCCTGAGTATTATATTGTGTAACATGGCACATACTGCATGTATTTTGGCAGAGGTGGATAGGTCGTACTGCAGTGCACCTCCTGATGTGTTTAAACAGTGGAACCATGATTTCAGCAGTCCAAACACATGCACTACAATATTCCTAGTTTGAGAATCCGTGGCATTGTATCATTGCTTGGTGGGGTTGTGCAGGCTTCTCATGGGTGTCATCAGCCATGGCTTCAGTGCATAACATGCATCCCCCTCTAGATGCCCTTGATGAATATTAGCCCATATCAAACCTGGTGTATTCCTCACAAGTGTGCCATATGTGTGAGACATGGAAACTGCCTGGGTTACCTGCACAGACAACGTAGATGATCCCTTGGGCATTACAGATAACTTGACAGCTTATACAGTGGAAATCTTTTCTGTGAATGTACCTCTTTCCGTGTTCCCCAAGTGGGGCTGTTATTTCTATGGGTGTGCAATCTATGGCCCCCAACACTTCAGGGACATGTGCTACTGCATAGAAGTCCTACATTACTCTTGCTGTCTCCTGTGAGTTTCATGGGAAACAGATATGTTCTCTTGCATGTAGCAGCACTGCATTTAAAAATGATGTAATATTCTTGAGGCTAATGCCTGTGTCATCCTTAATATACCCCCTGTAGGTCTCTGTAAAGTACCAGTAGCTAGTATATGTAACACTTAACACACCTTTGTTTCCACTGGGATGGGTTCTCCACAATTTCCTTGAGGTCTGAGGTGGGAGCAGCAGAGGTTGCATACTGCCTCTAGTGTTTCCCCATCCACTCTGTATCTCTCAACAGTTTCTGTTTCATGCAGTCCATGCTAAGTCAATCAGGGTCTAAACACTATTCTTCTTCTTGCCTGTGTACTGCAGCAGCAGCACCCTGATTTAAATCTTGTTGTCCACACAACATAATAATAGCAGCAGCAACCTCTAACATGTTATTTCTAAGTATAATCATACCTATATTCCAACCCAGCCACTGGGGATGCACAAGCCAGTCCATTTCTTTGTGCCGGTCCCAAGCCTGGATTAATGAGGAAGGTTGTGCCAGGAAGGGCATCCGGGGTAAAATTTTGCCAAATCATACATGCAGACAACAGTACAGATATACATACCAGATCAGTCGAGGCCCGGGTTAGCAACGACCGCCACCAGTACTGTTGGCCAACAGGGTGCTGGCAGAAATTGGGATACTGTTGGCCGAAGGAGGAGAAAAGGGGGAAGGCATGCCCAAAGGCAGGTAAAGGCTAGGACTGTGATAGTGAGGGTCGGAACTTGGAATGTTGGCAGTATGACTGGTATAGGGAGAGAGCTAGCTGATATGATGGACTGAAGGAAGGTTGGTATATTGTGTGTGCAAGAGACCAGATGGAAGGGGAGCATGGCTAGGTGTATCGGAGGCGGTTTCAAATTGTTTTATCATGGTGTGGATGGGAGGAGAAATGGCGTAGGCAATATCCTGAAGGAACAGTATGCTAAGAGTGTTTTGGAGGTGAAAAGGGTGTCGGATAGAGTGATGTTTATGAAGCTGGAAATTGATGGTGTAATGATGAATGTTGTTAGTGGATATGCTCCACAAGTTGGGTGTGAGATGGATGAGAAAGAAAACTTTTGGGGTGAGTTGGATGAAGTGGTGATGACTGTACCCAAGGGTGAGAGACTAGTGTTTGGAGCAGATTTCAATGGGCATGTTGGTGAAGGGAACAGAGGGGATGAGGAAGTGATGGGTAGGTATGGTGTTAAGCAAAGGAATGCAGAAGGTCATATGGTAGTGGAGTTTGCAAAAAGTATGGACATGGCTGTGATGAATATGTATTTTAACAAGAGGGAGGAGCATAGGGTGACATACAAGAGTGGAGGAAGATGCACACAGGTGGATTATCTTATATAGAAGTGCTAGTCTGAAGGAGATTGGAGACTGTAAATTGGTGGCAGGGGAAAGTGTAGTTAGGCAGCATAGGATGGTGGTTTGCAGGATGACATTGGTGATCAAGAAGAGGAGGATGAGTGTGAGGGCAGCACCAAGGATCAAATGGTGGAAATTGAAAAAGGGTAATTGTGAGGTGATGTTCAGGGAAGAGTTAAGACAGGCACTGCATGGCAGTGAAGAGTTACCAAATAGCTGGGTAACTACAGCAGAGCTAGTAAGAGAGATGGCTAGAAAGGTGCTTGATATGACATCTGGAAAGAGGAAAGAGGACAAGGAGCCCTGGTGGTGGAATGAAGAAGTACAGGAGTGTATACAGAGAAAGAGGTTGGCGAAGAAGAAGTGGGATTGTCAGAGAGATGAAGAAAGTAGACAAGAGTATAAGGAGATGAGGTGCATGGCAAAGAGAGAGGTGGCGAAGGCTAAGGATAAGGTGTATGAAGAGTTGTATAAAAGGTTAGACACTAAGGAGAGAGAAAAGGACCTGTACTGATTGGCTAGACAGAGGGACTGAGCTAGTAAAAATGTGCAGCAGGTAAGGGTGATAAAGGATAATGAGGGAAACATACTCACAAGCGAGGAGAGTGTGTTGAGCAGATGGAAAGAGTACTTTGAGGGGCTGATGAATGAAGAGAATGAGAGGGAAAGAAGGTTGGATGATGTGCGAATGGTGAATCATGAAGTGCAGTGGATTAGCAAGGAGGAAGTAAGGATAGCTATGAAGAAGATGAAGAACGGAAAGGCTGTTGATCCAGATGACATACCTGTGGAAGCATGGAGGTGTTTAGGTGAAATGGCAATGGAGTTTTTAACTAGATTGTTTAATGAAATCTTGGAAAGTGAGAGGATGCCTGAAGAATGGAGGAAAAAGTGTTTTGGTACTGATTTTTAAGAATAAGGGTGATGTGCAGAGTTGTAGTAACTACAGAGGGATTAAATTGATCAGTCACAGCATGAAGTTATGGGAAAGAGTAGTGGAAGATAGGTTAAGAAGGGAGGTGATGATTAGTGATCAGCAGTATGGTTTATTGCCAAGAAAGTGCACTACAGATGTGATGTTTGCTCTGAGAGTGTTGATGGAGAAGTACAGAGAAGGTCAGAAGGAGTAGCACTGTGTCTTTCTGGATTTAGAGAAAGCATATGACAGGGTGCCTAGAGAGGAGTTATGGTATTGTATAAGGAGGTCAGGAGTGTCAGAGAAGTATGTAAGAGTGGTACAGGATATGTACGAGGGTAGTGTGACAGCACTGAGGTCTGCGGTGGGAGTGACAGATGCATTTAAGGTGGAGGTGGGATTACATCAAGGAACAGCTCTGAGCCCTTTCTTATTTGCAATGGTGATGGACAGGTTGACAGACAAGATCAGACAGGAGTCCCCATGGACTATGATGTTTGCAGATGACATTGTGATCTCTAGTGAGTAGGGAACAGGTGGAGGAGACCCTGAAGAACTGGAGATATGCTCTAGAGAGAAGAGGAATAAAGGTCAGTAGGACTAAGACAGAATATGCATGTGTGAATGAGAGGGAGGATAGAGGAATGGTGAGGATGCAGGGAGTAGAGGTGGCGAAGGTGGATGAGTTTAAATACTTGGGATCAACAGTACAGAGTAATGGTGAGTGTGGAAAAGAGGTAAAGAAGAGAGTACAGACAGGATGGAGTGGGTGGTAAAGAGTGTCAGGAGTGATTTGTAACAGACGAGTACCAGTAAGAGTGAAAAGGAAGGACTACAAAAGGGTAGTGAGACCAGCTATGTTACATGGGTTGGAGACAGTGGCATTGACAAAAAGCAGGAGTCAGAGCTTGACATGGCAGAGTTGAAGATGTTAAGATTTGCACTAGGTGTGATGAGGGTGGACAGGATTAGGAATAAGTATATTAGAGGGTCAGCCCATGTTGGAAGGTTTGGAGACAAAGCCAGAGAGGCAAGATTACATTGGTCTGGACATGTGCTGAGGAGGGATGCAGAGTATATTAAGAAAAAGATGCTAAGGATGAAGCTGTCAGGTAACAGGAAAAGAGGAAGGCCTAAGATAAGGTTTATGGATGTGGTAAGAGGACATGCAGGTGGTTGGTGTGACAGAGCAAGATGCAGAGGACAGGAAGAAATGGAAACAGTTGATCTGCTGTGGCGACCCCTAACGGGAGCAGCCAAAAGAAGAAGAAGAAGAAGAATCATACCTATATTCCAAAGAGTTTTGGTGTATATGGCAAAAGCCTACAATGAGTGTACATGATTTCTTTATAGCCTTCTGAATAGCTCTGCCATGCTGGATTGGTTAATTAGTAAGCACTTAAGCTGTGTTTGGTTTTGTTAGAATACTCTGCCATTTATCTGTGTTTGGCACCACTAAATGAATAGTAAACAGCACACTATCATGTCGATGGCATGGCGCACTCCCAACACAATCACCACACTTCATGTAGAGGTTAATGAAGCCAACCAAATGTCATCAACAACTTCATTTCACTTACAACAGTTGTTCCAGAAAGATCATAGAATGGCAGCCTCTCCGATCGATGCTTTGCTGTGTGGCATTTTTTCATTTTTCTTTTATTACCTTAACACAAAATGTATGCAGCAAGAAAATGTTGTCAGTATTCATGAGGTTGCACTTGTTGTTTCTACTTATTCCTAAAAACATCTTGTCTATAGATATGAATTAGGGAGGAATCCATCTGTGAGGAGAGAGAGTGGGTAAGGTTTGCTACTTCCCATATTGTGGGGTGCTTGAAATAAGTTCTGCCCTTTCCCGTAACTATACAATTTTCTTTGTTGTGTTTTTTTCACAACTGCCCCTTATTACCACATAGATTACATTTTTCATTGGACATTTGGCACTGGCATATCCCTGAATACCACAAACATAACATAGTGTTATCAGCTCTTTAGATAATACAGTAGTAAATCTAGCTCCCCTTATATGTGACACATTAGAAAGATGAATAGTCAGATCCTATGATATGAAGAAAGAGAATTTTCCTTCCCTCAGTTCATATTCCATGTTTGTACTATAATATTGTTAACCAGCCAAAGTCTTTTGAAATGTATTCATTCCTGCATCACATCTTCTTTCACCACAAAATAGTTTCAAAATAATAATATTCTCACTTTCCATCTATTATTCAAAGTCAAATTTTGTATTTTGCAGTTATAACAGGGTTGCTTACTTTCATGTTTCTTAAATCCTTCCAAAATTTTAAAACAAATGCATTTTATTTTCCAAACTCAAATCGCAAAAATGTTCTGAACGTGTATGAATTATAGCCCTTACATCAGAGATAGCAAGGACTGAAATTACAGTAGGATGTTCTTAAAACAAAGTGCCTGTTGAATAGCTCCTGTTGCAGTCATTTATAGTAGACCTCTCAACTGTCACTATTTTGGGTGAATGTTCCTATTTTCAGGTCTAATTTACCTCTGTGAATGGAGCACCAAATTTTGGAGGAAGGTTCCTACTTTCAGGTTTGATTTACACCTTCAAACACTTTTCTGAATCCGACTTCATCACACATGATTTTTGCAGCTCTCTAACACATAAAAAATCACACTAGCTATGATTAACATAATAATGGCACCAATAATTTAAAGGAAGAGGACACACATTTCACATCTCCCTTTTTCAGAAGCAAAAATAAATTACCTTGTGTAGTAGAATTTTGCAATCTAGCTCATTAAAGTCTATAGATTTTACTTTTTTATAATGTGCTTATATTTTTATATAATTTTTGACATACGTTTGTTTTTTTTAATGTGCTTTGGAGTAGTATTCCACATTCCTACTTATAAGCTATTTGGTATTCAAATGTTATGCTAATTACATCTCCAGATTTTTGGCTGGATATGCCTACTTTTCAAAGACTTTTGTACCTGTTTTCAATGTATATAGGTTAAGCGGTATGCTTCATAGCAAATTTTGTCATCACTTCTTCTAACGGCAGACCCCCTACTGCTGTCTGCTATGGCAGCACATGACTTATGCCTTTCTGAGTCACAATTACATGTGGCAGCAGCATTTATTTTCTATCTGGCATACAAACTGACTCAGATCCACATCAGCTGCTAGGTTCTTTTTTGTTTTAAACTGTTATCTCCAAAGGTTTCTCAAGCAAAGTATATTCCTGAGCCTAAATGCATACTTTTATCCAAAGTCTTGTTCATAGGTTCATAGGTTCATAGGTGTGTACTAGGCTAATGACCCTGGAGTCTTTACAAGCCTAGCCCATAGGATTACCCTGGCATCATGCCACCTGACCTTATTTCCCAGTGCCTCTGTCGAGTAGAGCTACTGGAGTGATCCCTGGGGTGAATTTTCTATTTCTCATCCACTCATCAAGATTTCTCTTGAAGAGGGCCAGTGATGTGCTCTGTTTGACATGTATGGGAAGTCTATTCCATAGCATGGTCAGTCTGTGGGTTATGAACCTGTCCCTTCAGCTTGTTCTGTTGATTGTGATAATGAGGTTGAGGTCTCTGGAGTGTGTGGTGTGGAGGGATTGAGACTTCTTTAGATGTAGCATTTCTAACAGAGCTGGGTCAGACATGGCTTCGAAAGTCAAGCAGAGATCGCCTCTAAGTAGGTGATATGAGACAAAGAATAGTTGGAGTTTTTTGAGTCTGTCCATATAGGACAAGTGTTTAGGGCCTAGAATTCTCTTTGTGAGGTACTTTTATGGCCTCTCCAGTTGTTGCAGGTGTCTAGTGAGGTACATGCCAAATGGGGCATTGTACTTGATGATTGGCCTATTGAGAGAAGAGTAGAGGGAGACAATGACCTATTTCTTCCTGGATGCAAAACCCTTAGTAATGAGATGTGCCACATAGAAGGACTTTCTGACCACAGTGGCAATGTGGTGGTCAAAAGAGAGGTTCTTGTCAACCTGTTCCCAGATCTCTTATAATGCCTTCTGTGTTCAGTGTACTGCCATCAATGTGGTAATTGTTAACCCTGAGTTCATCATTTATTCATTACGCCATGTAAACATATTTAATTTCCATTTTGAGTACCATTAATGTAACAATCTTCGACCAGGAAGTGTGCCCACTAAAATTTCCCACAAGTAGAGTTAGGGAATTTACCCCAGTGTCTGGGCCAAATTACATCTAATCAGTACAAACATATTATCTGAAGCCTCTTCTGAAAACAGGTTATTGCCCAAGAAGGCCTAACCCAGACAGCACATAGTAAATAAAATAATAGGAATGATTTTTCTGTATCTGGCATTTTCTTCAAATCAGATGATGAAAAAATGTTCTTCACTTTCAGATACCTCCCCATCCAGGCTGGCCTGTAGGGCAACATCATTGACCTTCATATGCTCAAGCTCAGGACATTGCAGTTTAAAGTTATCTTTAAAAGAAATTCAGCTTTTCTTTATCAACTCTTCCTTTCTTTTAAAGCGAGTTCCACCCCAAAAACTACAAGACACCTATCAGTGGACCAGTACCACAGCTCTGAACTACAAAGCAGGAGAAAATGCAATCCCAAGTCCTGTCATTAAAAAAAAGACAATGCCTAAATCTGCACTTTCATCACAAACACCAAGTTAAATATGCCCATATAAAGGTCAGCACAATAAGAGTTTGGTGCTATTGCTACTTGAGATGAACTGGTCTTTTAAAATATATTGTGTCCAATTTGTTCTGAGTAAGGAAAGACAGCAGTTATTAGAATAAATCAGCCAACAGTAATCAACTCTATTCCTACTGAGTTCTAATTTTGATGAATACAACTCCCCCTTCCGTGTGTGTGTGTGTGTGTGTGTGTGTGTGTGTGTGTGTGTGTGTGTGTGTGTGTGTGTCTGTGTTTGTGCGCGCGCGCTCTCACGTGTGACTAGCTGCCTTGCTCCCTTTCTCTCTCAGTCTCTCTTTCACTCTCTTTATGTTTCTCTGCATGTGGTCACTCAGTCTCACTGACTAATTTCAAGACAGGTTCAGAAACAGTGCTGAGCAAAAATGAAACTTTGATGGGGGAAAGTGTTCTCTTTTTAAGCTTACTCACATGTCTCTTAATGCCACAGCTTGTACAATTGATAACTAACATAAATCACTGAAAGGATTATCAGGAGACACTCACTTTAGAACTGAATAAAAAGCATATTTAATGAAGTTTTGTCGAGCTTAGTTGGAGTCACAATGAGGGAACTTGCTAATAGTATTCTCATGGGCCTGACAGGAAACAGAATGGTTTGCACTTACTTCTTCACATGGCTGAATCGCCAGGAGAGGCTTTTGATGCTGCTTTAACAAAGGTTCTTTATATATAAAACCACATGATTAGTGTTCATGTGAAGAAACGTGCAGATCGCTGTAGGAACAGAGGCAATGCATATGGTATAACATTAGCTGGGATGTCGGAGACCTGCTGAGCCTCAGGAAGGTGATTGCTAGTGACAACTGTGCTGTAATAAACTCAGGAACCACTGATAGCTTAAATGCCTTAAATGGTGTACACTAGTAAATGATCACTGCCTTATGACTAATGAATATAACTGTTGCATGCAGTGTTTAGTTTCAGCAGGAGAGTTGTCAAGAACGATAGCTCTACTCCACTCAGCTGAAGTTAATCTCTTTTAATAGTCTAGTAGAACAGATGTTGAAGAAAGAGAATATCCAGACCGCTCATCTGTTTTTCGAGTGTACTGGAACTTATGAAGTTGGGTTATTCTTGAGCTCCCAAAAATAAGTATTTACAAACAAACAGTGAAGAATGTGTTTGACGAGTCTCTGCACTGAGTATTGCCAGTGTATGCAGTGTATGCAAACTGGTACATATTTCACTGTCTGTGCATTTGTATACATAGCTGGCCTTAGGCATAGGCCAATTAGGTGGCCGCCTAGGGCACTGCTCTAGCAGGGGTGCTGTTCCAGTATTTATTTGGTGTAGGTAGACCAGGATGAGGGCAACAAGTGGTGTGGGGGGGGCATCATGGAGCCATTTTGCCTAGGGCACCAGTTGACCTAAGGCCGGTCCTGTTTGTATATGTATGTGTGTGTGTACAAGTGTGTGTGGTGAGGTGTCTGTGTGATCTACTACAGGTGCTCCTATGACTTTCTGTATGGCTGACCTGCTCAGTGTCATTTGGTCACAAAACCAAGTACCCAACCTCCCAATAGCCCATACTAGCTATGCCTACCCAAAACTCTAATCCTAACCCTAAAAGTTCTACTTGATCCCTAATCTTAATCCTAAACCTTGTTCCCTAACATTGTCCCTAAAACAGTAACCATTTGAAATGTTGTGAACTTGATAGAGTGAGTCCTGAAACACAGAAACTGAATGGCCATTAAAACAGATTTACATATACATAGGTAATTTCTCAGGATAGTCCCTTTCTCAGAGGTATGGAGATCTTAGAGTTGGTATAAATAAGTTTAGTGGGGTGTAGGGAGCTTGCCCCCAACATCAGGAGGGGGTGCAAGGTGGGCTAGCCCACGGTAAAATAATAAGTTGAAAAAAGAAGTGCAATGCTTGAGATTAGCTCTTCTGGATTTTTTGGCCTTTTTCTGCATGTTGGTTCTCTGCATTTCAAGTATCAGCATTTCAATAAGGAGCCTCTAAAACTCCCACTCAGTGATTCTAAAACTATTATTCACTCCCCACTGTTGTTTTATTTACCCAGATTCCTGTATCCAACAATGTTGCAAACATTGCCCAAACTGGAATGGCCATTCAAGGTACAGCCCATGTAGGATGAGTAGGGTAACAAGTACCTAGTTGCGAAACACAGACTCACATATTTACATGTTTGATCTCCGTGATCTCTTAAGCTAGAGCCTGATGTGTTCAAATATGTTGGCTCAGCCCATTTCCTCAAAGTTTCAGTGTTTGCTTCATTAAAGAGGGAGATGTGTACACACAGTTACTAGTAACTGCTGTATGGTCTGTGGTTACACCTTAGAGAAAGATCAGTTTAGGCTTTACATTGTCTGTCAGTGATCACTCTTCCTCTGACATGCAGTAGCCCTAGTGTAAGAATAATTAAAGTTTGGGGTAGTGGAAAGGATAGAAGTGAGCAGTCAATGCCAACTTAACTATCCAGGGGAGGGATTCTGCCTATGATGCCTACAGTAGCAGCATTAAGAGTCTGGCAATCTCTACACTGGCATACTACTTAGTAGTGAGGTTGAACATGGGTGTTAATTTGTCAGGTGTACAGTGGTGCAAGAAGATTTGTAAGCAAAAGTGTTATTAATACTCCTAGATTTTAACTATATGTATAGTGGCTAGTTGCCTTTCCGTTTTTAGATAATAGATACATAGGCAATGAATAGAGGAGAAAAATGCTCACCTATTCCCTCTTCAATTAATTGTCTTTAGAGTTATTCTACAATTGAGGTCTTATTACACTCAGCTATATTCATGATGGAAACGTATGGTCTCAATAATAAAAAAAATAAATAAATCACGTGTTCAGTGCCATCAAATTTGTCACAGTGTTTTTGTGTCCCTACTTAAGTGTTTGCTCACTGACTGCTTCTCATGACTAAAGACTATAAAGCTAAAAATCTTTTATCTTGCCAATTTATTTCAGGAGTCTCTAACATATTATCACTATTCCTCTGTATGACCTGACTTCCAGTAAATACATCTTCATCTCCATATGAGAGATTCTTTAGGTCTGCCCTACTGATTGTTACTGATCTTCTGACCTACTCCATATTCAGTTTTTCCTTAACTTAGGGGACACCATATCTAAATGGAGTATTCCTGGTCATGCCTCACAACTGTTTCAAGGTGCTGGACTTCCTTTCTGGTAAATTCATGTCTGTTATGATTTAGCACATCATCAGATCATTCATATTCTATACTGACTCTCTCTCTGGCTCAGGCTAAACTAAACCGTTAGAACTGCAGTATTTACAGTGGATTATAGTGTTTTATAAGCATAAGCTTCAATGTTTCCAAAGCCTGTTCTACCTTTTAAAGCACTTTCATTAATGAGTTCCATTCAGTATTTTTTTTCTTGATTGTGACAGAATTCATATTTCACAGTGTCATTCTTTTTAGTCAGAATTCCTTCTAGTGACTAGCTTGGAAATTCATCAGGTATTGTCTTTTTCATTGGGTCTATATCAGCTTATCAAAATCTGATAAGAGTGAATGCTCTTTGATCGAACCCTAAACATCGAACAACCAAAATAGTGAAGACATGGAACAGCAATTTTTTCACAGGGAAAAAAATCTCCGGGCCTTTTTTTTCCCCAGGGAAAAAAAAATCACTGGGCTGTTTTCAGGAGTTTGCCATTTCCTCCACTGTGGTGGAATCTCGGAGTTGGTATATTTAAGTAGGGAGGTGTGGGGGGTGCAGACCCCCACATTCGGGAGAGTGGGTGGCAAAACCCACAGTTTATGTTGTGTTTTCATTTAGATTTTTTGTTGTTTTTTTTTTTTTTTTTTTTTTTTTGCAGAACAGCGATTTTTTTCCCTGGGAAAATATCGCTGTTCTGTGTCTTTGTTATTTTGGTTCTTTGGCGTTTAGGGTTCGATCAAAGAGCGTTCGTTCTTATCAGCTTTCGATAAACTGATATAGACCCTTCTTCATTTGAGGGACAGCTCATCCAAAGGTATAATGTTGAGTTGCTCTTACTCAGTGTCTTTCTTGTCATATAATTAAACATTTCAAGAGTGACTGACCACTATCATGGATTGAGGGAAATTATCGTATATGAAGATATCAGGCTGCTCCCATTTTTTATGATATTACAATCACAGAGTTGCTATCTGTAAATATGAGGAAGTGTGTGGGACTCAGCCCCCCATACAAGGATGCAAACATTCTTAATTTTAGTTTTTATATATCATTGTTCACTATATGTGCAACCAGAATTATTTATTTAATAGTTTTATTTATTTGCATTTGATTATCGAGAAAGTTCATGTAGTTCATGTAAAAGCTCCAGAAAATATTTTAATAATGTAAAATGACAATCAATAGCAATGCAGTATAATGTACAGTGTAATTTTTATAGAATGACAAGTAAGATCGATACAATGTAATATGGAGTATAACAAAAAAAATAAGATTAGGGAGGTATTATATAGTAATCAAAAAAATAGGGCAATTGTAGCAATATGAGCAAATATAAGCTAAAAGTAGCTTCACTGTAACAGATATAGGCACTGCAGTAAGGACGGCAATTGCCAGAACATAAGGTGAGACCGAATTATGCAGCTGGAAGAGATAATATATTTGGTGAACACAGCATTAAATTGAGCAATAGCATAACTTCTGAGGTACATAGCTCTGAAAGTCAGTCACAGTTACAAATGAATTGCCAGCATGTTGATGTTTGGGCACTTTTGACAAGTTAAACTTGATCAACCTGTTCTTGACACGGTAGCTGTCAGCAAAAAGGGGCAGGCTCAATTCATCATGAACTCCAGCATCACAGACTTTCCCTTTTACCTCAGAAAGAATAATACTTATTTCCTCACCAATGTCAACAATGGACATAATGAATAAGTTTGAATGTAACACAGATATCTATAGCACATTGTGTGACCTTTCAGTCTTTTCAGTTTGCTACCAGTGGTAAATATACTTTCCTGTTCATATTTTAGTCATATTTACTTTCTTGTAAAAGAAGGATTACTAGTTGAATTCACATCTATTAGATTTAAGTGTTAACTTATTTTAACTGTGGAGCCTTTCTACCCTGGCTTCCACTAAAATGTGCTTTTTCCCAAAAGTACTTTACCATGTAGCGGTGGTGGTGCTGTGGTAGTGTTGTCGCCTCACAGTAAGACACTGTCCGGTTCGATTCTCAGCTAGAGCATCTTCTGTGTGGAGACATGCGTGAATTGGCGTACCTTCATTGAAGGTTGTGCATCAGGGCTGGAAACTCGGCACGTAAAAATCAACTGCTAATCATTAGTGGACCGGAGTTCCGCTGTGGCAACCCGCAACAAAAAAAACTTTACCATGTAAATTCCATTTATACCTTGGAAGTCTTAAAAGATCACCCTGTCATTAACTCATGTGGCTTTTTTAGTGCGTGCATAACTTGCAATAAAGCCGTATGCCTCCATAAATCTTGACTTAAATGCATCCAAGAGGTTGCTAAAACTCATACTTAACTATGGTACACAGTAAGCAGGACTAATAACTTTCAGTAACATTGTGAGTGACAACAGTAATTATCTGGATTAATTCTGAATATTTGCTGCAAGTGACCCATCAAATGAGGTTTCTGAAAATCATACATGTTGCTTGATTTGCTGCAAACTGTCACTTTTTGCAAAAAAAAAAAAAAAAAAAACATGCACACGTGGTATGGTAACTTGTGATATGATCCATTTCACTGAGATGAATAAAACCAAACAAAAAAAAAACAATTGGCCAGATGACAGTCGAATTAGAAAAACTCAAAACTTATTTTAAGCATGGTGCTTTGCCTCCCCGCACTCACTCAAAATGAAACTGTGCTTGCAAACATTCTAACTCCCATCACCACCATTGCTGCTAAAGAAAGGGTTTGATGACTGCTGGAAAAAAACATGTTTGCTATGCTACCTATGTACATTGTATATGACAGATTAAGATGAGAAATCCAGTTGTATTTAATTCTGTCATTAAACAATAACACAAGCGTTAATCTGTCTATTGGAAAACTTCATTTGATTTACTGGAGGGTGAACCCTACTTTAAAAGTATAATGTTGATCACTAGGAACTATTGCAACCATTAAACTTAAAGAAAACCTTCTGAGCTGGGAATTTCTGGTTAAAGGTTTATAGTGCCTGAATATTTGAACTGTATCTTATTGAAATTAGTACACCTTGTTTGCTCTAGCATAGACTAGATCCAGGCCTGCTGAATCTAGCTTTGTTTATATGCTTGTTGTTTGTTTGCTTGTTATTTCCCTGGAAGCTAATTCCACCTAATACGCGGCTTCTCAGCGCTTCTGTGGATCACTAGTGATATCTGCATTGCTTACTGTACTTATTTCCTTGTTTCACTTGAAAGAAAGTTACTGTTTGTCGTTTTTGCATTTAGTTACTTGTAACACATTGCACTCAAGTTACCTGGCACTTGCTCACTAAAGCAATTATATAAGTCAGCACTAAAAATTAAAAGCACTACACCCTCACTCCCCACTGGCCCTTGTTTTCAATTATTAAGGAATTCCCAATATTATTCTAGCATGTCCAAAGGTCAGTTGTCAATCTCCTCTCCGGTCCAGCTGGTGAATCTGGGAATCTTGAGGCAATGTTATAACTGCCTCATGTACACAGACAACCCTCTCCTCCTCCCACATAACACAAATACTTGCGAGAGATGCAGCTATTTAGCCAAACTGGAGGCTGAGCTCTCTCAACTCAGGACTGGCAAGACCAGACAGGAGGAGAAGGCAACTACACACACCACAAAACCAGCCTCACATAATGCTACCACACCACTGAATCAAACACATAAACACACAAAGACATACTCGGAGGCTCTGAGTAAAAATTTAACTAAACAGCAGAGGCCTCCAAAGCAGACACCCAAACAACTGCTACCTCAAGACACCCCACAAGCAACACATAAACCACAAAAGCAGTGTGCACACTGCTTTGCACACTGCTTTGCACACTGCTTTGCACACCACAAAAGCAGTGTGCAAAGCAGTGACAGCCCTTAAGGCCAAATACAACACCAAACATACTTGTCATAGGTGACTCCATAGTCAGACACACTGACGTCCCACTCACCAGGCTGAACAAGGAGAGGGTCACAGTAAGCTGCCTATCGGGCGCTAGAATCCGCCACATAACACAAGCACTCGGGTCACTCCACGGCAAGTACAAATATGACACAGTCATTGTCCATGCTGGTGTGAACGACCTGAGACATACCTCCCTGGACTACATGAAAAGAGACATAGAGGAGCTCTCTGATTATGTAGCCCAGGCAGGTATGACCCTGACCCTGAGCAGTATCCTTCCTTCACCAAGAATGATGCCACAATATAGAGACAAGATGATCAGCTTTAACAATTGGCTTAATGTCTGGTGTCATTCAAAGGGGATCCAGTGTCTGTCTGCCTGGGATGACATGCTTGACAAGCCACGCTGCTTCGCAAGGGACGGCTTGCATCTGTCACCCCTGGGATTCCGGATATTGGCTAAGGCTCTTGCCACCCCCATAGTGCCTTTTTTAGGCAAGGCTCAAATTCTAAACCTACCACCCTAGAAAACAAAAATGGGAAGAAACTGAGGGTAATGCTGCTCAATGCCAGAAGTCTAAATCTCAAAATGCACGCACTCGAGGCCCTTCTCAGTATGGAGAACATCGATGTCTGTGCTGTAACTGAAACCTGGTTCAAGGCTCCTGAGAGCACCCCGGCACTATTAGGTTTTACCTCATATCATGCGTTCCGGCCCCAAAACCCGGACCACACCACAAAAGGAGGGGGTGTATCCATATTCATAAAGGATACCCACACCTCCAGGTTGGTGGCAACGCACGAAGCTTCGGAAACCATTCAGGTGCAACTAACCATAGGCAAAACTGCTCTACAAATTGTAGCATGCTACAGGCCACCCTCTCAAACTCAGGAACCCCACACAGCCTTCCTGAAGACACTGGAGGGTATAAATGTATCTCCAAACACCATCATATTGGGTGACTTCAACTACCCGAATATAAACTGGGAGCATTACTCAAGCCCTAACTTTCTAGCCCAACGGTTCCTGGAGTTCATAAATTCAAATGCCATGGAACATCTAGTCACTGTTCCCACGAGAGGAGAAAATATACTAGATCTCATTATCACAAACATGGGGACAAAATGCTCCACACCGGAAGTATATCCCTCATTGGTGAGATCTGATCATAAACTAATCTCACTGGAAATCCACATCCCGCCCCCACCCCAAACAAAAAAGACCACAGTGAAGAACTTCTCTAAAGCAAACTTCACACTACTCAAGACTGGTGTGGTATCCTTCAAGGCCCCTGAGCCAGTGGAAACCACAACCCAAGCTGCGGAAGCCCTTACAAATGCCTTCTATGAACACCTCCAGGACTGCATGGATCAGGCAATCCCAAATAAAACCAAGACTCTTTCCACAAAGGGCAAACATCCAGTCTGGTGGACCCCAGCCATTAACAAACTTTACAATAAGAGGAGAAAGCTATTACATGATAGAACAAAATCCATAAAAGGGAAGTCACCCCTGATCATTATTAGTAAAAAAATACGAGCACTCATAAAATCAACTAAGGCCAATTTTGAGAGAAAAATTGCCATTGATTCAAAGGACAATCATAAGGCCTTTTTCAGCTATGTTAGGAACCTGGGTGGAAACTCCCAGATATGCTCAGAATTAGTCCAAAATGATACAAAAATCACTGAACCCACAGACATTGCCAACATACTGGCAGACAGGTTCAGTGCAAACTTCACCCTCTCCCCCCCTAAAGGAGAGATAACTATCCCAGCGGAGTGTAGCCTCCCAGACATCTCAAATGCGCAGGTGAAAGCTGCTCTCTCTAAAGCTAAAAACACAGCATCAATGGGACCGGATGGTGTCCCCGGCTGTGTGCTACATGAGATAAATGAGGAATTAAACCCGCACATAAGGCAGCTGTTTAATCTCAGCCTTACCACAGGATACATGCCCAAGGAGTGGCGTACGGCAACTGTGGTCCCACTTCACAAAGGCGGTGCCTCTACAGACCCTGGTAATTACCGCCCCATAAGCTTAACAAGTCTAGTCTGCAAAGCTATGGAGAGGATCATAATGGAGCTCATAAACAAAGATATAGGGGACTTGCAGACATTGGACCTGACCCAGTTTGGCTTCTTCAAGGGAAGATCATGCCTTTTGAACTTGGTCGACTTCTTCGAAACAGTCACCAAGGCCATTGATGAGGGAAAGGCAGTCCATACAGCCTACCTTGACCTTGCAAAGGCTTTCGACACAATACCCCACTCGGGTATTGTAGAAAAACTTACCAGCTTAAATGTAAACCCATATGTCACAAGATGGGTTGCAAACTGGCTTAAGGACAGAACCCACAGGGTTAGAGTTGCTGGTGCTATGTCAGACTCCAAGCCGGTCACAAGTGGTGTCCCACAGGGCTCAGTCCTTGGCCCCCTATTGTTCGGCATCTACTTCTCAGAAGTACAGGCCAACATGGGAGGACTTTGGCTGACAAAGTTTGCAGGCGACTGCAAACTGGGCCATAGTGGAAAGTGCATCGGACACGGATATCCTTCAGAAGGGACTCACGGAAACAGATAGCTGGTGCCAGAGCCATGGCCTGAAGTTAAATGCCAAAAAATGTATAGTCATACCCTTCGGGAAAAACAAGGTAACCCCAAGCTACCATATAGGTGGCAATCCACTAAGCACAGAAGAGGTTATCAGTGACCTGGGGACCCAGGTTGACAGTGGCCTTTCTTTTGACACTCACGTTGCTAAAGTGGTTAGAAAGACCTTCTACATTGCCCACCTGATCATGAAGGGATTCACATCCAGATCTAGTGAGGTCATTGTTCCCCTGTACTCTTCACTTATCAGACCAATGATTGAGTACAATGCCCCATTCGGGATGTATCTCACCCGACATCTGCAGCAATTGGAGAGACCCCCAAAAGTTCCTCACCAAAAGGATAAAGGGACTCCAAAATCTGTCATATGCTGCCAGATTGAAGAAACTCCAGCTCTATTCAGTCGCATACCATCTGCTCAGAGGTGACATGTGCCTGACATACAAGGCCATGTCCAACCCGGAATTAATGGACATGCTCCACCTCAAAAAATCCAAATCCACCAAAACCACTAGAGCAAGCGACTTAAACCTTAGCACGGATATAAATAGGACGTGCTGGAGGGATAGATTTATCACTCAGAGACTCCCTATGCTGTGGAATAAAATCCCAGTCCATGTGAGGCAGAGCACCTCGCTGGCTCTGTTCAAGAGAAATCTTGACCTGTGGATGGGAGATCGTAGGTTTACCCCGGGAATCATCTCTGTGTCACTGCTGGACAGAGGCACAACAAACTAATGGGCACAGTATTTTTTCATATAAGGGGTGGCGTAAGCCACAAAAATTTGGGCTAGGCTTATAAATGCCTTAGGGCAGATAGCCTAGTATAAACCTATGAACCTATGAACCTATGAACCTCCACCTTCTCCTACAGTTTAACTCAACTTCTCAGGTTGCTTTTCTCCCTACAATATGCTTCCAGTACTGTATAAGTACCCGAAACTTGCTTGTACTTCATAAAACTTTAATTTCCTCACTTTGGTATCAAAGGAAGAGAAAGACAACCCACTTTTTTAAACTTAACTTCTTACATATGTTGCAGAGGAATTTATCTACACCTGCATGACATACCACAGACACAGAGATATTTGCAGTCATTGGCTCAAATGCTGCAAACAAGGCAGGGAGGTGTGAAACTGTTTCCATTGTCTTTATTGCAGAGAGAGAGAGAGAACTTACAGTGAATCATAGCTGCTTCTAATGTAACTATACCTTGCATAGCAAAACAAGACAATTAGATCAGTCAATGGTTCAAAGGCAGTTGTCACCTCTTTCGACAAATTTACATAAGTAGCATCACAGTATTGAAAAACTAGGGTTTAAATTTTAAACATTTGTTGTTTACACTACTTTACATTTTCAGATGACTTGAATGTAGTGTTGAAGTTATCTGTGACATTTAGAGAAAAGTCAGAAAATATTCATCTTGGACTACAAAAAGATACTTCGAACAGAGGCCTTCAATTTAGCAACTGTTTTGGTTGCAGCTACATAATTCCTAAGTATACTGTTAAACAAGCCCTGAGACATACACAGATGAGGGCCATTCAAGAAATAAAAGCAGTCATAGGTTCATAGGTTCATAGGTTCATACTAGGCTATCTGCCCAGGGGCATTTATAAGCCTAGCCCATAGTTATGTGGCTTTCGCCGCCCCTTTAGTTTGAAATAAAAACTATGCCTATTATTTTGCTGTGCCTCTGTCAAGCAGTGACACTGAAGTAATCCCTGGGGTATATCTGCGATCTCCCATCCATTGGTCAAGATTCCTCTTGAACAAGGCCAGCGAGGTGCTCTGCCTCACATGTACCGGGATTTTGTTCCACAGCATAGGGAGTCTCTGGGTGATGAATCTGTCCCTCCAGTACGTTCTATTTATAACCGTGTCAAGGTTTAAGTCTCCCGCCCTTGTGGTTCTGAGGGATCTAGATTTTTTGAGGTGAAGCATATTCATCAAATCTGGATTTGACATGACCTTATATGTCAGGCACAGGTCACCTCTGAGCAAGCGGTATGAGACTGAATAGAGCTGGAGTTCTTTCAGTCGGGCAGCATAAGACATTTTTGAGACCCTTTATCCTTTTGGTGAGGAACTTTTGGGGCCTTTCAAGCTGCAGCAGGTGTCGGGTCAGATACATTCCGAACGGGGCATTGTACTCAATCATAGGTCTAATGAGTGATGAGTACAGGGGGATGATGACCTCCCTTGATCTAGATGTGAATCCCTTCATGATCAGGTGGGCAATATAGAAGGTTTTCCTAACTACTTTAGCAACATGAGTGTCAAACGAAAGGCTACTGTCAACCTGGGTCCCCAGATCCCTGATGACTTCTTCTGTGCTCAGTGGATTGCCACCTATATGGTAGCTAGGGGTAACCTTGTTTTTCCCAAAGGGTATGACTATGCATTTCTTGGCGTTTAACTTTAGGCCATGGCTCTGGCATCAGTTATCCGTTTCTGTGAGGCCCTTCTGAAGGATATCTGTGTCAGATGTGTTTTCGACTATGGCGCCCAGTTTGCAGTCATCTGCAAACTTTGTCAGCCATAACCCTCCTGTGTTTGCTTGTACTTCAGAAAAGTAGATGCCGAACAAGAGTGGACCCAGGACTGAGCCCTGTGGGACACCACTTGTGACAGGCTTTGAGTCTGACATGGCTCCAGCAACTCTGACCCTGTGGGTTCTGTCACTTAGCCAGTTTGCAACCCATCTTGTGATGTATGGGTTTACATTCAAGCTGATGAGTTTTTCGATGATACCTGAGTGGGGTATTGTGTCAAAGGCCTTTGCCAGGTCGAGGTAGGCTGTATGGACTGCCTTTCCCTCATCAATGGCCTTGGTGACTGTCTCGAAAAAGTCAACCAAGTTTAAGAGGCAGGATCTGCCTTTGACAAAGCCAAACTGGGTTGGATCCAAAGTCTGCAAGTTCCCTATGTCTTTATTTATGAGTTCCATTATGATCCTCTCCATGACTTTGCAGATAAGGCTTGTCAAGCTAATGGAGCGGTAATTTCCAGGGTCGGTGGAGGCACCGCCCTTATGAAGTGGGACCACAGTCGCTGTGCGCCACTCCTTGGGCACGTATCCTGAGGTGAGGCTAAGATTAAACAGCTGTCCTAACTGTGGGTTTAATTCCTCATTGAGTTCGTGAAGCACACAGCCGGGGACACCATCCGGTCCCATGGATGCTGTGTTTTTTGCCTCAGTGAGAGCAGTTCTCACCTGGGCATTGGAGATGTTTGGGGGGCTACAATCCTCTGGTATAGATATCTCTCCTTTTGGGGGGGGGAAGAAGTTAGCACTGAACCTGTCAGCCAGTATGTTGGCAATGTGTAAAGGTTCAGTAATTTTCACATCATTTTGAACTTGTTACAGACAGTATATAAGATGACAGTGACTGACACTAATCAAATTATTCAATGGCATGGGAATACACCACTTCATCCTTATGTCTAGTATGACTCATATAAAGCAGACTTAAAATGGATTATGGGAAAGAGAAAGGCTTGAAGAAAAATAAGATCACATTGATATATCAAGCCCCATGACTGCCATTTTGCAGAAAACATATTAAAATTTTATAGCCCCAGTATAGCAATTGAAAAAAAAACACATTTCTTACAAAAAAGGTAAGCCCCTGAATAAATACCACCAACATCAAATCTTTAGTCTAGAAACCAGTTCTGCCCTTAGTTCTATACAAAAATGTTACCTACAACTAACAGAAAATACAATGAAAATGGAAGTGCAACCACCCAGTCAAGTGACATTCGCACTACACTGAACCTAAAGTAAGAGCCTTATACAAACAAATTTCCTGACAATATAGAAAAAATACCTGCATAGAAAACCTCTCATGATATAGCCTGGACAGAAATCAAGGATCCTCAATCCCACCTCTGCCACTAAAATGTAACAGCCTCTCTACCCTGTTCCAATAATTAAGGAGCCTCAATCCTCACTGTTAATACTGGTGAAAGATAGTCACTAAAACCAGTAATGAATTTACACAGTATTTTCAGATGCAGGTCTGAGCATCAAACACAATCTCCCCCAAGAGTATACAGGGAACATGCTCCAGACCTGGGACTGGACTCTCTGCTTCACCAGATCCCCAAAAAAGACTCACTTTGCAGAATTGTGTCTCATTTCCAAGTAGCTGATACACCCACACCTGGGTATTTGTTTTTCACTCACACACTACAGATTTACTAGTTGTACCCTTTCTTCCCAGACTATAAGGTAACCACACTGCCACCATTCTTACAAGGGTATCCAATTATACTAAGTAAAATCAATACCCATATAAATTGTAGAGTATAACTAAAGCAGCAAGGCTTCTCAGAGTAGCCATAACATCACTAAAATAAGCACAAGTACTCTCGAGATGTTTAAAGTATTCTCTAAAAAACAGCCACAATGAAAGGTATAAAAATATTTAATAATAAATAATAAAATAGATATTTAGTATTCTCATGTTTCCTAAATACAATAAATATCAGAGTTTCAATCACAGGAGAAATAAAAATAACACCATTAGACAGATTTACACAGATGCAGAAAAACAATACTTAAATCTCAATGTATTTCCTGACTGTCTAAAGAATAGTTCACTACCTGACTTAATTAATACAGCAAGGCAAGATTAAATGCTGAGATGCCTACTTTCACAAGGTAAGGGGATAAGCTTCAAACTTCTAACCGAACTGAATTCAACTAACTGTCTGTGATAACTGACAGAGATCTTTTATCAGGTTCTAAAGAAAACAAAACAAACTGCTGTGAGAGTTCCATCCTCTCAGTGCTGGTTATAGAATGACATCACATTTGATCAATCACCTGACTCTGGTACAATACACATTCAGAGCTTTGTTATGATCTGTTGCAGTGTCTGAAAGCTATAGAACAATTTCAAAAACGTCTACTCTTCCCTTTAGTAATTCTTTGTTTAAACAAACATTCAGTCAGTTATAATAACTCTGTTGATACATTTTTAACACAGGCATTTTAACACAGTACAAGTCAGTGTGATTGTCAAATGACACAAAATTATTTACAAAACTCCAGCTAACTATGCTGGCATAGTTACACATGCACTGCTCCACTCTCCCCAGCACAGATGGCAATACCTCACATCATCACATCTCATCCTCCCAACCCTTTATGAAGACTTAAGCTAGTTTTTCAAGTGACCCTGGAAAAGCATTGCATGAGAGAAATGAGCCTATCTGAGAACACTTTAACCTATACCTGTCTTGAGAGTACATATGCACTGGTATTGCTGACCCCACTAAGGTGCTTTGACTTATTAATGGGGTCAATTCCTGTCATGGTATTAGAAACCCAAAAGACTGGGAGAAGTGCTGTACTGTCATGTCATATGCCTGCAACCCTAGGCTCTACCTTAATAACTTGGCATTTTTCAGACTGACTCTATGTAGCCATGTTAAAGGAGACTATGGTCTGTAACTAGAGGGAATTTCCTTCTATATAGATAAGGTTGAAGTTTCTGCAGTGCCCATACTATGGATAGACATTCTTTTTCAACAGCTGCATAGCATTCCTTCCTGGGTTGCAGTCTACAGCTGCGATAAATGACTGGGTGCTCTTCTCCCTCTGAGGAAGCTTGGTTGTGTACACCCCACCCTATGGTTTGAAGCATCCACTTGCACAACAAATTCTTTGCTGTAACCTGGACAGGCTAACACAGGGGGTCCTCCCAAATCCACTTTATGCTTTGGGAATGCCTGCTCACAGGCTGGGGTCCACACTACCTTATCTGGCCTGTTTGTTTACCTGTCAGGACTGTGAGGGGAGTAGCTATTGTACTATAATTATGAACAAGCTTTCTATAGTACCCCATTGTCCCCAAGAATGCCCTCACCTGCTTTTTGGCAACAGGGGCAGGCCATACCTGAATAGCTTCCACTTTGGCAGGTTCTGGCCTAATCTTACCACTCCCTACTTTATGTCCCAGGTAAGAGATCTGTTCCATACCTAGCTGACACTTACTGAGCTTAATGGTCAACCTTGCCCTTTTCAGTCTACCCAGGACCTCCCTGACATGCTGAAGGTGTTCTTGCCAGGAATGACTGTAGATGGCAATATCATCCAGGTAAGCAAGAGCATAACTGCCTGGTAGGATATGATATACCAGCCTCTGGAAGGTTGCTAGGGCATCTTTGTGAACTCATATAATCCAAAAAAAGTCACAAAGGTTGACCTTTCTCTAGCGATGAGAGTCAAGGGCACCTGCCAGTAGCCATTGGTCAGTTCTGTAATTGTCATATACTTAGCCCCACCCAGCTGCTCTAAAGCTTTGTCTGTTCTAGGCATGGGTTAAGCATAGGTTCATAGGTTCATAGGTTTATACTAGGCTATCTGCCCAAGGGCATTTATAAGCCTAGCCCATAGTTATTTGGTTTTCGCCACCCCTTTAGTTTGAATAAAACTATGCCTATTATTTTGCTGTGCCTCTGTCAAGCAGTGACACTGAAGTAATCCCTGGGGTATATCTGCGATCCCCCATCCATTGGTCAAGATTCCTCTTGAACAAGGCCAGCGAGGTGCTCTGCCTCACATGTACCGGGATTTTGTTCCACAGCATAGGGAGTCTCTGGGTGATGAATCTGTCCCTCCAGCACGTTCTATTAATAACCGTGTCAAGGTTTAAGTCTCCCACCCTTGTGGTTCTGAGGGATCTAGATTTTTTGAGGTGAAGCATATTCATCAAATCAGGGTTTGACATGGCCTTATATGTCAGGCACAGGTCACCTCTGAGCAAGCGGTATGAGACTGAATAGAGCTGGAGTTCTTTCAGTTGGGCAGCATAAGACATATTTTTGAGACCCTTTATCCTTTTGGTGAGGAACTTTTGGGGCCTTTCCAGCTGCTGCAGGTGTCGGGTCAGATACATTCCGAATGGGGCATTGTACTCAATCATAGGTCTAATGAGTGATGAGTACAGGGGACGATGACCTCCCTTGATCTAGATGTGAATCCCTTCATGATCAGGTGGGCAATGTAGAAGGTTTTCCTAACCACTTTAGCAACATGAGTGTCAAACGAGAGGCTACTGTCAACCTGGGTCCCCAGATCCCTGATGACTTCTTCTGTGCTCAGTGGATTGCCACCTATATGGTAGCTAGGGGTAACCTTGTTTTTCCCGAAGGGTATGACTATGCATTTCTTGGCATTTAACTTTAGGCCATGGCTCTGGCACCAGTTATCCGTTTCTGTGAGGCCCTTCTGAAGGATATCTGTGTCAGATGTATTTTCGACTATGGCCCAGTTTGCAGTCATCTGCAAACTTTGTCAGCCATAACCCTCCTGTGTTTGCTTGTACTTCAGAAAAGTAGATGCCGAACAAGAGTGGACCCAGGACTGAGCCTGTGGGACACCACTTGTGACAGGCTTTGAGTCTGACATGGCTCCAGCAACTCTGACCCTGTGGGTTCTGTCACTTAGCCAGTTTGCAACCCATCTTGTGATGTATGGGTTTACATTCAAGCTGATGAGTTTTTCAATGATACCTGAGTGGGGTATTGTGTCAAAGGCCTTTGCCAGGTCAAGGTAGGCTGTATGGACTGCCTTTCCCTCATCAATGGCCTTGGTGACTGTCTCGAAAAAGTCAACCAAGTTTAAAAGGCATGATCTGCCTTTGACAAAGCCAAACTGGGTTGGATCCAAAGTCTGCAAGTTCCCTATGTCTTTATTTATGAGTTCCATTATGATCCTCTCCATGGCTTTGCAGATAAGGCTTGTCAAGCTAATGGGACGGTAATTTTCAGGGTCGGTGGAGGCACCGCCCTTGTGAATCTGACTCTCTGTGACTGTTTAATTTTCTGTAGTCCATGCAGAATCTGATGCTATCATCTTTGTTTGGTAGCAGCACCACTGGGGATGCCCAGGGACTGCTGGACTCCTGGATTACACCCAGTTCCAACATTTCCTGTATCTCCTCCCTAAGAGTCTGTCTGAC
This sequence comes from Protopterus annectens, assembly GCF_019279795.1. Classification (NCBI taxonomy): domain Eukaryota; kingdom Metazoa; phylum Chordata; order Ceratodontiformes; family Protopteridae; genus Protopterus; species Protopterus annectens. Next base: position 272,532,514 of record NC_056741.1, read on the forward strand.
TTGCTCAGGCACCATATAAGAGGCCTGCTTTATAGACCTTTGGGGTCCTGTATCCTCATGGTGCTGCACCAGGTTGGTGTGACCAGGTTTCCCAGTGAGCATGCTTCCAAACTCCTGCAACACTGTTAGGGTTTTTTAAACCTAGGTAGGGGATAGCCACTGGGATATTGCTACCCCTTCCATAGAAGTGTCAGTCACCAGATCCCTCTCGAATTTCTCCTGCCATTCACTGAAAATACTCAGCACGAGGACCTCCCTATCATGGCAAGGCTTCATCATGTTAACATGGTACAATTTGTGCCCCTGCCTCCTGCTTAGCAGGTTTATCATATAATTAACATCACTAACCTTCCTTTCCACTTTGAGGAGTCCCTCCCAAGCTGCCTGCAGCTTATTGTATCTGACAGGAATGAGAACTATAACTTGCTTTCCCACAGCATACTGTCAGGCTAGAGCATTCCTGTTATACCAGAACTTTTTCTGCTTTTGGGCTCCTATCAGGTTCTCCTGGGCCAAGCCCATAAACTCTCGAAGCCTTGTCCTGAGGTTTAGTACATATGCCACAACAGACTCCTTGTGGGATTAATACTCGCTCTCCCATTCATCATGAATTAAATCTAAAGGCCCCCTCACCCTATACAGCAACTCAAAGGGTGAAAACCCTGGGGATTCCTGGGGTACCTCTCTGTATGCAAACAGTACATGGGGCAAATATTTGTCCCACTCTCTCTATTAAACTGGTCCACAGATGTGCATAGCACTTCTTTATGTACAGTTTAACCTCTCCACAAGATCATTAGTCTGGGGTTGATAGGGGGGTGGTCTTTAGGTGCTTCACCCCACAATGCTTCCACAGACAAGCCAGCAGGTCTGACATGAAATTGGCATCTCTGTCAGTCAGTATTTCTCTCAGAAAACCTACCCCACTGAAAATCTCTAATAAAGCAATTGCCACCTTCTTTGCTTCAATGGAGGACTGAGTCACCATCTCAGAATATCTAGTAGCATAATCTACTGCTTCCAGGATATGCTTGTTCCCCATGGAAGTTGGAGTACTCAGAGGCTCCACAATATCCATTGCTAGCCTCTGAAACGGAACCTGAATCACAGGCAAAAGCATCAATGGAACCTTGCTTGTGTCCCTTGCTTTGCTTACCTTTTGGCACTGCTCAAAGGTCCTGTAGTCTGCGGTTACATGTTTTGCAATCCAAGGCAAATAAAAGTTCTGCATAATATGTCTCTTGGTATGCTTTATACCCATATGATTTGCAAAAGGAATGTCATGAGCTATGGCTAAAAGTGCCAGATGGTAGGCTCTGGGTATTACCAACTGCTGTATTACCTCACCCTCTAGTCCTCCCTTTGGGGTACACACTCTATACATTAACCTTTTGTTCTAGTATAAAAACTCACCTTTTTCTTGACCATCAGGTGCTTCCTTAGCTACCTCCCTCAAGCCTCATAAGATAGGGTCTGAAATGTAAACATTTCTCAACTCTACCTTTCTGACTCCTTCCAGCTCCCATTCTACAAGAAGCCTAGTATCTTCTGACAGCAGTGCTTCACTATCAGCATGGGTATTACCACTCACCTCTATCCTTGCAGTCACACTATCCATGGGGGCATCAGTACCTACCAGCAGCTGTGGCTCACTTTCAGGCTCACTGCTACAAGGTAGCTCCACCCCTGAAACAGCCACATCATTTGCCCTAGCTTCAGGTGTGGGGTCTCTGCATGCATGCACACAAAGGACTGCATTATCAAAATCATTCCCTATCAAGACATCTGCAGGAATATCCTCAAACACAGCTACTTGCTTTCTTCCTTTTCCACCCTCCCAGTCAAGGTGAACCCTGGTCGAAGGTACTTGGAATGTGATCCCTCCTTAAGCTCTGAATGGAGTGGACTGCCCAAACAAGTACTGCTCCTCTTTAACAACTACAGCTTTACAATGGTTATGTTAGAGGCTGTGTACTCTTAGCAGTGGCCTGTGTTCCATCCACTAAAATAGAATACCAACTCTGGTGATAGTTTGGTACCCCTGATGTCTACGGGCAACTTACTACTGGAATGCTGTTATTCCCACATGGTGGCTCCCTCACTTTTTGTTCCCCACTTTGCTTCAGTGGACATTTGTATGCTACATGGCCCCTCTGGTTATATTTAAAACATCTAAGCTCTAATTCTGGCCATGTACCTGAACTAGTGGCTTCTGCTGTTACTTATTGGGGTAACTTAGGCTGCCCACCATGGGTTCCCTTATATCCATGTGCAGCACTGGGTATCCCCTTATTGTGCAGTGATGCCCTGCTTGTTGAGCAGAGATCCCCTTTTTCCCCAGCTCATCATCAGAGTTACTGCCAACCAGATTCTCTTGTCCTCAGGCAAAGTAATAAGGGCTTGTTCCATCACCAAAAGGTCTGCCGGTCTTTCAAAAGTGGTCATCTGACATCCACTCACCCACCTCTGAAAATAAGTGTTTAACTCAGCAACATAACCACATACACTTTCATCTGCCTTGCGTTTATGCTCAAAAAACAATTTTTCTGTAAGCTTCAGGTGTTAGGTTATAATAGTTCAGTAAACATTGTTTTACTCTATCATAGTTTAAACTATCAGTATCAGACAATTTAGAAACAACAGTTACAGATTTACAATGGAGTAAGGGGGTCAGGAACCGTACCCAGGGCTCTTGGTCAACATTATACTGTTTGCATACTCTTTCAAATATATGAATAAAACTATCAAAGTCACCCCTCTGCAAATTGTGGAAGAAATTTACTGACCTTTATAGGTTCATAAGTTCATAGCTAGGTACTAGGCTATCTGCCCAAGGCATTTATAAGCCTACCAGAGTGTGTCGGCTTTCGCCGCCCCATTCATTAATTAACTGAGCCTCTGTCAAGCAGAGCCAATGAAGTGATCCCAGGGGTATATTTTCTGTTACCCATCCACTCGTCAAGGCTTCTCTTGAAGAGTGTTAGTGAGGGGCTCAGCCTAATGTAGTTAGGAATTTTGTTCCAAAGCATGGGGAGTTTCTGTGACAGGAATCTATCCCTCCAGCATGTTCTATTTATTGTTGTGGCAAGGTTTAGCTCACTAGAGCACGTGGCTCACAGTGACTTGGATTTCTTTAGGTGGAGCATGTCCATCAATTATGAGTTGGACATGGCTTTGTAAGTCAGGCAGAGATCACCTCTGAGTAAACGATATGCCACTGAGTACAGCCAGAGTTTTTTCAGTCGGGCTGCATAGGACATATGTTTGAGGCCAGTAATCCTCTTGGTGAGGTGCTTTTGTGGTCTTTCCAGCTGTTGGAAGTGTCTTGTGAGGTACATCCCAAATGGGACATTGTACTCTATGATGGGTCTGATGAGTGACAAGTAGAGGGGTACTATAACCTCTTAATTTCTAGATGTGAACCCTTTAGTAATTAGATGGGCCACATAGAAGGATTTCCTAACTACTTTGGCAATATGATTGTCAAAGGAGATATTACTATCTACCTGGGTCCCCAGATCTCTTATTACCTCTTCTGTATTAAGGGGGCTGCCGCCTATGTGGTAATTCGTGGGTGTTTTGTTTTTCCCAAATGGGATCACTATGCATTTTTTGGCATTTAGCTTGAGGCTATGACTTTGACACTAGGTGTCTGTCTCAGTAAGGCCTTTTTGGAGGATGTCCGTGTCAGCCAGAGAGTCAATTATGGCTCCCAGTTTGCAGTCATTGGCGAACTTGGTTAGCCATAGTCCTCCTGTGTTTGCCTGTACTTCTGAGAAATATATGCCGAACAGTAGGGGTCTCAGAACCGAGCCTTGTGGGACACCACTTGTGACTGGTTTAGAGTTGGACCTGGAGCCCACTATTCTTATCGTGTGAGTTCTGTCTGTAAGCCAGTTGGCAACCCATCTTGTTATGTAGGGGTTTATGTTCAGGCTGGTGAGTTTTTCTCTGGGGTCCAGTTATTCCCTTCCCCATTACCTCCATGACACTGATGAAGGGTCAGCATCTCCCTTTTTTGTTGTCACAGCTTCTCTTTTTCTTCAATCTCCAATACAGTCTCTCATTTTCTTTGACCTCCAAATACCGCAGTCTCTCTTCGGTCTCCAAACATTTGCCTCCAGTTCATGCTGATGCTGCTTCTCCTTTTCTTTAGCCTCCAGATGTTGCAGTTTCTCTTTGGTCTACAATTCATGCTGATGCTGCTTCTCCTTTTCTTTAGCCTCCAGATGTTGCAGTTTCTCTTTGGTCTACAGTTCATGCTGATTCTGCTTCTTTTCTTTAGCCTCCAGATGTTGCAGCTTCTCTTTGGTCTACAATTCATGCTGATGCTGCTTCTCCTTTTCTTTAGCCTCCAGATGTTGCAGTTTCTCTTTGGTCTACAGTTCATGCTGATGCTGCTTCTCCTTTTCTTTAGCCTCCAAATATTTTGCCTCCAGTTGACGCTGCTTCTCCTTTTCTTCAGACTCCAAATGCCGCAGTTTTTCAGTCTCCAAATGTTTGCCCTCCAGTTTGTCTCTAACTCCAGACAGGTTTTTAAGTCCTCTGAGGAAAAAGTGAACTGTCCTATTTCTGAAGACTGCATATCCTTAACACCAGACTGGTTGTATTCCTCATCACTGCTCCATGCTGCAGCTGCTATTAAAGGTGAAATAATGTCCTGTTTTGTTCGGTTAGCATGCACCAGTCCTTTGACTTCACACACCTTAGCCAACTATCTTTTTGTCATCTTGCCATAATTGTCTGCTGACAGCTTTGCCTGCTTTTCCTGACTAAACATAATTAACAAAAATAAATAAAACTGTTGTGCAAATAAAACTCTGAATGTTTACCTTATGGCTGTTGAGAGTATACACATTCAGTGACACTGCCCACAGGCTACTGAAATTCATTTAATATCCCACTGCTCTTCCACAAATATGTAATGACCTCTCTACCCTGGACCAGTAATCAAGGAGCCTCAATCCTCACCACTGATACCTGTGAGAGATGGTCATTAAAAATAGGAATGAATTTATACAGTATTTTTAGATGCCGTTCTCTGCATCAAGCACACTCTCCCCCAAGAGCACACAGTGAACACACCGCAGACCAGGGGCTGGACTCTGTCTCTCCAGATCTCAAACAAGACTCACTTTGGAGCAGTGTATCCCATTTACAAATAGCTGACACACCCACACCTGGGTATTTGATTTTCACACACACACACGCTCCTGGGAAAGGCTAGTACATAGCTAGTTGTACCCCTTCTGCCCAGACAATAAGGTAAATGCATTGCCACCAGTTATACAAAGGTATCAAATTATACTGAGTAAAATTGAAATAAATGGTAGAGTATTATCAAAGCAGCAAGGATTTTCAGAGTGGCCATAGTATCACTAAAATAAGCACAAGTACTTTCAAGATGTTAAAAGTATTCTCTAAAACAACAGCGACAATGACAGTTGTGTCCCAGGCAGGTATGTTCCTAGCCTTAAGCAACATTCTACCATCACCCAAAATGATGCCTCACTACAAACAGAAAATGATTGACTTTAACAACTGGCTTAGTTTCTGGTGTCATACCAAGGGGATGCAGCACCTGACAGCTTAGGATGACATGATTGACAAACCACGATGCTTTGCCAGAGATGGCCTACATCTGTCTCCCACAGGCTTCAAGCTCATGGCAAAGGTTCTTTCCTCCCCCATAGTGCCTTTTTTAGGCAATGCCATGAGGTCAAAACTACCAACATGAAAATCTCATCAAAATGTAAATTAAAAGGTCATGCTGCTAAACGCTAGGAGTCTAAACATGAAACTGCACTCATTGCAAGCATTCTTAACCTTGGAAGATGCTGACATTTGTGCAATATCAAGAAAAAAAATTCCAGTATAAGGAAACACTTAATAGCAGCTTCAATACAACAAAACTTCTTTATTTATTTATTTAACATTTGTTTACCGGGAAAGTCCGACTGGACACAGGTCCATTTTCAGCAGAGGCCTAGGGAGAAAAGCTCCAACAATATGAAAAACAAACAAATATTATACCACAAGAAAATTACAGAGTCCAGGTCAACAATGAAAGTACACATTGCAAATATAAATAACCAAAAGAGATGACACCTTAGCAAATTTAACAAAATTTGTAGATCAAAGAGTATATGGTATTATACAAACTAGACTAGCATATATATTAGAAAGCACAGTATGATATTTTTGAGGAAGACTTGAAATGATTTGAGGTAAAAGAGTAAATATATATATATGCGTGTATATATATATATATATATATATATATATATATATATATATATATATATATATATATATGTATATATATATATATATATATATATATGTATATATATATATATATATATATATATATATGTATATATATATATATATGAGGAAAAAGGCATAGCAGGATAGTATTGTAAAGTGCAGATATAAAGAAAGTAAGAAGGTGTGTATAAACAGTGGAGAATACAGAGTAAGTCAGGTGCATAGCAAGAGCAAAGCCAGGATTTTTCTAAGTGAGTAAATAGAAGTTTTTTTAAATTGTATTATGGTGCAGATGGAAGTGATGGAAGTGGGTAGTTTAGTCCATGTTTTAGGAATGATGTTAGAGAATAAGGATTCTCCAGCCGAGTTGTTAGGTTTGGTGGATTTAACTAGGAGTTTGTCACTGGAACGGATTGTTCTAGTGGTGGTGTATGGTTTTAGGAGATCTTGAAGGGCTGGGGTTTTATCTGGTTCATGGAGTATTTTATGGCTGAAGATTAGTTGCCGATATTGGAGGAGCTGAGGAAGTTCTAGCCAGTTTAGTTGTCTAAGGGCTGTGCAATGGTGTGTTTTGTAGGGGGAGTTTGTAGCGAATTTGGCTATTTTATTGTAACATGAGTTATGTAGGTTGGTTAGTACAGGGGAGGTGTAGAGTAGGGATGACAGGAGATGTATCCAGGCAATGGTAGCTTTTGTAGATCTGGTTAAACATTTCTTGTTTCTGTAAAGGAGGAATATTTTTTTATGAACTTTTTTGATAGTTTGGGCTATGTTGATATCAAATTTTAGATTATTGTCAATTTTGACCTTTTACAGTTTGGTATGTGTCACAGGGGTGATTTTTGTTTGTGGAGTCTAGGGTGAAAATTGGGAGTGTTGTGGGTGTTCTTGAGGGGTAGAAGAGGAGGAGTTTGGTTTTATTTGTGTTTAGAATGAGTTGAAAATTGGTAAGCCAGGATTCTACTGATAGAAATGAGTTCTGGGTTATGGTGTGGAGGTCCTGTATGGTGGGCACAGAGCATATGAGGGTAGAGTCATCTGCGTATTGTATCACAGATGCTTGGTGAGTGGAGGTGTGGAGTTGGTTGGTAAAAAGGGAGAACAATAGTGGTCCTAAGATCAAGGGAGACTGGGAGGAGAGTGGAGAGATGATGTTGCCACAGTACAGCCTGTTGTCGGTCTGATAGGTAGTCTTGCAACCAGGTGACAGTGCAGGCACTGAGGTTTAAGGAGGAGAGAACTTTCATCAGTTTGTTGTGGTTTACCATATCGAATGCCTTGGACAAGTCTAGAAATATGGCGAATACGAATTGTCCTGAATTTCTAAGTTGGTTGACTGTATTAGTAAAGGACATGAGGGCTGTAGTTATACTATGATGGGGGTGAAATCCATGTTGTGTGATTGATAATAGATTGTGGGTGTTAAGGTACTTTAATGAAACACAAAGCTTTCAAACATGTGTCCTTCCTCAGTGTGAAGAAACTGAACAAAATACTTCCTTTTCCTTTTATAATGAAGTTTAATCACAACAATCAAAATCTTCTCTAAAACTTAAGACATTTCAAAAGATGCATGAAAAATACAATTTATGCAGTCACAGACACCTGGTTTAAAGCTGTGGAGAGCACCCCAGCCATACCAGGTTACTCAGCCTATCATACATTCAGATTCCAAACTGTGGGCAGCAAAGCAAAAGGAGGTGGAGTTGCAATATATATAAAAAACAAACACATTTCCAGGCTGGTCAAACAGTATGATGCACAAAAAATACTCCAGGTGCAGTGAACAATTGAAAAGACCCCTATTCAAATCATAGCTAGCTATAGACCTCCAACTTTGACTCAAGATGCCCACTCCACCTATCTGGACCTTCTCAAATCTATAGTCAACCTTTTACACTGATCTTGGGTGACTTTAACTATCCAACCATAGATTGGAAGAAATACCCATGCCAGAACAGAAATGGCCAGAGATTCATTGATTTCATCTTTGCAAATGCCTTGGACTGGTTGGTCAACACCCCCACAAAAGGTGAAAATATCTTGGACTTGGTATTAACCAACATGAGTAACCACTGCAACATCCCTACAGTGTTATCATCCCTGGTAAGATCCGACCACAAAGCAGTCACTTTCGAAGTCCCCCCCCCCCCCAGCTAGGGTCAAACAAAAAAAAAGTCTCCAAAGCTGATTACAACCAAGTGAGGGAAGGTATAACTAGCTTCACAGCCCACTCACCCTCCAGAGGAACTGGCACATATGTCCAAACCTACACCAAAGTTCTATATGAGCATGTATATAGCTGCATGGAATCAGGAATACCAAACAGGAAGAAATCATCCTCCTCAAGGCAGAGTAAACCTGCCTGGTGGACATATATAATAAATAAACTGTATAATAAAAGGAAAAAAATTGGTATAGGACCAAGAAGGAGCAGATGTCTTATTGGAAGCGATCTCTCCTTAGCCTAAACAAGCAAATAAGAGCACTAGTAAAATTCTCCAAAGCAAATTTCGAGTCCAAACTGGCCACATCTACTAAGGACAATCATAAGGCCTTCTTCACATATGTCTGCAGTCTCAAGGGAATCACCCAGATCTTCTTAGAACTGGTGGTCAAGGACACTACATACACAAACACTGTAGATATAGCCAACCTGCTAGCAGACAGGTTCAGAGAAAACTTCACCCTTCTGTCCCCCCATCAGTAAATCAAGACATCCCCAGAACCTGCCCCCCTCCCCTTATCTCTGGGGAGCAAGTCACCACTGCCCTCTCAAAGGCAAAAAATACAGCCTCCATGGGACCCGATAACATCCCAGGCTGCATCCTAAATGAACTCAGGCAGGAACTTGCAGTACCATTTGGCACCCTATTCAACCAAAGCCTGATTACTAGTTTCATCCCAGATGAGTGGGGGATAGCCACTGTTATCACTTTGCACAAAGATGGAGAGTCCACCAATTCAGGAATTTATAGCCCCATCAGCCTAACTAGCCTGAGCAGCAAGGCCATGGGGCGGATTATCATGGACCTCATTAACAAGGAAACTGACAACCTGCAGACACCTGATTTGGTTTCAAGAGGAGGTCATGCCTGTTAAATTTAGTTGACTTCTTTGAGACAGTCACCAAGGCCATGGATGCAGGGAAGATGGTGCATCAGCCTACCTTGACCTGGCTAAAGCCTTCGATACTATTCCCCACTCAGGTATAATAGATAAACTCTCTCAACAATGCATCAAGCCATATGCTACCAGATAGGTAGCAAACTGGCTCACTGACAGAACCCACCTTGTCAAAATAGGGGAAGCCGCCTCAAGCAGTAGACCCGTAATCAGCGGTGTACCTCAGAGATTGGTCTTAGGACTTCCTCTGTTTGGGATATACTTTTCAGAGTTGCATGCCAAAACCAATGGGATATGGCTGACCAGGTTTGCAGATGATGTGGACATCCTCCAAGAGGGTCTTATCCAAACAAATGACTAGTGCCAGAAACATGGCCTCAAATTGAATACCAAAAAAATGCATCATCATCCCCTTTGGGGAGAATGATGGCCCCAAAAATTATCACATTAATAATAAGGTCCTAAGCACACATTCAGTTGTGAGAGACTTGGGCATCCAGGTTGATAGAAACTGACTTTTGACCACCACATTGCTTCCGTTGTACGGAAAGCTTTCTACATGGCCCACCTCATTAGTTAGGGTATCTCATCCAGAGACAAGGTAGTCATAACATCCCTGTATTCTTCCCTTAGAAGACCCATTATTGAGTACAATGCCCTTTTGGCATGTACCTCACAAAGCACATGCAGTAGCTGGAGACACCACAGAGGTTTCTCACCAGGAGAATCCAGGGCCTCAAAGATCTACCCTACACAGATAGGCTAATGGCCCTGTCCCACTAATCTGCTACAGACTCATCAGAGGTGACCTGTGTCTCACATACAAAGCAATCTCAGACCCCATCCTGATGGGTCTCCTGCATATCTGCAAGTCAAGCTACACTCAAGTAACCCACACGTGTAACTTCAATCTGGTCTGTGACATCAATAGGACTTGTTGGTGGGACAGATTTGTGTCCCATAGAATCCCGCTTTTGTGGAATAGACTCATTAACCCTTTTTAAGTGCAACTTGGATAACTGGATGGGGAACAGACAATACACTCCTGAGATTCCATCTATGTCCCTGCTGGAAAGTGACATATGGTGCTGACTTGTTGGAACATGGGCTAAATTCTTGGGAAGGCTTGCAAGGGCCTCAGGGCCAATAGCCTAGTAGCTTCCTATGATCCTATAAAAATATTTATTAATAAATAATAAAATACAAAACATGAGAACACTAAATATCTAAGAACAATAAATACCAGAGTTTACAGCAGAAATAAAAATAACACAGTTGGACAAATTCACACATATGGAGAAAAACAATACTTAACTAATTTCCTGACTGTCTAAAGAATAACTGTTCTCTAGATAGCTTAATTAATACAGAAAGGCAAGATTAGATGCTGAGATGCTTACTTCCACAAGGTAAGGTGATGACCTTCAACCTTCTAACTGAATTGAACTCAACTGTCTGTGATAACTGTCATAGATTTTTATATCAGGTTCCAAAGAAAACAAAACAAGACAAGACAAACTACTGTCCGAGTTCCATTCTCTCAGTGATGGTTATAGAATGACATCACATTTGATCACCTGATTCTGGTACAATACACACTCAGAGCTTTGTTAAGAGTGGATGGGAAACAGAAAGTTTACCCCAGGGATCACTTCAATGGCTCTGCTGGACAGAGGCACAGGGAACTAATCTAAGGGGGGCGGCGAAAGCCAACACATTCTGGCTAGGCTTATAAATGCCTTTGGGCAGATAGCCTAGTACCTGCCTATGAACCTATGAATTTAATCTGTTGCATTATCTGAAAGATATAGAAAAATTAAGAACTTCATCCCTTCCCTTCCAGAATTCTTTGTTTAAACAAAAACATTTAATCAGTTATAATAACACTGTTGATACATTTTTAACACAAATATCTGTGCAAGTCAGTGTAATAGTCAAATGATACAAAATTATTTACAAAACTCCAGCCAACTGTGCTGGCATAGTTACACATGTACTGCCCACTCCCCCTGGCACAGATGGCAATACCTCACATCATCACATAGCCCATTCATAACATTCTTCTGCCCTAAGCATAACACACCAAATTACACAATACTGATCACTGTAAGGAATAATTGTTGGTGTGATATCCAAGTAGTTACCCCTTCTTTTGGAAGATGTTTCCTATTCTTCAAGCTGGTACAAACATGGACTTCATATATATAAGTTAACGAGGTGTGGAGGCTTGCATCCACATTGGAGATGGGGTGCAAGAGGCATGCCCCCTGAAAAAAAAACACTGATTCTTTTTTCATTTGATTTGATTTGATTTGATTTGATTTGATTGCCCTTTTCTGTTTCAGGCATTAGTTTTTAATATTTTTGATGCTTGGAGTTTTGTTATTCAGTGTGTTTTGTAGTACAACCTTTGGTTAATGACTTGTTGCAAAACTTGTTCTCTAATCTTACAGTATCTGATATTTCAAGTTCAGACACCCACATATTCCATATGCACATATACATATAAACAAACACAGAGACAGTTACATAAATAGACAGAATGATAGACAGACAGACATATTTATTTGAGAGAAAGTGATAAAAATGTAAATATATACAGATGTACTTCTATGCTGTTAGTGTGTGTGTGTGTGTGTGTGTGTGTGTGTGTGTGTGTGTGTGTGTGTGTGTGTGCAAGTTTATGCTTTTGCATACAATTTTAAATCGCCAGCTTTTATGCAGTATCTCCCTGTTGTATTTCCTTCAATTATTATATAGCATGTTTCTTTAGTGTTTTTTTTTTAATCTGAAAACAATGAACAGTTATTGTGCCACCTTGTCTGTGTCTGGAAATAGGCAATGGTGATAAGAACACTACCCTTGTAAATAAACATAAAACATCAATCAACAAATCCGTGAAAAAAATACGTATGTAAACATGTTCCAGTGCAAATATGTTGAGAAGTCTATTCCTATATATGTACATGTACATATTTATTAATACATGTACAAAATATATGCATGTGTGTATTACATATATTAATGAATAATGAATACACATATACATTCAGCAATAATTGCAGACAGGTAGACAGATACAGGTACATACATACATATAAACAAGACTGCTATGAAACCCTGTATCTTCCCTTACCAATATCTAAACAGTCACAGATGTACTATCTAAACATAACAAGACCATAAGAGCAAACCACAAAAAAAAAAATTGTTTTCAGTTGTTTTTGTAGGGTAGCACAGCAACCCTCCTCCCATGCTCCTACACAACTGAACACTATAAACACAGCATCATATGTAGCACAAAACTTGACAGGGAAAATTTGAAAATCATGTTTTCCCTCTTCTCCAAGTCATGTGACCTCACAGCAAAGTGCAGTACGTGTGACAAATTAATCTCCAGTATACTACTACCAATTAAAAACATATAAATGTAATTTTATATATGTGATATATATAGATAAAGATCTAAAAACAAATCACACGATCAGTGGTAGTCATTCCCATGTACATAAAGGTCCCTGTTGAAATTCTGAAGAATAAAAGGAATAAAAATGTCGTCCTCAAAATACTGAGATGAAAAGGGCAAATGTGAATTTTTATTTTTCCTTTGTTGACTGGGTTAGTCCCACTAGGCAAGTGACCTCTTTTCAGGAAAGGTCTGAGGTGGTATTTATATATGTATATATATATATATATATATATATATATATATATATATATATATATATATATATATATATATATAGATATTTGATATAGTTAAAGATAAAGATATAGATATAGATACAGATATATAGATATATATACTTCTTCTTCTGGCTTTTTCCTGGTTAGGGGTCACCACAGTGGATCACCTGCCCGCTCATGATTGGCAGTGGAGTTTTACGGTGCCGAGGTGCCAGCCTGGCACCCAACCTTCCACAGAAAGCACATACATGCACACCTAGGGCTAATTTGGACTGCCCAATCCACTTAGAGTGTGTCTTTGGGATGTGGGAGGAAACCGGAGCACCCAGAAGAAACCCACGTGACCACAGTGAGGATATGCAGACTCCGCACAAAAGGCACCCCAGCCGAGAATTGAACCAGAGAACCTCTTGCTGTGAGGTGGCAATGCTAACCGCTGCACCACTGTGGCTGCCCATATAGATATATATACTAGCAGGGTAAATTTCTTCAGAGCATTTGGGAACTCCCCCTACTTGTCATTGTTGTGAGTACTTCCTGTTTTCATTGCAGGCACCGAGGTGGCCAAGAGAAACAGAGGCAGATAGAGAGAGAAGGAGATAATATCTGCATATCGATTTTAAAAATTGGCTAAAATTTTGGTGTCATTCAAAGGGGATCCAGTGTCTGTCAGCCTGGGATGATATGCTCGACAAGCCACGTTGCTTCGCTAGGGACGGCTTGCACCTGTCACCACTGGGCTTTCGGATATTGGCAAAGGCTCTTCCACCCCCATAGTGCCTTTTTTAGGCAAGGCTCAAAAGTCAAATCCACCTCCATAGACAGCACAAAGAACAAGAAACTAAGGGTAATGCTGCTAAACGCCAGAAGTCTTAACCTCAAGATGCACGCACTCGAAGCTCTCCTCAGTATGGAGAACATCAATATCTGTGCAGTGACAGAAACCTGGTTCAAGGCTCCAGAGAGCACCCCAGCACTACCAGGTTATACCTCATATCATGCTTTTCGGCCCCAAAACCCAGACCGAACCACAAAAGGAGGGGGAGTTTCCATATTTATCAAGGATATCCACACCTCCAAGTTAGTGGCATTGCACGAAGTATCGGAGATCATCCATGTGCAACTAACAGTGAGCAAGACTGCTTTTCAGTTTATAGCATCCTACAGACCACCCTCTCAAAGTCAGGAATCCCACTTGGCTTTCCTGAAAACATTGGAGAACATGAAGATCTCTCCAAACACCATTATATTGGGCGACTTCAACTACCCAAACATAGACTGGGAGCACTACTCAAGCCCCAGCACCTTAGCCCAAAGGTTCCTGGAAATTATAAACTCAAATGCTATGGAACAACTAGTCACCACTCCCACAAGAGGGGATAACATACCAGACCTGATCATTACCAACATGGGTACTCTATGCTCCATACCAGAAGTATATCCCTCATTGGTAAGATCAGACCATAAATTAATTTCACTGGATATCCACATCCCAACCCCACCCAACCCAGAAAACCACAGTGAAAAACTTTTCAAAAGTGAACTTCTCACTTCTCAAAACCAAAGTGGAATCCTTCAAGGCCCCAGGGTCAGTGGAAACTACGGCCCAAACTGCAGAATCTTATATAAACACATTCTACGGACATCTCCAGGAATGCATGGATCATGCTATCCCAAACAAAACCAAGACCCAATCATCCAAAGGCAGGCGTCCAGTCTGGTGGACCCCAGCCATAAATAAACTGTACAACAGAAGGAGGACGCTACTACATGATAGAGCAAAATCCCTAATAGGGAAGGCAGCTCTGATCAGTACTAGCAAAAAATTACGATCCCTCATAAAATCCTCCAAGGCCAGCTTCAAGAAAAAAATTGCACAGGACACTAAAGACAATCATAAGGCTTTTTTCAGTTATGTTAGGAACCTGGGATGCAACTCCCAGACTTGTTCTGAGTTGATTCTAAACAACAAAAAATACACCGAACCCACAGACATCACCAATATCCTGGCAGACAGGTTCAGTGCAAACTTCTCCACCCTCTCCCCCCCAAAAGAGCAAGTATCTATCCCGGCAGAGGGCTGCCTCCCAAACATCTCTGATGCTCAGGTGAAGGTTGCCCTCTCCAAAGCAAAAAACACTGCTTCCATGGGACCAGATGGCATCCCGGGTTGCGTCCTACATAAACTCCAAGAAGAACTAACCCCTCAAATAAAACAGCTGTACAATCTCAGCCTCACTACAGGATATGTGCCCACAGAATGGCGTACAGCAACAGTGGTCCCACTCCACAAAGGTGGAGCCTCTAAGGACCCTGGAAACTATTGCCCCATAAGCCTGACTAGCCTAGTCTGCAAGTCTATGGAGAGGATCATCATGGAGCTCATAAACAAAGACATTGGGGACCTACAGACACTAGATCCTACCCAATTCGGCTTTGTCAAGGGCAGATCCTGCCTTTTGAACCTGGTCGACTTCTTTGAAACAGTCACCAAAGCCATAGATTAAGGGAAGGTAGTCCACACAGCATATCTGGACCTAGCAAAGGCATTTGACACAATACCCCACTTGGGCATCACAGATAAGCTATCCAGCTTAAATATAAGCCCCTATGTCACAAGATGGGTTGCAAACTGGCTCAAAGACAGAACCCACAGAGTGAGAGTTGCTGGAGCCATGTCAGACTCGAAACCAGTCACAAGTGGCGTCCCACAAGGTTCTGTCCTGGGACCGCTCTTGTTCGGTATATACTTTTCCGAGGTACAGGCCAATGTGGGAGGACTATGGCTCACCAAGTTCACAGATGACTGCAAACTGGGTGCCATAATCGACTCTCCAGCTGACACAAACATCCTTCAAAAAGGTCTCACAGAGACGGATAACTGGTGCCAGAGCCATGGTATAAAGCTAAATGCAAAAAAGTGTATAGTCATACCCTTTGGAAAAACAATGTGCCCACAAATTACCACATAGACGGTAACCCATTAAGTACAGAGAAAGTAATTAGGGATCTGGGGACCCAAGTTGATAGCAATCTCTCCTTTGACAACCACATTGCCAAAGTGGTTAGAAAGACCTTCTACATAGCCCACCTCATCATGAAAGGATTCACATCTAGATCAAGAGAGGTAATCGTGTCCCTTTATTCATCCCTCATTAGGCCTATCATAGAATATAATGCCCCTTTTGGGATGTACCTTACCCAACACCTGCAGCAATTAGAAAGACCCCAAAAGTACCTCACCAAGAGGAACAAGGGACTCAAGCAGATGCCATATGCTGCTCGGTTAAAAAACTCCAGCTCTACTCAGTTGCATACCGCCTACTTCGAGGCGATCTATGCCTGACATATAAAGCTATGTCCAATCCAGAATTAATGGACATGCTCCACCTCAGTAAATCTAAATCCCTTAGAGCCACACGCTCGAGGGACTTGAACCTCAGCACAGAAATAAATAGAACTTGCTGGAGGGACAGATTCATAACCCAGAGGCTCCCTTCGCTCTGGAATAGAATTCAAAATTCATGTTAGGCAGAGCACCTCACTGAATCTCTTCAAGAAGAATCTTGATGAGTGGATGGGGGATCGTAGGTTTGTCCCGGGGATTACTTCCGTGTCACTATTAGGCAGAGGCACAGTAAACGAAACCTTAAAAAGGGCACAGTATACTCAAATCAAGGGGTGGCATAAGCCAAAATCTGGCTAGGCTTGTAATTGCCCCAGGGCAGATAGCCTAGTATGAACCTATGAACCTATGAACCTATGAATAGAGTTGTGAGAGAAAAGGAAGAAAAAGTCAATTTTGAGACCAGAAAAATGCATGCAGGATTTTGAGGCGATGTATCAAAGAAATCTGTTTGATGGTGATGAGTCAGCAAATGATGGATGTATAATTACAACCCTCCAGTCATGAGGGTTGCAGGATGAATTACTTAAAGTAAAGGTGATACACAGTAAGTCAGAACATGAAGAAGACATTTCCTGGGAGGATATTATGGAGAAAACACAAAATGAGAATGCAGAGACAATACTGAAGAATACTGGTGTGAAAGAACAAAAAACACATGCAGAGAAAGTAAAAGAAGGCAAAAGGGGAGCAGCAGAAAGAATGAAGAAGAAGAAAATGAAAAACAGAAGTATGTAGTAAGGATTCAAAGTAAAGAAGGCAAAAAAAAGACAGGTATGAAGTGTGGGACAATTTAATACCTTATTTTGGTGTAAAAAGACATGAGGTAAGAGCATTTATTGTTATTAGCAAATATTTATTTTATGACATCATATTTGAGATTGTATTTTCAATGCAAAATTTTCATGGGAAATATGAAAAAAAGAAAGACTGCAATTCACAGAATCTTTCTGTGATAAAAGCATTTAACACGGGAAACAAAAATTAATGTACAATTTCAAACAAAAGTGTAAAGAAAGACTTTGAAAGGACATTTGAAAACTTTATATAAAGAAGTACTGGAAATTGCAAACATTCATGATAAAAAGGGTTTAAGGACTGCTGGATGGAATTGCAATACTTTATTTAGAAAAAGAGAAAAAAACATACATCTACCAAGCTTGATAAATGGGAAGGGGAATAGAGGTGTTGTAAAATACTGGGAACAAACAAAAACATGTTTTTTAGGAAAAGCAGGACAGCTGATAAGCAACTATGATAAAAGAAAATTCTATATTTGTGGGGAAATGGGACATGATGCAAAAAATGTCAATTGAGACATTACAAATGTAACAAAACTGGACATTTATGAATGGATTGTAAAGGCGAAAATAAGAGTAAGGAAAAGGAAAAAAGAAAGAAAAGAAAATAAGCAACGATAAGGCATTTTAGAAGTAGTAAAAACAGAGAAAAGATTAGCTAAAAAACAAAAACAATAAAGTGGACATAGAAGAAGGCTTTCAAATAAGTGATGTCAATATAAATCAAGAGGTAGTAAACAAGAAAAAAGAATTGTATTGGTAAAAGGGTAAAAGACAGAAAAAAGAAAATTTAAGGAGAAGTGCAAATGAAAAAAGAAAGGAAATAATGAAAAAGAATACAGACTAATAATGGCTGGGATATGTAAAATGGTTAAGGCACTTGACTTACAAACGCAAGGTACAGATTCTCACATTTGGGAGGGGAAATTGTCTAGGTTTACAATGGCCTATGAAGGCAGCTACACTAGTAATTAGTTATGAATTTATGACACCATAAATCTAAGGAAAAGGGGAAATTAAAATTTTTGAGTGTTTTCTGTAAATGTGAATAGTATTAAGAATATAGTATGAAGAATATGAATTTTGGTATAATTCATGTGATGCAGATATAATTATATTATAAGACATAAGATTGTTAACAAACAAAAAATGATTATAAATAAAACAACTATGGAGAGGAAATATAATCCGCAATTGGAGTAATGATGATGTTCTGGAATAGCTGTATTCTGCAGAAATTTAATAAAGATAGTAGATGTAACTTTAGCAAAAATGGGAAGATTAACTGTTGTATATTTAAAATGAAAAGAACAAGTATATGGAAAGATAACATTACATGTTTATACTAACTGTAAAGAAAGGAAAAACGTATTTTGTTAGATTTTAGACTATATAGTGATAAATATGAATAGTACAATAACAGTAGACTAATTGTGATTTGAGGCAAGTGTAAAAGGAGAGGAAATGATGTAAGAAAAGTGATAGAAGTTCTAAGATATGGTAAGTTAAAACTTTGGAACAAAAATCCATGGACTTACAAAAGGGCTATGTATAGAACTGAAACAGATTATTTTATACTATCAGAAGGTTTAGTTATAGGGAAGGGAAGGTAGTTGAAACAGGATTTTCTGAACATCTTGCAATATGGCTAGAGATAAAGAAAATCAAGGAATATATAAAATAGGCAAAGGAATAAAACAATAAATGAGAAAGCATGGAATGAAGAAAGAAAGAGATTAGCAATAAAATTATGAAAAGATCATATTACTATGAAAAATTTTATAAAAAACTGTTCTGAATGGTGGATAATATTTAAGGAAAAATATAAAACATGTTTTTTACAGTGGCAGTCTGATGTGAGAAGAGTAGAGAGAGAAAAATATAAAAGAACATAGACATACGCATTGGAAGATTTAGAATATAATGATGGAAAGTACTTTGACAAAGAAAAAGAATTATATGAAAGAAATGAAAAAATCACAATAATTATTTAAGCAGATTAGTAAAGGAAGATGGTAGTGTAATGAGAGAAATTAAAAATGTAAAAGGAGAAATAGAAAAAAACTGAGGAATAGTGTAGTACAATATGTGCAAGAAATGCTTAAAGAAAAATGAATCTGGTAAAAAACATGGAAAGTAAAAAAGTTAACAGAAAAAAAGAATAAGGAGTTGGAAAATGAGATTTCTTTATATGAGCTACATAAAGTATTAGGACAAGTAAATATAGATTTGGCTACAGGACCAAATGGAATAGGGCATGAACTGTATAAAATTTAAGGGACTGTAAAAAAATGTTTTGAAAGATTTTGAATGAACAGTTAAATGAAGGTTTTATGTATAAAGTATTACGTAGTGGAATACTTAAAATGATATGGAAGAAAGAAGCTACAAGGCAATTTGAAAACTGGACATATATAGTATTGAATAATAATGATTATAAGATGTTTTTGAAAATAATACAAAAGAGATTTGAAACTAAAATAGAAACTATTATGGAAGTTATTATTGAGTATAAATGGGAAGGGTTGTAAAGAATTATTAATGATAGAGAGATTGTGGATTACATTATGAATAGAAAAGAAAGTGAAAACCATAATAGGAGACCTTAATAAGGCATTTGATACAATTAGACATGAAGTCTTATTTGTAATAATGAAATAATATAACATAAGTGAGAAAGTTAGGAAATTATGTATGTCAGCATATAGTAATAATAAAGTAAAAATACTTGTAAATGGCTGGTTAATCCAAGAGGTGCATATTAAGAGTGGTGTAAGCCAGGGGATATCCAATGAGTTGTATACTCTTTACATTTGTTATGAATGTGATAGTATGTGAAATAAATTGCAAAATGTAGGAGGCAGGGCGCATAACACCTGAAGGGTTAAGAATGCCAGTTCTGTTAACATGTGCAGATGGTATAATAATTGCAAAAAAACAAAATTTGGATAAAAGAAGTAATAATTTGCTCAAATAAGAGTCTACAGGTGATAATGATGGCTTTAAATGAATAGATAAGTAAAGGATTAGGTAACATAGTAAAGACAGGAGGTGTATATTTTACAAGGAATTAAATTTGTATGTTAGGTATACAATTTGGGAATAAAGGTGTCAGTAGAATAAAATGAGAAAACAATAGAAAAAGACAAACAAATCTGTCTTTTCTGGAGAACATATAAATTATCATTCAGAAAAAAAGGTTTATTTGATAAATTCAGTACTGATGAAAAAAATAGCATACTTAGCAATTGTATTGATGTTGCCAACATTCTTTAAAAAGGAATGATTGCAAATATTTTTTTCATTCATATGAGCTTCTAGACTAAACCCAGTAAAAAAGAGTTTTGTATGTAAATAGCAAGGAAGGAGGTTTAGTATTTATTAGCCCAGTTGTATATGCTGCTTCATTAAATTTGTATGCTGTGTTAAAGTGGATACATGAAAAAGATTAGAGATTAGTAGCACAACTGTATAAATGCAACCATGATAAATTTGGGGATATGGTTAAAAGTGTAAAACAGAAAAAGTGTATATAAATGAAGTAATAAAATGGTTACCAAGAAAAAAAATATTTTCATGGAAAATAAAAATTGATGATGTATAAAAAGAAAGAAAGTATGGTATACAAATATGATAACAAACAATTACTATGTAAAACCACAGGAAAATCTAACATATGAAAAAATTAAACCTATAAAAATAAGTAAATGGTGTAATCAGAAAGTAGAATGTCAAGATTTTTGTGGAGACTAGTAATAGATAAATTACAGTTAAAAGGAAATATGCCATATAAAATGAAAAAAACTACTGAACATGTGTTTTTGGGATGTAAAAGAGTAAACAAGTTATGGGGAAACTATGGAAAGAAGAGTTTTTTGAAGATATAAAATAAATGGGTAAAATAAACATGGAAATGATTAAATACAAATATAAGAATAGAAGTAAAGAATATGTTAAAACAGTAGATAAGTTATTTTATGTCATATGGGTTATATGGAATGAAAGAATAAATTAAATTATGCTTAATGGTAAATGGATTTTAGAAACAATATTATACAAAATCAGATGGTGATTATGGAAAAAGGAATGGAGGGTCTAATAGGAATGAACATTTAGTATGATTGCAAGGAAAGTTATGAACATGAGTAAATATATTTGTATATCTACATATTTGTGCATTTGTAAATATGTTGTAAATAAGAGTGCTGTTTGCATATAAATAAAGAGACCATACTCTTTTTTGGTAGGTGCTGTGGGATCTTTATAGCCACCTGAGCTACCACCAGCTCAGGCAGATGGGGCCTTGGTCTCATCTGAAGGATGGCATAGCCAGGAATGAAACACATCACTTATACTGCACTGCAGTGTTAGTATTGCAAATTAATCTAAGCACTTGTGTGGGAATACAACACAGCCTTCTTATCGTCCAGCACTAAAGGCAAGTGTGTGCTACCTGCTGTGCAACTGACACTGTCCATGATGCCTCTATTAAATGCTAAGTCCAATGTCATAGTGAATTCAGGTATTCTTCCTGTTCTGAGGTATCGCACTCTTGGAGTTAGTATGTACAAGGAGAAGTGATATGGGTGCACTGAAATAAATGTGACTAGGGGCAAGGAGACAAAGCCTTCCTCCCTACAGAAATGGTATTACATCACATTCCAACATTCTCAGCATTTCTTTGGCAATCCCACTTTATCAAGTTATCGTATCACAAGCTACCGACTAACTGAAATTATGAGATTTACCAGTGAGATCTCGTCTGACGAGATACATTTTCTAGATGTGACCTTGAAGTTACATACAGATGGCACTATTGGGTTGACTCTCTACAGGAAGTATGTATGGAAGAATAGCTTACTCCCATTTGATAGTATGCACCCTAGGAGTATGTTCCCTGGCATTGTTAAGAGCCAGTTCCTTAGGGTGCAAAGATTATGTGGTAAGGGACCTTCTCTTCTGAGAGAGGCCGATATCATGGAAGGTCTATT
This sequence comes from Protopterus annectens, assembly GCF_019279795.1. NCBI lineage: Eukaryota > Metazoa > Chordata > Ceratodontiformes > Protopteridae > Protopterus > Protopterus annectens. The sequence continues at coordinate 272,554,794 of NC_056741.1, forward strand.
TCTTGACAGGGGATATGACCATAACATGGTTCGTAACATTAGACAAGATACCCTTGGCAGTCCAGACATTGAGACCAATATGGTGAACCATTTAGATCGACAGTTCACTGTAGATAAAGGCTACTTTGTTAACAATAGGCGACCAGGACCGACAGATATGGTCAGATTTGTTACTAAATACACCAGTAACATTAATGCCATTAAAACTGTTATATCCAATAACTGGAATGTACTTATGACTGACAATATAACCAGAAAGTTAATAGGTGCCAAACCAGGCTTTGTTTTTAAAAATTGTGATAATTTGAAAATGATTTTGTGTAATGATAGATATATTGTTCCACCCTTAATGAACTCTATGCTATCACCCTACGGCACTTTTCCCTGCAATCATTGTAAACGGTGTTCTTTTATTGTGGATGTCCAAACTTTTTGGAATCCCCTAACTCAATTCATGTTCCGTCCTAGATTTCATGCTACTTGTGATACCAAGAATTTAGTATATCTTGCAACCTGTAATGAATGTGAAGTGTTCTATGTAGGGTTGACTACCAAGAGGTTACAGGACAGGATATACAATCATTTATATGATATCCGGAAGTCCAAAGAAATGAATGCTTTAGCTAAACACATAATGGAATTTCCCCTACATAGTTTTTCGTTCAGGGTACTACAAATATTGAGACCCAGACAGCGAGGTGGCAATTCTACCAATGACCTTGCATTGGCGGAATTGAAATGGATTATGCAACTTGGTTCACATATATTTCCAGGATTAAATGCTTATGTATCTCTGAGACCAGTACTTGAGCTAAATAATATATGATAACTCTAGGATATATTCTGTGTTTAGGGTACTGCTAAGATTGGGACTTATGTAGTGGGGTGATAATTCTGCCAATGATTTTTGCAGTGATAGGATTGAAATGTACCATGCAACTTGGCCCGCATACATTTTTAGGACTTAATATCTACATATTTCTGAGATTAACACTTGAGTTAAATATAATATTATAGCTTTAGGCTATATTTTTTGTTTTATTACTTTTCACTGTTGTGATATATATGAGTAAGTTATTATATGCTCCATTATAGACTTTGGACACTTTTAAACATCGTTTTTTTCATCTAAGCGCTAGTTATACACACATTTATAACAATGTTTCCTTTTTTTTTTAGTTTGCATTTTTTATATCTATATTGATATACATACACATATGTTGTTGCTTGCTATACATGTATTTTTGTCCATGACATCTATTTTGATGTGTTATTAGGTTCTATTTTGCCATATAATATCATCATATATTTTTGGTCGTATACCTTAAGCATTCATGCTTATGCGACGTTATATGAATTTATATAACAATGGGACATAGGAACTCTAATTGTATGTATATGTATAGTATTTAGAGATCAATGTAACATTGTTGCAGCAATGCACGATGTTATTTGCACAACTATACACCCATGTTCACATCAGATGTTTTTATGTGTTTGAGTGATACCTTAGTTCACGCGAAGCATCGCTCCAGGAGTTATTATTTTTGATGTTATTCTTTTGTTAATTCATCATCGGAACTGCATACTCTGCATGCGCAGGAATTTAACAGGGCTATATAGCCACGAGTTTTAAGTATATCAGGCTTTATCATTTTTTATCATTTTTTATCATTTTTTATCATATTAGTTTTGTAATGATACCATTATATTTGAGACTTGCGTTTGAAAACAAGCGTTATATAAATTAGTGCATATATAGTCCTGGATTGATTCTTTTAGAAATGAGTTTAAGTGATACTTTTATCTCATTTAAGTTTTGTTACCACAATTCATTGCTGGTCTGCTTGGAGCTTTTTTGTTGACATTAACACTATGATTACACGTTCTGAATACCCAGAGGTATAGTAACGTTTTGTGAACTATATAATGCTTGATTCCAACAATATTAATAGTTTCTTAAATATAATTATGCATTTTTTAAAAATTGTGTTTTGAATTGAGAAGAATGTAGTTGAGCTATGTGTTTAAATACAAACTGTTTTTAAGAAACGCTAATTGCTTGGTTAATTGGCTAATTTCCCGCCTTGCTGCTTTAGCAAGGAGTATATAAAGGGTCTACATTTTGTATGTAATGTTGTCTGATGAAGCGTGGGAGGACCCACGTGAAAGCGCTTACTTTTTGGTTCACAATAAAGACTTTTCCTGTTGGATCTTACTGGGACTTATTCATCGTTATTTCCATCGTGGTTTGGTGCTCCTTTTACCTTTTTCTTCTGCAGTCCCACTTTATCACGTTATCGTATCACAAGCTACCGACTAACTGAAATGAGGAATACCATGCTTCCTGCAGGGGTGGGAGGTAAAAATATTACTTTTCCTACATGCAACAGATCAGAAAACAATGAAATTTGATCAATGAATCATAATTCGATGAAACCCCACTTGAACATCCTGATTGCAGCCATACAAATAGGATCATAGTTAGTTACTTGGCATGGGGTCCAGGAAGCCATTAATGAGCCTAGCCCCAATTTTCCAAGTGCTCCAAAGCACTGTCTGATTAACTGAATTGTTCAGTTAGCCACATGAATGCTGAGGAATAAAACCCTGGACTAGAGGATTTAAAAGGGAAAAGGATAGGGACAAATACAGAGTAAAATTTATAATATTCTAGTCATCCTCAGAAAAAAAGTAATGCATTGAAATTAGTCAAAAAAAGCAACCAATACTATAGCTGGCAGATGCTCTAAATCATCAGTTCTATGGGGAGTGGGAGACATAAAATGACAGTTTAAGCAATCAGCTTAAAATAATGTCAATCTGTCTGTGAGTACAGATGTGGCAAAAACTTGTCGAGTTCAGAGGTGCAAAGTCCTTTACCATCTTCTCATAGTAGAATTCAACTCAGCAGGAAAAATCTGTAGCCTTAAAATAGTGTATTTATTGCCAGCATAACTCTCAACCTCTTACAACAAGAAATATTGACAAATCTATAAATAATGCGAGGGGGGGGGCAAAAGGATCAAAAATAGGGACATTTTTAAATATTGCACTTGCAAACTTATAAAATTGATAGAATAACAGGTTTTTCATTAACTTGGATTTTCCGAAGGTATGAAGTCTGAAACTCAAATGTCTACCATTATTTTCTGACATCAGTCCTCAATTATTTGCCAGAGATTTGCCAGAAAACCAAAAATGATGAATATACCAAAATTATGAGGCAAAAAATTTGGACATTCTGCAAAAATCAATTGAGAGATATGACTGCCAGACTAGTTATAAATAGATAGGTATAGCTAGATTGATAACCATAGATACAGATATACACATTTAGTCACAAATATATGTATTTTCATACGTCTACTTGAAGACAAATATACATGTCTCTCCCTATATGTTCTGTTCTAGCGTGCTTTTATTGTTCATATACTGCCAATAAACACCTGCAGTGGTGGTGCTGCGGTAGCGTTGTCACCTCACAGTAAGACGCTGTCCTGCTTAATTCTCAGTTAGAGCGTCTTCTGCGTGGAGACATGCGTGAATGGGCATACCTTTGTTGAAGGTTGTGCGTCAGAGCTGGTAACTCGCTACGTAAAAATCAACTGCCAATCATTAGCGGACCAGAGTTCCGCTGTGGCGACCCCTAACCGGGAAAAGCCAAAAGACACATACTGCCAATAAACATCTTTTCTCTGTTAACTAGTTAACCCTATTGTTCTTTACCTCTACTAATCATAGCAGTTTGTGGTGTCAATATACTGTCAGCTGGCCCTCCCTAGGGCAGTAGTTCATGATTTGAGAGACTATCAACATGTCATGTTATTTTATGCTCTAAGTCTGCTAATTGTGATGTAAGAGGCATCCAGCTTAGCAATACATGCAGGGTACAAACACACAAACACACACACATGCATGCACACACACACACACACACACACACACACACACACACACACACACACACACACACACATAGAAAAGCTGAATAAACCAGTAAAATCAATGTAGTAGAACCAGGAATCCAGGACGCCAGTTGACTAATGTAAAAATAATTCGTCTTTATTAAAAAACAGCAGTTTTAGCGCTTTCATCTCCATAATAGAGACTTCATCAGAAACAATTTGCTCCATTTAATTGACCATTTATATAATGTTAAATCAAGTGACATCACATATTAGTTAATTAACATTTAAAATAATACAAGCCTCTGAAAATATATGTAAAAATACCAGTGTAGGTATTGAATATATATATACCTGTTCTTGTTTGGGTTTATGTTATGTATGTATATAATAGCACCTTTTTTTTCAAAACAGATTTATTGTTTTAACATATAAGAGAAATATCATAACAATTTTATACAAGTAATTAAAAATAGGTATTATTATAATATTCAACAAAACAAATAAAGTATTTACAAAGACATCCACTACAATCAGATCAATTAATTAAACTAAAATACCATGCTATTGAAATTAAAATTTTTTTAACAAATTTTGTAAATTATCCCATACAATAAAATAAAATGTTTTTCTGTTTGTTCTAGTCCTAATTGTGTTTATTTCCATATGGCACACTATATTCATAACATTTTTAAATTCATTGAACGAAGGAGGTGTATCTGAAATCCAATTTCTAGTTATTATTTTCCTAGCCACTGCTAGAATAGACCATAACAAGGGAAGCTTAACCTTTTTAACACTTTGAGGTACAGGTGTGTTGAATAATATAAGAGATTTAGAAATCATGAAATTATCTCTAAAAAGTGCCTGCAAAAATTCATTAATTGACTTCCAGTATTCTTTCAATTTTATACAGTCATAAAACATATGAGCCCAGTCAGCATTAATTTCTACATTACATCTCTTACATAGATTATCTTTATTATTTATTTTATTCATCATCAAAGGTGTATAAAAAGATCTATGTAAAAATTTCCATGTATAAAGTCTCCAGACAATGGAAGACGTAGTTCTATAAGCAGATTCCAATATATATTGTTTATCTTGTTGATTTGGTGGGTCCCCATTAATAGAAGTGAAATAATTCCAGTATGAATCTACACTGTAAAAAGTTTCTTGTCTGATAACTTTATGTATGTATGAAAGTTTACCTTTATCAGAAACTTTATGTTGTAAATTTAATATCAAGTAATCAATCAGTGTTGGAACAGATTCTTTAACAGTTATAGACATTAAATCTATTTTATTAATGAGATGTTGTCTAAAGGTCTGAACCTCTAACCAGCAAGTTTCTCTTAGATCAAATTCTTGTTTTAAGAAATCTAGATTTTTAACTTTATTATCAGATATCAACTGATACCAGTACTTTAGATCATTATCTATAGCTAAATGAGTTCCTTCAGAAGTAGATGACAAAAGCATACCCTGAGTATACATTATAGGAAATACAATAAAATTCCATTCCCTATACTTAGGGTGCATGAATATAAAGTTACGATAACTAATAATAATATTTAATGGGTAACAAACCATATGTTTAGGTGTAATAGGTGAAGTACAAAATTCCTTTAGTAACCATAACATGGAGTTATTTACAATCATATTTTTATGTGTTAAGGAGATTTTCATGAAGTGTATACTAATTAGCTCCCAATAATCTTTCCATTTTGTGACATATGACTGATCTATTAATAAAGTAATAACTTTTACAATAGAAGAGATAGTATATAAATTAAAGTCTGGAAAAGAAATACCCCTTGAGACCAGCTATTAGTATGTTTCTTTAATGCAATCCTAGGTCTATTAGGTGCCCATAAGAAATTTAACATTAGTGTGTTCAGTTTCTTGATAATTATTTTTGTAGGTGGAAGTATTATTGATTGTATTAAGTATAAAATCTTGGGGAATATTATCATTTTAATAATTGTAAGTCTCTCCTCCATAGTAAAAACATATTATTCCAGGTATTAAAAAGATTTTGTATATTAAGAAAACAGGTATTATAATTATTATATATAATAGATTTAATATCTTTAGATAGTATTATACCTAAATAAGTTATCTGACCTGAATTGGGTACATATTTAGTAAAATCACTAATGAGAATATTTTTCGTGTATATATAGGTAGTATTTTAGTTTTTCTTCATTGAATATTAAACCAGAAATACTTTTAAAATTCATCATGTTATCAAATAGAGACTGTATAGAAGAATTAGATCCTGCTGATGTAATTAGAACATCATCTGCAAAAAGTTGAATTTTGGATATTGTATTTTCATCTATTTCAAAACCCTCTATGTCAGTACTGTTTCTGATCAAATTAGCCCAAGGCTCCATTACTAAAGTGAATAATAGTGGAGAAAGTGGACATCCTTGTTTTGTACCTTTAAGAATGGGTATTTTTGTGAAACATATGTTCCTACCTTAATATAAGCCAACGTTCCTTTGTATAAATGTTCAATTAGATTTACAAATGCATCCGAGAAGTTTGTGCACTTCATTAAGGTAAACAGATAGTCCCAACTTACTGAATCAAATGCTGAACTTATATCAAGACTAATAAGTGTTAAATCTTTCTTTTCCTATTTGCAAAATCTATTAATGTTAAAGTTCTTCTTATATTATCAAAAGTATTTCTATTTACAATGAAGCCTGTCTGATCTATATCTATAATGCCGCGAATGATTGTCTTCAATCTATCAGCAAAGATATTCATAAACATTTTATAATCAACATTAAGTAATGAGATGGGCCGATATGAAGAACATCTAGTTGGATCTTCATTAGGTTTTAAAATTGGCGAAATAAATGTATATTGCCAAGATGGGGGGTTATTAACTCAGTTTGGGCCAAAATAAAAACCTTATGTATTAATGAATATGTATTTTTAGAAAGGATTTTATATATCTCTGGTATAATACCATCATTACCCAGTGCTTTGTTTGATTTAAGCTTATTTATTTGTGTAATAACTTCTGTATATGAAATACTCTTGTCCAATAGTTTAATCTGTTGTTTATTAAGCTTTTTATTCATATTTGTGGTTATAAACTCCTTTATTTTATCTTTAGGTTCCATGTTAATATTATTATGGTTAATTTTGTGAAAGTGATTTCTAAATTCATCTAGTATTTCTGGTATACTAGAAACATTCTTCTTTTCCTTAGAGAAAAGATTTCTTTGATATGGTTTTGTTTATTCAACCTTTTTGTTTTATTTTTAAGTCTATGTAAGTATTTGGGGCTTATTGAATAAGACAAAACTTGTATTCTCTAAAGTTATTTTAACTTTATGAGTTAAAATTTCTTTGTATTTCTCATTTAGTTTGTTTATTTCTTCAATAACTTTCTTGTCCATAATATTTTCTTTATTATTGTGTTTATGAGTCTAATTTACTTTGAATATCTAACAATTCCTTATCCCAAGATTTCCTTTTATTATTATACCATCTGATACTTTGTCCATATAGATATGATTTTAAGGCATCCCAAACATAAATAATGGAGACTTAAGGAGTGTTATTTATGTCTAAAAAATGTTTTACTTCTGAAAGTATATATTCTTTATAGTCTTTTAGTTGAGTTAAGTATGCTGGTATCCTTTTGATCTGAACATTATGAGTATTTTTTATCATGAATTCAAAAACAATTGAATTATGATCAGATATAGGACATGAAATGATTTTGGAATTAATTAAATCTGTTACCATCTGCTTAGAAATAAAGACCCTATCTATTTTTGAATAAGTTTTGTATCTGTTAGAAAAAAAGGTGTATGGTAATGATTTTGAATCTTTCTGATTATTAATATCATTCAAATGATAAGAATTAGCAAAATCCTTTAAATGTTTTGCATTAGATGTAATTCTTCTCTTTCCTATAGTGGTAGTATCACTTTCATGTAGTATACAATTAAAGTCACCAGCTAAAATAATATCTCCTATAGAGAATGATATGATCTTATCAAGATGATGTTTCACTGTATTAATACCAATTCCAGGTATCCAATATACATGAATTAAAGTGTAAGTCTTCCCATTAATTTGTATTGTAACCATACAAAACATTCCTTTGTCATCCTGATAAGACTTAATGGTTTTAGGAATGGGCATACTTTTATTCCATAAAATAGCCACTCCTCTTTTTCTGAGTGTGCTCTGAACTAACCAATACTGTATATTTGTTTGTGGCTAGTTTATCAATATCTTTTTTCAAGAGATGGGTTTCTTGTAGGAAGACTAAGTCGGCCTTATGTAAATTAATGTATCTTATTAGGCTTGCCCTTTTACATGGATTATTCAATCCATTAATGTTTAAAGAAATTCCTTTTAAAGATGTCATTTGGCATTTTTAAAACTTAAGAATCTTATGATCAAAATAACAAATAACAAGATAAGTAATGTTACATCTCCTCCTTTAGGTGTACCTTTAAATATAGCTGTATTTATTGAATCTCTTATGGGATTTTGTATAGGATTCAATTTTGTTTGTAGTGACAATGAATGTACAAAATATATTGTGGATGTCAAAACTATATACAAATAAGAATGAACAAGTGAAAATAATGTAAGGATTAAACCTTGCATCCAGCCTGGAGCTGTAAACTCCAACTTAGAGTAGTATTTACCACTCAAGTTAACCCCCTACCCTAAGCAGCAGTACGTCAGCTACCACCTTATCAATTTAATACTAGTTATATTTAACTGAAGTTAACAGTTTTCAATTCAATTATCTAGCAAGACAAGACTACACATTTGGTAAACAGCATCATATAAACTAAAATAAACCTTTTTTTTTTTTTTTTTTTTTTTTTTTTTTAAAAAAAAACTGTTTATACTACTATATACATCCATGTAATATAAATCACTTGTATGCAAATAGCATTCAAATAATCTTGATGTTAGAAATCAAGAGGAGAGAAAAATAAGTTCTAACATTCATTTAAATCAAAAACTTTGGCTAATATGATTCAGACATTACATATATTAGGATGCATCTATTTTCTGTCATGTAAATACAGTTAACAGCTTCCAAAAAAAAACCTTGAATTGCTTGTATATGAGCATTTACTCAAACTCATTATTGCCAGTAGAATAAAATATTGTATTCATAGAAATTGTTATAAATCATACTTCATAGTTAAGCAGATTCTCAGAAACATTTATATACATATCTACATACACACACATACACACACACACACACATATATATATATATATATATATATATATATATATACATACATACATACATACACACACATATACACATATACATATATATATATATACAAATGCATACACACACACATACACACGCACATACACACACACACAAACACAGACACACACACACACACACACACACACACACACACACACACACACACACACACACACACACACACACACACACACATACACACACACACACACACATACATATATATGTATATCTGATCTCACTGAGTTGTATCTTTACTGAGAACCAGCTTACATTGCTGTCCCTTCAATAAATCTGTCTGCTTTATACAAAATAATGCACAGCAAACACATTTTAGTAACCAGATTTTACAAACATGCTATACTACTGCTTTAAAATATATCACATGACAATTTCTTCCAGTATAGAGTTATAAAATTATTTATGCTTGTCAATCAGATGAATTAAATGAGTTATAGTAATGTATATGTTTGGGACATAGGTTTTTAACACATATTATTAATCTGCTATTCCTGTATCTGTGATGTGTCAGTGTGATATCTAGGTCAAAGGTGAGACCAGCTGCTTTCAGCTTCTCTGTGAGAATTCTGAGAGTTGAAGCTTTTGAAGTAGCTCATGGACACTGTGCATGAGACAGCCCACATCCCAGATTGTCTCTCTTAACATTTTGGCGGAAACTTATTAAAAACTAGTGACAAACATTCATTTAGCAGTGTAAATGCATCTAAACATGACAAAACCTTCACAATGCATTCTACAGGTTATTACAGACTCTATGTAAGTGAAATCAAGCCCAAAATTATTAATAAGTAACAAAACTCAACATTTTTGTCCCAACTCAACTCCTATGCAAATCTTATTATTTACTGTGTCTATATAATCAAAAGCATTTCTATATATTAATAAAGAAAAGAAAAGAGAGTAGAAAGTAAAAGGGTGTAAGGCAGAAATAAAAAAATGTAAGAGAAAGCTATAAGAAGTATATACAATAGAATGTTACTTACTGTTTATATTAATAGAGTTAAAAATAAAACATATTATTTACTATTCTTTAGTTCTAATTATTATTGGTTAAAGCATGACAGATTATTTACAAACAAGCATAAGCAGTGTAATCAAGAAAGTATAATTAGGAATAGCATTTGAAGAACATATAAACTTTTAAAGGAAAAAAAAATGTATCAAATTACTGACCTTATTTTTCCTCTTCAGAAAGAGAAACAAGTTAAATCACAGCTTGCCATTAAATCTCCAGATATTTTGACTAGTTATGAAACAAAGCATTTCTTTGCACACAGAGAATAACTTTGATTAAATATTTTTCAAAATATTTGTTGCTTCTTGGAAATGCAGGAACTATATTTAAAAAGATTAATAATAAAATAAAATAATGAGAGAGAAAAAAAAACATAGTACAAATCATTTGTTTTTTAGTCTCTTCTTCTTCTCTGAAGTCTTCCATGAAGTTTCAGTTGCCAGTCTCTTTAACGAAGGACTAGCCCATTCCATTTCTTCTATTTTTCCAAAATCTTATTTTTTTTGATAAACAGTAAAGCAGAGTCTAAGTCATCGAAAATTTTAGGACCATCAGGAAGGAAGATTTTAAGCTTGGCAGGAAACAGAAGGTATGTTTTAAACTGTGCTTTTTTAAGCTCCTTATTAGTGGCAGAAAAACTTTTCTTTTAGCTAATACCATGGAAGAATAGTCATTGTCAGAACGCACAGTTGTTTCATTAATCTTAACAGGAGCTTTAGCCCAAGCAGATTTAAGAACCATCTCTTTATCAAAAGATGATAGAAATCTAACTATAACTGATCTAGGATAGTTTTTGTTAGAGTTAGTATTAGCTATAGATCTATGTGCTCTTTCGATACCAAAAGAGAATGCTTCTGGTAAATCTAAAGTTTTGGGGAGCCATGTTGTTAAAAAAGAAGTAATATTGTTACCTTCAATATTTTCTGGCAGTCCAAAAATCCTAATGTTATTGCGCCTAGATCTTTTTTCCAGGTCATCCAACTTTGTTTGTAAATGTGTATTTTGTTTCAGCAGAAACTCAATGTTGATTTCCTCTTCTTGTATTCTATTTTCCATGTCATTAACAGCTTCTTCTATGCCTGTCATCTGGATCTTCTGTTGTTGCAGGTCCATATGTAACAAGTCTATTTGTTTTGTAGTTTTTTCTATGAAAGTGTCTATTTTAGTATCCATTTTATCCATCTTAGCAGTAAGTTGCTGGACTATAATTATCAGAGACTGAAGTTCTTTCTTGATGCTGGAGTCTTGAGAATTTGTCTTACTGGAACTCATTTCAGACTGATAAACTGACAGGAAAATTTCCAAAGTAATTTCTGACAGGAATATTATTAAGATTTCCTTTCTTTTTTAGTTATAGTTCAAGAACTATATAAAACAAACATATTTAGAAAGAAAATTACTTCAAAAATTAATTTTTTAAGTAATTAATTCCTGTCAATGTAATGAAATTGGTGGAGCTGAAGAAATCTGCTGCTATCCTGTGTTCATCCTTGGCCACGCCCCCTATAATAGCACCTTGAGTCTTATTAAAAACAAATAAATTTGATTTAAAAACTTATTAAAACATATTGTTGTGTATTTACCCTCTGAATAAATAAATAAATAAATAAATGTATCAAAGTCTCAACTAGTATGTAAATGTATATATGTATCAGTATTTTATTGAAAAATTGACCTGCTCAAACCTTGACATAATTGAATTTGTTATATATAAATAATTACTATGAAATAAACATAGTTGTGATTGAATGTTTGAATAGGACATAAGAAAAATGAGTATGTCTCAAAATATATTTGATGCTCAAATATTGTTGGCCCTTTCAACAAGTAATGGTACTAGTGATACAGTCTCATTAAGTCCTGGGGGAAACATGGAAGCTAATCTATATTGCCACTGCCTTTCCTTTTTTTTTAACAGGTTTTTCCAATCCCCACCTCTAGTGTCTATTTTTATAATGTCTAGAATACCGAAAACAAATTTTTTAAAACCAACGCAGGAAGTGCTGTGTTTATATAAAGCATTAGTGTTCTTGTGATTCTTAATATCGTTCACGTGCTCATAAATTCTGTTTTTAAGAAGTCGTTCAGTCTTCCCTACATAAAAATGTTTACAAGTACAGCATAGAGCCAAGTATACTATTCCCTTAGTGTTACAATTGCCATTCTGAAAATATACCTTACTGTTAATGATGTTATTTAACGTTAAAGTTGGCTCTGTATAAATGTAAGAACAGTAGTGGCACCTACCACATCTTTTAGTGCCTTGTTTATTGTAGGAAATGTTAAATCTTTTGTATTCCAAAAGTTGTTTCATGTTCGGACCCACTTTGTTAACGAATCTGGGTATATTACCCACTTTCTTGTATATAGCATCATTTGTTCTAAAAATGTTCCAATTCTTTTGGAAAATATTTTTAATAGTAGGAGTTCTTGTGTTGAATGTTAAAACACAAGTGGTGTTGAAATCACAAGTATTTTCTCCCATAACTAGAGTGTTCACAGAAGAGCCTAATAGGGGGATATTTTTTGACCCCATTGTTGGTAAACATTTTGTAGAATAGAATTGATCAAATCTATGGGGTACCCCCTCTCCAGAAACATTTCTCTTAACAAAGTGAATTCATTTTCCAGATCTTCTTTGTGAGAAGTCATCCTAGCAATCCTAATAGCTTGTCCTTTTATTATACTAGCCTTTTGCGATATAGGATGATGGCTCTCAAAGTGTAAATAAGCATTACAACATGTTTTCTTTCTAAATATTCTAGATCTGAACACTTTGTTTTGTTTGTCCTTAATAATACAAGTGTCAAGGTAATTGATACTCAGTGTATTGTATTGGAATGTGAAAGAAAGAAAGGAGGTACTACAATTGATATGGTCTATAAATTTAATAATATCCTCTTCAGGACCTCCCCACAAAATAAAAATGTCGTCCAGGTATCGAAGATAGAGTTTTATGTGGGGCCAATATAGACCATTGAATACGTGTTGCATTTCCCACCCTAATAAGACCAAATTAGAATATACTGGTGAACAGGTAGCACCCATGGGTACACCTGTTACTTGTTGGTAAAATTCACCTTCGAACCATAAAAAATTATTTTCAAGAACTATATTCATAAGTTCACATATTAATTTTACTTTGTCATTGTCAAGGTCTGAAAATTTGTACAATACCTCCTCAAACAAAGTCATACCTTCGTTTTTGGGAATACATGTAAACAAGTCTTTTGCATCTATAGTTAAAAACAAATCATTCTCTTGAAATAAATCTTGTTTAACACTCTTTAAAAATTCCCATGAATCTTTGAGTAAGTGAGGGGTCTTGTGTACTACGTGTTGTACATAGGACTCAATAAAAACAGTAAGTGGATGTATTTTTGATCCCTTGGCCGCCACTATAGGTCTAAAGGGAGGCCTAGAAATACCCTTATGTATTTTTGGTATTCCAAAAAATACTGGAATTTTGGGAAATTTTGTAAATAGAAATTCATGTTCACTGGAACTAATTCTCCCTTCCAAAAGATATTCCTCTAGGTAGCTATCTATTCTAGAATAAGAAATATTAATTTGATTTTTAGAAGTGTGACTATAAGTGTTTTCGTCAAATAATAAATTTTGCATGGCATTAGAGTAATCAATGCTTTTAAAGATAGCTATTCCCCCACCTTTGTTTGGGACCATAATGCGAATATTGTGATCATTTCTTAAGTCACAAAGTAAGTTAAATTCATTCTTGGTTAAATTCCAGTGGTTTGAAATGTGATTTTGTTTAAACTCATTATATATATCTTCCATGACCAGTTTTTCATAAGTTTCCAGTAGGGGGTGTAAGGGTGAATTAAAAACACTCTTCTTTTTTAGGCTCTTCTCAATGCCTGTAGTGTTTCTACCATTATCCTGTGAAGGTTCCAAAAGTATTTTGAGATTTAATTTTCTCACAAAGAGTTTCAAAGCTTCTATATTGTCTACAAGGTCACCTCTGTTAGATGGAATAAACTTAATGCCCTTTGAGAACAAGTTAAAATATTCGTCAGTGATAGTCAAGTCTGAGTAATTATAAATAGTAAAACCTCCTCTTTTAAAAATTATATTGTCCTCTGGTGTAGAAGAATATTCAAAGGTGTCTTTATCTAATATACATTCATGGGGTGGGAAAACTGATTCCTTCTCTGGGGATAGTAAGTTCTGCTGTATTCTCCTTTCTTGTTGTAATACTGTGCCAGTCTCTCTGAGCGCCTGAGAGTGGGAAAATCCCCGTCATCTGAATTTTGCATATCAACCCCTTCTTCCACCCAGTCATTAGTATGCCCCACAAAATTATCCACACTGGAAGGTAAATGTCTTTGTGGAAATTCGACACTGCCATGTCTATAATGTTGTTTATGCGTAGGCTTGTTTCTATTGAACTTATTGTGAAATACATTTTGATTTTTGTTAACATATACTAAATTGTCTTCATAATTCTTTTGGTCCCTAATAATCTTACGTTTTTTCTTTTGGAAAATGTTGAAACATCTGTTCTCAACCCTATCCAACATTTTGAAATACATAGTACTATGTTGTGAAAACAATAAATCATTTCTAATTTTGTTGTCTAAACCTTGTACATCATTAAAAATTTGTTCTTTTTGAACTTCATAATACTGTACAGTTTTTCTTAAAAGACCAAGGCCTATTTCATTAAAATATTCACAAAAATCAGACAAAATCTCGTCAGAATAATCTATACCAAAAGGAAATTTGTAGATTCTGAGTCCCTGTGGCACAATTTTTAAATTAATACATTGTTTTAAATATGCAATGTCAATTTCAATGCTTTTATATTTAAACAGTCTTTTTTCCATAGAGAAAATCAGTTCTTTCAAAGAAATATTGTGGTAATCCTTGTCGACATGATTAGAATTGTTGTCATTGTCATTTGTGTTATCACCAGCAGAAAAGCAATATTTTTTTGTAAAAACTTTGTCAAATCTATTATTAGCCTCCTGCTGAGAGACTGTTACCGGATGAAAAACCGGTATAGCGCCACTGTTATTTTGAATACTATTGCTATTAGAAAGTCTATCATGGTTTACTATAGGTAGGAACACAGTACCTGCTTTGGGTCGAACATCGTTGTTTGTAGATGTGTTAGGAGTATTGCCTGACCCCACGAGTATGGGAGAAGGACCGAAATCTGTGCGACATCCTTTATGTATACCCGTGGTGCCATTCGTACGACTAGAGTCTATAATATTAAGTCCAAAGTCAGGAGCGTCTTGTCAGAACCATTGCCGTTCCCCTTCGAACTGTCAACCATATGACTTTCGAACTTTGAAATAGTCGGCAATTTAATAGGCACCTTCTCCTACACACACACACACACACACACACACACACACACACACACACACACACACACACGCACACAAACACACATCAGTGTACACAAACACACACAGACACACAGATGCACACACACACACACACACACACACACACACACACACACACACACACACAAACATACACCATTGTGTACACACACACACACACACACACACACACACACACACATATCAATGTACACAAATACACACATACATGCAAACTTGCACACAAACTTGAAATAAAACACATAGACATAACCTGATAAAACCACAAAAAGCAGGCAGCACTGTAAGCAGAGTCATAAAACTGGATACCTTTCAATTAAACACAATTTAATGGTTAGACATGATACAATGAGTGCTTTCGGTAGGATTGGTGTCCTACCTTCTTCAGATAACACAAAAATCAATTAACAGGGTATTTAAATCGTAAAAATCACATAATTAAACAATTAGTAAAATGCCATAAGAAACCTACTTGTCCTTAAAGCTACAGTGGATATCCAAGTGCTGTATGCTAAAATAAATAAAAAATAAAAATGTACACTTCTCTCGCGTTAAATAAAATAAAAATATTGGATGTTACAGCCAAATAAAAACATATTAATGTGTAATGCTACAATAATTTATCAAACCCTAAATTAAATATATCTATTTAACTAAAACTTATGTAGTTATATAAATATAATATAAATATAACCCAGATGTAATATAAATAGGTGAGTTCAATATAATTCATAATGCATGAGTCTATACAAATATGTTAATATATTTAAATTATAAAAACTCATGTACTAATAACCATAAAGTATATGGATTAGTTGAAATAACTATATTCATGAGACAAATAAATTTAAAATCGAAATATAATATAAATTACTACTTTATAAAAAATGTCTAAGACCTATAAAAATGTGTTTAAAAAAATACACATGTAAAAATGCATATCAAGGGCAGCAAAGAATTTTTAGCACTCTGACACTTTGAATATCACAGAAATGTACCCAAAACTGTCAACACAACTTGTCAGTTTGGACTCCAGTTAAATGCAATATACAGCTAATAAACATCACAAACTGTTATTAACTAAAAATATGCAGTAGGCAAATCATGGTGCTCAACTAAGGTCATCTTTTTCGGGCCAAGCATTTCAACATACTTTTAATGGATATATATTCATTAAGGCCTGGATATGTGTGGGCTTCAGTTCTAATCTGCCACATAATTTCATCAACCTCTAAGTTTAAATGCCACGGACCCCCTCTAGGGTCCAAATGCCTTTGTTGTAAAATTGAGAATTTAAAGCCATGGTCAGGGAAGTCAGCAATATGTCTAGCCAAGGCATTATTCAAATCTTTCTTGCTGATGGCATAGACATGTTCATAGATACATTGTCTCAATTTTCTCTCCATCTTTCTGATGTAAAATACAGAACACTGAGAACAAGTAGCTACATATATAATGACCTTAGTTTGACAATTATGCCTCCCATTTATAAAAAATGTTTTATCTTTCAATTTAATTTTATTGTCACCACAAATAAACTTACATTGGTGACACGCACCACATTTGTACATACCAGGATTAACTTCGGTATCAAAAGTTTTATTCATTTCTAATATAGCCTTTAAATTCGCCCCTCTTCTAAAGGTAATTTTAGGTTGTAAGCCTAACGTTTTAAGTAACTCTTTATCCTCTATTATAATGGACCAATTCTTATGCAAAATTTCTTTCATATTGTAATGGTCCAGCGAATAAGTGCAGAGAAAACTAACTTGGAAGTCTGATTCAGCCTTATGAGGAGGCATATTACTAACTGTACTCAAAGTATTTGATGTAGAAGGTAAAGTATTTGTCAACAAGGGCCTAAAATGACCTACTTGTCTTTTGTTGCTGACTTCCAAGCAGATGGAATCTAACAGGGGCTTTGGGTATCCTCGACTTAAAAACATGTTCTTGAGAAGTGAACATTCCAAATAAAAATCTGTATCATCGGTAACCATCCTGGCGCTCTCACCAGTTGTCCCTTTATGACAGCTTTTTTTTTGGTGAAAGGGGTGACTACTTGTAAAATGCAAAAAGGAGTTTGAGTAGGATGATTTTCTATGTATCACACTCTTATATCTTCTGTTGGTTATATCTTTGACAAGATGGACATCTAAATAATCAATTTCCATTTCTTCGAATTTATAAGTAAATTCGAAGAAGTCAGTCATAAATTGTATGCTATCCATAAAGGTAGAAATAAGTGCTTTAGGACCTTTCCATATAATGAACATATCGTCCTGGTAATGAGTGTACCAGGCTACATTTTCTATGAATAACTCGTTCTGGAGTAGTCACCCCTTTCACCAAAAAAAAGCTGTCGTAAAGGGACAACTGGTGAGAGCGGCCAGGATGGTTACCGATGATACAGATTTTTATTTGGAATGTTCACTTCTCAAGAACATGTTTTTAAGTCGAGGATACCCAAAGCCCCTGTTAGATTACATCTGCTTGGAAGTCAGCAACAAAAGACAAGTAGGTCATTTCAGGCCCTTGTTGACAAATACTTTACCTTCTACATCAAATACTTTGAGTACAGTTAGTAATATGCCTCCTCATAATGTTGAATCAGACTACCGAGTTAGTTTTCTCTGCACTTATTCACTGGACCATTACAATATGAAAGAAATTTTGCATAAGAATTGGTCCATTATAATAGAGGATAAAGGATTACTTAAAATGTTAGGCTTACAACCTAAAATTACCTTTAGGAGAGGGGCAAATTTAAAGGCTATATTAGAAATGAATAAAACTTTTGATACCGAAGTTAATCCTGGTATGTACAAATGTGGTGCATGTCACCAGTGTAAGTTTATTTGTGGTGACAATAAAATTAAATTGAAAGATAAAACATTTTTTATAAATGGGAGGTATAATTGTCAAACTAAGGTTATTATATATGTAGCTGCTTGTTCTCAGTGTTCTGTATTTTACATCAGACAGACGGAGAGAAAATTGAGACAACGTATCTATGAACATGTCTATGCCATCAGCAAGAAAGATTTGAATAATGCCTTGGCTAGACATATTGCTGACTTCCCTGACCATGGCTTTAAATTCTCAATTTTACAACAAAGGCATTTGGACCCTAGAGGGGGTCCGTGGCATTTAAACTTAGAGGTCGATGAAATTATGTGGCAGATTAGAACTGAAGCCCACATATATCCTGGGCTTAATGAATATATATCCATTAAAAGTATGTTGTAACGTTTGGCCCTGAAAAGATGACCTTAGTTGAGCACCATGATTTGCCTACTGCATATTTTTAGTTGGTAACAGTTTGTGATGTTTATTAGCTGTATATTGCATTTAATTGGAGTCCAAACTGACAAGTTGTGTTGACAGTTTTGGGTACATTTCTGTGATATTCAAAGTGTCAGAGTGCTAGAAATTCTTTGCTGCCCTTGATATGCATTTTTACATGTGTATTTTTTTAAACACATGTTTTTATAGGTCTTAGACATTTTTTATAAAGTAGTAATTTATATTATATTTAGATTTTAAATTTATTTATTATATTTATTTGTCTAATGAATATAGTTATTTCAACTAATCCATATACTTTATGGTTATTAGTACATGAGTTTTTATAATTTAAACATATTAACATATTTGTATAGACTCATGCATTATGAATTATATTGAATTCACCGATTTATATTACATCTGGGGTATATTTATATTATATTTATATAACTACATAAGTTTTAGTTAAATAGATATATTTAATTTAGGGTTTGATAAATTATTGTAGCATTACACATTAATGTGTTTTTATTTGGTTGTAACATCCAATATTTTTATTTTATTTAACGCGAGAGAAGTGTACGTTTTGATTTATTTATTTATTTTAGCGTACAGCACTTAGATATCCATTGTAGCTTTAAGGACAAGTAGGTTTCTTATGGCATTTTACTAATTGTTTAATTATGTGTTTTTTACAATTTAAATGCCCTGTTAATTGATTTTTGTGTTATCTGAAGAAGGTAGGACACCGATCCTACCGAAAGCGCTCATTGTATCGTGTCTAACCATTAAATTGTGTTTAATTGAAAGGTATCCGATTTTATGACTCTGCTTACAGTGCTGCCTGCTTTTTGTGGTTTTATCAGTACATAGACATAACCTATACAACTACTAAGTAACAGGTTTCTTTTCTGGTCATTTTTACAGTTTATGGCTTGTTCCCTTATTGCCTCAGCATTATGCACTCACAGAACGACATGGTAAAGTGGCTCAGATTGCCTTCCTCGCACCAGAACTGGTTAGTTAATTAAGGCCTTCACACCCATCTCTTTCTGGTGACCACCTCCTGCACTCAAGCAATTATTATATAAATAAACAAAAACTGTGTACACAGTGTCTATATACATGTTTTATCACACCATAAATCTGAAAGGATCTATATTTCGTAGTCGAACAACAGAAATATTGACTAACCTTTCATCGACACATATGTGTCGAACCTGCACTTCAGGGAATGACCAAATCATTGATTTTTTTCCAAGGGATAAATATCCATGTATGCCTGCATGTGTGTGTGTGTGTGTGTGTGTGTGTGTGTGTGTGTGTGTGTGTGTGTGTGTGTGTGTGTGTGTGTGTGCGTGCGTGCGTGCGTGCGTGTGTGTGTGTGTGTGTGTGTGTGTGTGTGTGTGTGTGTGTGTCTGCAAATGCACCATTCTCAAAAATATAGAAGCTCAAACAAAAGAACGATCGTAGACTATGTAAAAAAAATTACCCTTTTGCCAGCTTTGTCTTTGGGTAGCAGGAAGATGAGATTTTGTACAAAGATGAAATAGTTATATTTGTAAAATTTCATCAGTATTGGATTGATGAATTGTTTTTTATTTGTTGTGATGCTCATCAGCTATTTTATTTATTTAACATTTGTTTACTGGGAAAGTCTGACTTGGAATGAGCCAATTTTCAGTGGAGGCCCAGGGAGAAACACTCCAGATGCACATCTTTGTAATGTGGGAGTAAACCCACATGAACACAGGGAGGGAATGCAGACTCTGCACAGAAGACACTCCAGACAACCAGAGAATCTCTTGCTGTGAGGTGACAATGCAAATCACTGCACCACTGTGCCATCTTATTTGAATAGTGTTTGCATTTTTTAAACAATAGCACAGATTTCTTATTTTCTACTTTGTCATCATTTGATACTACTGTTAACTACTTAGATATAACATTTAAGTAGTGTGGTTCTGATATGAGATTTGAATTGACCATCTATATAAAATCAACTTTATTATTCACAACTGCCTGCACTATAATAGTC
Organism: Protopterus annectens; assembly: GCF_019279795.1. Lineage (NCBI taxonomy): Eukaryota > Metazoa > Chordata > Ceratodontiformes > Protopteridae > Protopterus > Protopterus annectens. Next base: position 272,575,725 of record NC_056741.1, read on the forward strand.
ATCCAAAATTTGTTAAGGACAACATCATTATAGAGCAATTTATAATACTGCCTAGGTTGATTTCTAATAACAAAGCACTTCTTGACAAGGCTGAATATCTGATGCGCTAGGCTGTAACAAGGGATATGTTCAGGATGGATTTGCATCAGTCTATCGACAACCATTTCTTTGATTGCTGGAAATGTAGATGAAAGGTATTTTGGCATAATTTGTTTTATCTGTTGACAGTCTAAGAAACCGCTGTTGATAAATTGAAAGCAGCCCTTCAGGAATCGAGCAAGTACAGTGGTCACTCATAGGAAAGATGAATTTCAACCCATTTTATATATTAAAGAAAAATGTTATATTTTGCAATAGGAATACTGCTAGAAATGGGACAAATCACAATTGGCCTTTGATTTACTGACTTCAGCTGAGATTAGAAAAATAATTTCTTTTAAATGAAAGATAATTAGAGACAAGCATGAACTGATTAAAGCATGGGGTGATAAATATACTTTTATGTAAAGGTATCAATCTGGTTAAAGCATGGGGTGATAAACCTAACTTTATGTGAAGGCTTCAATTTGGAAGGTTTATTAGATGGTAATTCAATTAGTGTATGTGATGTTGTTACAAAATAGCCCACATGAACCTCTGCTTGTGGAAAGCGTTCACAATGCAGGTTCATAGCTAGTGGATCAGTTCTAAATTGCATTCACCACAACAGAATAATTGGTGTTAGAGTTCATTATAAAAGAAACTCCACAGGAGTGGTGCCTATAATACAGAGCCTGTCCTGTGACAGTTTATGTTTCAGTAAGGCTATTCAAATGTCCACTATGATTTATTAGCACATATGACTTGAAAAATTGTAGCAGTAACAAAGCACTGTACAGACAATATCCAACTTGCACCACATTTAGAAAATTCATCTTTTTGTTGTGGATCATGTGTGTCTTGAGTCTAGAAGTAATAACAGCAATACACTGTTAGAAGAGTGAGAAATGGAATAGCATCTCAAATTAAGAGCTGACCATCACTCTGGATTAAATGAATTCATCAACAGCAAGTGCCTTCTAAAAGCAGATCCATAAAATAACGTGTACCTTTTCCATTTGGAGTCTGGGAGTTCACAATTGTATAATATTTTATACAGTATTTCACATTTTTATGACTTTTGTTCTTATTTTTTAATATTCATTGACAAAAGCAGTTATGTTGGTAGGTTCATAGGTAAGTACTAGGCTATCGGCCCTAGGGCCTATACAAGCCTAGCCAAATGAGTTCCCTGGCTTTCGCCACCCAAGAAAATTATTTTCCTGTGCACTTGTCAAGCAGAGCCACAGCAGTGATTCCCGGGGTGAATTTCCGATTACCCATCCAAGGTCACAGATTAATTATTTTATTATTCTTATTTTCATTTCATAATTATTGGAGATACAAATTTTTAAAGACACTCCTTACTTTATGACTGGTTGCCTTGCTTCATATGTATGACTAATTTAGAAAAAATAATTGTATTACTTGCTATCTTTGTTCTGATGAAGTGGTTGTACTAGCAGACAAGAGTGCTAAACAATTTTGAATAAGTGGTTTCTTCCAAGATTTTGGAATTTTTTTTTTCTTTTTCTTTTCCTTTTTAAACTTGAGTAGAGAAACCTACTACCATAGAGCAATATTCATAAAGGTTGGTGCTGAGAGATGCAAGGCTGGTATCCAGTAACTGCATACCAAGCCCTCACCAATTCAAAATGATCAGTACAACTTTTTTCCCCATTATGTAAGCATAGTATTTCACATGTGTAGCATATATGCAAATGTCCCTGCCCCCAACTGTGTGAATGTAAAAGACTCAGCATCATTAACCTGTCGGTCCCAAATAAGGTAAAGCATGGAACATCAACCACATATCAATCAATGGTGCTATGCTGGCAAGTACAGTTGTCCCTCTCCCCTTTTAGCATAGTAAGACAAGAAAAAAAAATCAATTCTGCTATATAACTGTAAAATCAATGCTGACAGCAGAGCTCCCTATGGTATGGGCAAACTGGTTGTCACACATTATCGGGTACCACCCTCCCCCAAATAGTTATGCTGGTAAGCTTTCACCAGTGCATGCTTGCACAACACCAGATGTCCTCATTACCATAATATGGTAATGCCCTGTGGTCTGCCCTGATTTCTAATGACTGTGATAATGTGCAATATTCAGGCACAGCTGTAGATCACAGCATGGTGGTTTAAACCTGGTACTGACAGTCCAGTCTGCCTTACCAAGGAGATAATACACAGCTCCTTACTAAGGCAGACTGTAATGCACCTAAATGCCATGCATCACTGTGCTATGTAGTGCTGTCATGCTGCATGGCGCTGCCTAACATCCCATGTACTGGAGTATCACAAGGCAGTCTGGTAAGAAACTCAGTAAAAGTGGGAGGGCTGTTGTATACCTCAGGGATCTGCAGTGGTTTATGTTTATGAATACCACAAATAGTCTGCAAGCTTATCAACAATTCAGTTTTATTTATTTATTTATTTAACTTTTGAGGCTCGGGGATGAAAGCTCCACATACAGTACAATACAAATACAGTATAATCCAACACAATACAAATGACATTAGAAATACTACACAAAAATAAGTTGAAAGAACATAAACTATGTTACTACACTTCTAGACAATTGTATAGAGTTAAAACATTACAGACAATAATAGTCACTCTCACCATATACATAGCCTATAAGTAGATAGTGTACAAAAATAGTATGTAGGTAGTGCAATGTATGACATTGACTGTTATAGTACATGGAAAAATAGAATATTGGTTTCAGTTAGAAAGTTAATAGCCAGCAAGTTAGTGATGCAGAAAGATAGTGAGAGAGTTAAGAATAGAGGCATTACAGTCTGAGCAGTAGCTTAAGGATGGGATCCATACAGATCCCCGATGGCACTTTCTGCCAAAGCAGAAATCACCAAACATACATAACCAAAAGTGCTGTTCACCGAAGCAGCACTTTCGGTTATGTATGCTGGTTGTGCTGGTCGCACCACGGTGCAGTTAAGGGAGAATTCCCTTTTCCCCATTGTAGTGTGACCTCGGAGTGAGAATATAAAAGTAGGGGGTGTGTGGGGGGCACAGGGGGGCTTGCCCCCCTGCATAAAAGAAGATTTATTGTTTTTTGTTTTTTTTTTTGAACGGACTTTAACGAAAGTGCTTTTTCGGTGAAAGCGCTTTCGTTAAAGTGCGTTCGGTTATTTTGGATTCGGACCATTGAACTTTCATTCAATAGTCCTAGATCCTTAAGGATATGGTATAGAAACAGAGAGGGGGTTGGGAAGTGGGAAACCCTTAGGATCTTGCAGACTGTGAGGGAGTGAAATGTGACAGAAGAGGAGGATGAGCCTAGTGTGGAAGAAAAGGAAAAGCTGAGCATTAGGCAAGCTTTATGTAGGAGTAGAGCCATGTATTTTAAAGATGATTTTTTTAAAGAGGGTTTGAAATGGGTTAGACCAGGGATAGACCTGGTAGCTAGAGGTAGTGAATTACATAGTATAGAGACAGAGTATGAATACATAGTGTGACCTGATTTTCTTGTGGGTTTTGAAATAGCTAAGATATTTTTGTCTTCTGATCATAGAGATCGATTTGGTGTGTAAGGTGTGACTAAATTGGCTAGTGCAGGGCAGGCAGTAGGCTTCAAAATAAGGTTGTACCAGCTGGATAGCTGAATAAAGGCAAGTTCATTGGGGAGTTCAAGCCAGTTTAGTTCTAGTAGTGGTTTACAGTGGTGTGTGATATTTGTGGCAAACTTTGCAACTTTGTTGTAGCACTGTTCCATCTTGTTTAGGGTAGAAGTTAAGTTACTTAGGATAGGGGCACTGTAAAGAAGGGAGGGAAGTAAATTTTTTTTGCAAGAGTAGTTTGGTTGCTGCAGTAAAGAAATGTTTGTTTCTATGTAAGAGTCCCAGTTTTTGATGAGTTTTCTTTATATTTTGTTGTATATGGGGGGTCGGATGAAAGTTTAGTGTTAATGATAACTCCTAGAAGTTTGATTTCCTGCACTGTTTCTATGACAGTGTTTCCAGAAGCAAAAGAAATGATCAGTAGCAGGGAAGGTGGTTTGGGGGTGAAAGAGTACTAGTTCCATCTTCTTTGAATTAAGAAAGAGTTGGACATTTCTTAGCTAGGATTCAACTGCAGTAAAGGACTGTTGAGTTTTTGAAAGTAGTTCTGGCAGTGATTGAGCAGTACACATTATGGTAGAATCATCAGCATATTGATTGAGGGTTCCAGGGTGAGAGGCAGGGTGAAGGGTGCTTGAGAAAATGTTGAAAAACAAGGGTCTGAGGATTGAGCCTTGAGGGACTCCGGTAGGGTTGTGGAGAAAGGGTGGAGAGTCCATTGGACCATTTCACTGCTTGTTTACGATCCTTGAGGTAGCTCTGAAACCATTTTATTGTGTTATGTGAGAAGCCTAAGTTAGGCAGTGTGTTCAATAGTAAGGGGTGAGACCCTGTGTCAAAGACCTTGGAGAGATCAAGGAATACTGAGGCTGTATAGCAGCCTGCATCTCTGGCCTTGTTCATGATGTCTGTAAAGGATAATAGGGCTGTAGCTGTACTGTGGATGGGCTGGAAACCATTTTGGGTTTTGGTTGAAAGGTTGTTTTGCAATAGGTATTGCATTACCTGCTGATGGATACCTCTCTTGAGAATTTTGGATATGGTTGACAAGATGGATATAGGACAGAAGTTGGCTGGTTCATTATAGTTGCCTCCTTTGTGAATGGGGGTGATGTGAGATTGTTTCCACATGGTAGGTACTTCTGATTCGAATAAAGACCTATTTATAAGAATTCTGATTGGGTAGGTGATTCAGTTAGCAGCCAGTTTTAGGTAGTGTAGAGCAAGATTATCAGCTGAAGTGGAGCAGAATTTTAGTTTTTGTAGCAGTTTCTTAATGGTGTCAGTGGGTATGGGCTGAAATGAGAGTGAGATTTGTGTGACATTTTGTTGAGTAGGGGGGGTTATTAACAACAGGATTAGAAGTAGTTGATGGTCAAGGATTGGTGTCTGAATAGGTAAGGGAATCCAGCAGTAGGGGTGTTAGTAGGTCTAATATTGAATCTGATGCTGTCAGTCTTCACATAATCATTGACTGTGGGCTCGGTTCTGAGCCTCAGAACCGACTTAGCCATTTATTTCAGCTCATGTCTCCCAACCTCTCGAGCTAGGATTTACCCATAATGCTTCTCTCAAAATTACCTCAGATCTTGTTTGCCGCTTCATGTGTCAGATGCGTACAACCACTTTTGATCTTTGGCTTATAGTTAAAGAAGTTTTTTCCTTAAAAAAATATATATTTTTCTCTTTTACAAGCCTTCTCTCATTATCTTTAATAGTATGTGTGTGTGTCTGTGTGTGTGCGTGTGCGTGTGTGTGTGTGTGTGTGTGTGTGTGTGTGTGTGTGTGTGTGTGTGTGTGTGCACTTGCGTGTGTGCATACGTGCGTGCATGCATGTGTGTGAGTGTTCGTGTGTGCGTGCGTATGTGTGCATGTGTGTGTACCTCTTCCTCACTCTACTGTACTACCATTGGTAGTTCGTGCCCAATGCCATTGTTGGTACTTCTTTTTACCTATTAAGGTATTTTTATCATACCATTGTTGATATTTCCTTTCTTTTCCCCTGTTTAAAAAAAAACTCTCTCTGTTACTTTCTGGAGTGTGTGTGTGTGTGTGTGTGTGTGTGTGTGTGTGTGTGTGTGTGTGTGTGTGTGTGTGTGTGTGTGTGTGTGTGTGTGTGTGTGTGTGTGTGTGTGTGTGTGTGTGTGTGTGTGTGTGTATGTGAGTGAGTGAGTGTGTGTGTGTGTGTATGTTAGTTTTTCATTATGGCTGACAAGTTTGAATCTCCAGCCAAGTCATCTAAGGGCACCTTGGGGTTTTAAAGGTGCCAGAAATGTGAGAGGAAAATGCCCAACTTGGATGGGCATGTCTGTTGTGTACATTGCTTAGGTAAACTTCACTTGCAAGAGCACTGTTCAATTTGCCATGATTTTTCTGCTAGCACACTGACAGAATGTAAAATCAAACTTATTTTTAAAGGACTATTGAAAGAATATTTTGAACAGGCCATTTCTGGGTCCAAAATTGAAGCCAGCTCATCATCATCATCCTCCTCTTTTAAGAAATTACCTTCTTCAGTTCCTAACACTTCAGAACCACCTAAAAAATTTCTAAACAGCCTTCAGTGTCGAAGAGTTCCATGACACCGAATAGGAAAAAATATTTGGCAACTACAAGACTTCAGAGTCAACTTCAACTGCTTTGGCACCAAGGGACACATTGGTACTAGAGCAGTCAGAGTTTGTTTTTGTTCCAAGATGCAGATATTCTCCTTCTATTAACCCTAGGTCTCCTTCGACTGCTTCATTTCAATCCACTAAGAGTCTCTCTGAAGCCGACATTATAAGACTGGTGGATCAGCTTCTGATGGTGAGGCAATTGTCTTGAGTTCCTAGCAAAGCTGGCACTGGAACTGGCCCTACTACGGCAACACCTGTTCTTCCTCCTTCAACTCCTAGTCAGTCATTGGAGCCCTTGGTTCTGACATTCCCAGAATTGATTGTCTTGGTTCTGGTAGCAACTTCTTCTCTGGAACCCAGAGTGGCCTTGAGCTCCTCCAGGCTGCTGGCACTAGTGGCTTCCTGGGGTCGAGACTCACTGGCCAGTTTTGAGTTGCACAGATCGACTTCTTTAATTTGAGTGCTTCAGATTTCATAGGATCGACCCATGCTTCGGTTTCAGGGTCGTCTCCTCTGTGCTGGGTGGGACCTCGATTCTGAAGAAGTCTATTTCAGTTCCAGGCTCCCATCCCTCTATGGGGGTGTGGCCTTCTGAATTATGGAGAAGGTCTTGTCCATTGGGACTCACAGTCTCTGCCATCCCTGTCAGGCTAGACTTCTACATCTCCTCGACCTGAGCTTCCGTCAATCTCTTCCCCAGAACAGAGGGCACAAAAGCCCCAGGAAAAACCTTCTTTGGTGGTTTCTTCTTCAGACACTTCCCTGGAACATCTCCCCGAGGAAGTACCTGTGAAGAAAAAGTGCAAGAGGAAACACTTAGTCTCACCAGAGGAGTCCTTCACCGAAGATACCAACTTTGATGAAGGTGGAAGGTTCCCCCAAGTCACCCCCTGATGATGTTTCTTTCAGGGACATGCTTGAGATCCTGAATCAGAGGGGTGGATGGTCTTTCCTACAACCTTCTTTGGAGGAGTCGGTATACCTGGAGGGTTTTTGTGTACAACCTTCTACCTCTTGGATCTCTTCCCTCACTCACAAGCCTATTAAACTGAGCTCTCAGCGGGCATGAAAATGCTTGACTACATCAAACCAATCAAACCAATCCCCAAGAGACCTGACCAGATCCTTTCTGCCACTAAAGAGAGCAACATTGGTCCAAAGGCATACTCATGGATGCCATGGTGATAGCGGCAGCCACTAAAAAGGAACTTGCTGAGGAAAGTCCAACTATCCATCCTCCTAACAAGAATTCTAGGATTATGGATAGATTTGGGAAGTTTGTTTATGCTTCATCGACCTTTGCACTTAGGTTTTTGAACTGCATGGTGCACTTTACAAGGCTACAGAGGGATCTGATCAAAAAGCTCTTGGATACCCTATCAGGAGCAGTAGCTGAAGGGTATGAGACAAAGTTACTTCTCAGCTTGCCACCCTTGAATCAATTTCTAATTTGTCCATGAGGCTGATTGCTTATGCAGCTGAGGGGACGACTAGAGTGGCGGGTTCAGGCATAGCCATTAGAAGGCACTCCTGGATCAGCTTGTATGACTTTATGGAGCCATTTAAAGTGTCATTTGTCAACGCCCCATTTGACAGATCATCCCTTTTTGGTCCCAAGGTAAAAGACAATTTGGCCAGATGTGAGAAAGATGGGAAGACTCTTTCTGCTATAGGTGTACATTTTTCCACTTCTCATCTGCCGTACTCTAGGAACCAGAGAAATGAGAAACTATGGTTTAAAAAATTCCAAGGGCCTTTCCACAATTCATGTGGTGAAGACTTTCCTGGTGCAGCAGGGGAAGTGCCGCTTTAGGGGTAGAAGTGACCTGCAGAACCAGGGGCCCAGAGATTCTTTCTCTGGTACTTCCTACCAGCACCTCTGAAGGAAGGCCCAATTACCTTCCTCTGGAGGCAATCAGGGGATAGTTATCCCTGCACCAACCCACCTGGCAACTGATAACTTTGGACAAATGGGTGCAGAACATCATGTCTGAGGTTACAAAATTCCGCTTTGTAAAAGTCCAAAACCCCAAAATAGACTCCCAGATGTTCCACCCAATCACTGGGAAGCAGCAGTCATAGAAATCCAAAAACTGCATGACAAAAGAGTCATCCAAAAAGTCCCACCAGACCAAATATGATCCAGGTTTTACTCAAGGTTCTGTTTTACTGCTCAAAGAAACAGGGGACTGGAGACCCATTTTGGATCTCAGTCAGTTCAACAAGGCAATATCCTAACACTGGACATTATCTTTAAAAAAGGAGTTATGGCCAGTCATCTGGCAAGTTAATTTATAGATAGGAATTCTTGACATTAAGTCGTTCAAAATGTAAAGACTATTAATCATGGTTTGAGTGCAAACCAAATTTCAGATGGTCTTGGCACAGTGTATACTTCCATTTATGGAAAAGAATGATTGGATGTGCTCTATAGACCTCCAGAATGTATTTTACCACATAAAAATGGACAAATGGTCCAAAAGTTTCTTGCCTTTCCAGGTGGGATCCAGTCATTTCCAATTCAAAGCACTGCTCTTTGGACTCACCTCAGCCCTCAGGGTGTTCACCAAATGCATCTCAGACTGCAAGGATTTTGAGTTTTTCCATACCTTGATGACTGGCTCCTTACCACTACCACCAGGCAACAAATAGAATGGGCAAGAGATTACACTCTGCATCTCTGTGCATCTCTAGTCATTACAATAAATTACAAAACGTCAAATTCACAACTCTCACAACAACTAGAATTCAACGGAGCCCTTTTGGACACAGTTACAGGAATTATTTCACTTCCACTGGAAAAACTACAAAGGATCAGATCTCAGGTCAGCCAAATTATTCAGAGCACAAGTGTTCCAATCAAATTAGCCCTTCAAGCATTAGGCTCGATGGCAGCCTCAGTCACTCTGGTTCCCTTAGCAAGATATCACTTGAAAATCCTACTATAGCCTTTCAGTGGTCTCTGATAGACCAGCCAATGTCTCACCACATCTTCATTACCAAATGCTGAAAACAGGATCTTTCATGGTGGCTACACTTCAACGAGATTCTTTCGGGCTGACCATTCATCTTTCCACAACTCCAAGCCATAGTGACCACCGATGCATCTCAGATAGGGTGGGGTGGGCATTATCTGGGAAAGACAGTCCAAGGCATGTGGTCCCACCTGGAGGCCAATTTGCACATCAATGTTCTAGAGATGAAGGCAATGCTATTAGCATTGCAAGCTTTTCAGGAGGTATACACTTATTTATTTGAAAGGCATTTGTGCAGTCGCATGTGTGTGCGACTTTAAATGCTGAATAACAATAGTTCAAACGTAACAAGATTTCAAAAATGGAAATCTGGAAAACCAGATTCAACCATTTTCAAAATTGAAACATCTACAAACATTGTTATGCTGGGGTCAAGCCCCCTGCACCCCCCACACCCTCCTACTTTAATATACAAACTCCAAGATTGCACTACAGTGAGGGAAAGGGTCCATTTTCCAATCCCCGTTATAATGCAATCTGCACCCGAAGTGCCGACTTTGAATGAGCAAATGACAATGTGCATTCGCTCATTGGAAGTCACACCATTTTTTTTCAGCATTTCAGACATCTGGAGGTTGCACTTTTACATTTTGTTGAATCATACAACCTCCTTTCAAATAAATGAATGTATACCTTTCAGGATGCCTTTCCTCTAGGAACAGTAGAAATTCAGACGGACAACATGTCGGTAGTCTGGTATATCAACAAAGAAGGGGGAACCAAATCTTACCCATTATGTTGAGAAGCCCTCAGAGTTTGACAATGAGTGATTTCTTCCAACCACTTCCTCACAGCAGCGCACATTCCAGAGATCTCCAATGTGATAGAGGACAAACTGAGTAGAGCCATTCTTATGCATCACTAGTGGTGTCTCAATCCTATAGCGGAGAAATAGATTTTTTGTCACTGGGGCCAACCTTGCTGTGATCTTTTTGCATCCCCTCTAAACAAGTGCAGCAGTTACTTTGCCCTTATTTTCCCTCTGGGGGTGTCACCCAGATCACCCAGAGATGTTCTTCTCCATGATTGCCCCCCTGGTCTTCTCTATGCCTTTCCCCCAACCCCTTTGATATCTCAGTTTCTAAAGAAAGCCAAGTGGTCAGAGAATCAGTAATCTTCATTGATCCCCTTTGGCCTCGACAAGTTTGGTTTCCCTTTCTTTGCCCTAATCTTATTCAGAAACCATGAATACTGGACCCAGCTCCAGATGTGCTGTCTCATCCAGAGGGCATGGTTCATCCTAACTTCCATCATCTCAAGCTCAAGGCATGGCTTCTCCAATTCCCATGATTGCCAGGCACACTTCCCTTTCCTCTCTGGTTCACCAAATCATTGTGGCCCATCACAAACCTTCAACTAGGAAACTGTATCAAAGTAAATGGGAAAAATTTGCAAGTTTTCCCTTGTGAATGAACTTGATCCTTATATAACCCTTGTTCATAAGGTTTTGGACTTTTTGGCTAACCTTTATCAGTCTGGTTCCTATAACTCAACAATTAAAGTCCATCTACAGGCAATCTTGAATTTCCATATGAGATTTGATGGGTCATCCCTTATGCCACACAAACTTTGTAAAGCTTTTTTAAAGGGAACCCTAATGTTAAGACCTCCATTTAAAGAAGCCATTCCTCCATGGGGTCTAACACTAATTCTTCAGTCCCTTACTTTGTCTCCATTTGAACCATCATCTACTTGTGACTTAAAGTTTCTGACTTGGAAAACTTTATTTTTAGTGGCTATTACATCTGCTAGAAGAGTATCTGACCTTCAGGCCTTGTCCTGCAAACCACCTTACATTATATTTCACAAAGACAGAGTCTCCCTTACGACTAACCCATCCTTTTTACTGAAAGTAGTCTCAGAATCTAATATCAATCAGACACTTCAACTACCATTTTCTTCCCTAATTTTTCTAATAAAGCAGAGTATTAGACATCCACAGACAGCTACATTTCTGTCTCCACAGGATGAAGGATTTCAGAAAATCTGTTTGTTTGTTGCCTTTTCCTTGCTTACTTTAGGTAACCCAGTTTCTAAGGTAAGTTTGGCAAAATGGCTCAAAGATTGAATCAAAGTTATCTGTCAATCAATAGGGCTTCCCCTTTCATGCCCAGTAAAAGCCCACTCAACTGGAGCGGTGGCAACTTTTGCTGTTTTCATGCCAGAGCTTCTTTAGATGATATTTGTGCAGCTGCCACTTGGTCTTCTCCTCATACTTTTATCACTTATTACAAACTGGATCAGGTCTCTAGAGGACGAGCATCTTTCAGTTCGATGGTGCTTAGGAATATTCTTCTGTGAAACCTTCCATGATTCAGGTAGCTACAGACTCTGTCCCACAGTGAAGGATTATGTGAAGACTTGACAACATCAGATAAAGTAGTTATATCTTACCATAACATTCCATCTATGTTGTCAATCTTCATTAATCTTTGACATTCCCCCCTCCTTCCCCTAGCCTGAGACTCTTAGTGGATCAATTTTTTTTTCCAGGACTGGCTTCTTATTAGGGACACATTTCTGGTCTATTATTATTATTATTATTATTATTATTATTATTATTATTATTATTATTATTATCGCGATCTGCCTCTCTTTTGGGCAAACTCGATCTGAAGTAATTTTAAGAGGAGCTTTATTAGTAAAGCCTAGCTTAAGAGTTTGGTAGGAGCAAACTGAAATAAACGGCCAAGTCATTTTAGAATCTCAGAAATGAGCACACAGCCAGGGATTAGTGAAGATCAACAACACATATAGAATTTTATGGTAAGATATAACTTCTTTTTTATGAAGTGCTCATTAAAGTTTTCAGTTATTTGTGTTGGAGGGGTATCAGGTGATGGGATATGCTCTCTGTTTGTTCCAGGGTAAGTAGAGAAGATATGGAGTGCCAAAATGTATTGGGGTTGATTTTATGCTGGAGGTGAAGCTTGGAATAATGTAACTTCTTATCTCTGTTAATTAGTTTTGTCACTTTGTTATGCAGTGGTTTGAAATTTACATGATTTTGTTCATTTTTATTTAGCTTTCAGGTTATCCAGGCTAGGTCACTTTGCTTCATCAGGTGTTTACATTTCTTAGAGAGCCATGGTGCTGAGTTATTTTTGATTCTTTTCATACAAATGGGAGTTGGGGTATTAAGTATGTGAAGGAAGGTGTTATTAAAGTATAGTACAGCATCATTAAGAGATAGTTGTTTAAGGGGTGTCCAGTCCATTTCATGTAGGAGATTGTTGAATTTACGCTGACAAAACTTAGTTGAGTTCCTAACTGATTTTACAGTGTGTAGTCTTAGTTGTTAGGAGTTTTTTCTAAGGGAATAAGCTGGCAGATGATTGATCAGGGAGGTAAACAGTGTACCAGAAGAGGGATAATTGGTGGGGTGGGATTACTAGGATCCAGTCTAGGGTGGATTGGCAGGTAAGATCTTTGCTGTATTTTGTTGGAGTATTGATAAGCTGAGAAAAAAACATACATTTGTTTATTCTATTTGTGGGGGAGTTGGAAACTATGGTTTGCCAATCTATATTTACATCTCCTAAGATCATTGTTTTCAGGTTTATGTTTGGGATGTCCAGGATAAAATGTTTTCCAACACTGGTATATT